>NC_143566.1:4233181-4544545 GCF_054136105.1 Typopeltis vanoorti
GTTACCCCTTCACTAGATGAAGAAATGCAGGTGTGTGAGGCCGAGGTATTAGAGCTGTTGCACAAACTGAATAAGAATTCAGCAATAGCGACTGATGGAATATCAGCACGTGTGCTAAAAAAGTATTCAGCTGAACTGGCCTTTCCTTTGACCAGGATGTTTAATATGAGTCTCAGAACAGGGAAGATTCCGCAGGAACGTATGGTAATTCCATTGCACAAGGGTAGTGCAAAGACCAATGTATCCAACTATCGACCAATTAGCATCACAGGAGTGGTGGTGAAGATTTTGGAAAAATTGGTTAGGGCTTGCATTCAGAAATGGGTTGACAGTGAATCTCTACTTTGCAATGAACAACATGGGAAGGTTATGTTTTAGCAACTTGCTCACATTCTATAACAATGTTACCATTGAACTAGACAAGGGGAATGGATACACCACGACACTTTTGGATTCTGCTAAAACTTGTGACAGAATACAACACAGCAGACTGCTGTGTAAATTGGAGAAAATGGGTTTGGGTAATACAATATTAGCATGACTGACAGATATCAAAAAGTGGTATACGGGGGATCTGAGTCTACAAGGTTTAAGGTGACGCTGCAATAAGAACAGAGTGCGTCAAAGCACGTTGGACTGCCGAAGAAGAAAAGATCCTCGCCACTCATGAGATCGAGTTGACGGCTCGAGGGATAAAGAAAATCAATGAAGCTTTATTCAAGGTGTTCCAATTAAGATCCTTGGATGTCATCAAGTGTCATAGACAGAAAGCCAGTTACAAAGCCTTACTTCAAGAATTGGTAGCACATCCGCCACAGGTAGGGACAGGTAATATCTCCATATCTCCTGTCCCTGCCTCTCCATCTTCCAGCCACCATCCTGCTGTTGAAGAAGAGGCTTTGATTCTCAGACTGACATCATCTCTAGATGATCCTCCTCTTCCAGAATATAACCATCAAATTCTTAAATAGCTCCAGACTCACCTTCTGGGAATGGATATCACAGATCAGTTGAATGACTACCTCCACGCTGAATTGTCTGAACACTTCATGCCTCGTAAACATCAGCCTACGTCTCATTCTACAATGACTTTGTCAAATAGGAAGCAGAGGAAGAGGGCCTATGCACGCCCTCTATAAAAAGAATAGAGGGCAATATGCCAAAACCATCCTTGACGGTGCTTCCCCTCCACCTCTAGCAGACTTACATGATGATTTTGTCAAATTCTGGAGTACAGTCTTTTCTGCTCCACCTCCATACTTCCCTGATTATGATGACCAACCAACGATATTGAGGTCCATTCCTGCCCTTCAAATATACCAGCCAGTCTCCATCCAGATTAAAGCAGTTCTTCCATCCAATTTCTCTGCCTCTGAACCTGATGGCTTTCCAGCGTCTAGGCTTCGGAAGGTGCCACTGAAGATTCTTCAAGACTTAGTGGACATTCTCCTTTCCAGTAAAGTAACACCACCATATTTACGTGCTTCATTCCGAAGAAAGACACTTCAAGCTGTGCATCAGCTTGAACTTTAGACCTATTACCATCTCCCCTGTGTTACTTAGACTCTATCATAAAATATTAGTTAAACGACTTCAGCAACGTATACAGCATGATTATAGACAGAGAGCTTTTGTCCCTTCGGACAGCTGTGCCAAGAATATAGATCTTCTTTCTTCTCTTCTCTCTGATTCCCAAAACCACCTTAAGCCTCTATGTATGGCGTCGCTGGGCCTCCAAAAGGCCTTTGATTGCATCTCCCTTCCTGCTCTCCTTTGAGCGCTGTCTATTGCTGGATGTCCAGAACCTTTTCTTTCCTATGTTATAGAGCTATACTTGGGTAGCTCCATCACTATCACTACAGGGTCCCGTGCAACTTCTATTCCCGCAGTGCGGGGTGTTCGCCAGGGTGATCCTCTATCTACCCTTTTCTTTAACTGCGTCATAGATGAGTTTCTTCATTCTCTTCCTAGCCATATAGGCTACTCTCCGCTTCTTTCTTTAATGCTATGGCCTTTGCGAATGATCTTATTCTCGTAGCCTCTACTAAGATGGGCTTGCAGGAACTCCTTGACTGGGCAGTTGACTTCTTCTCTATTCGAGGCCTTTCTATTAATGTAGAGAAGTCCTGCTCTTTAGCTCGTCTCCCTCTTGTCATGACAAGAAGCTTAAGGTCGAGACTATAGAGTTTTCCCTGCACGGGAGGCTGTTGCATGCTTTGACCATCCTGGAAGAGTGGAGATACCTTGGTATCGTGTTCCCCAAAGGGAAGTCTTCTGTCCCTTCTATCCTAGAAGCAGGGATCGCTTCTTTGAGGAAATCTCCTCTCAAGCCCCAGCAAAGACTGTTTCTCCTTTCCTACTATCTCCTACCTCGCCTTTACCAAAAGTTGTTGCTTGGTAGGACATGTATCTCGGTACTGTCCCAAATAGACAGGGCTATCCATTCAGCCGTGAGATCATGGCTCCGACTGCCGCCTGACACTCCTACTGCATATTTCCATGCGAGGGTGAAGGATGCTGGGCTTGGGGATTCCATCACCTAGATGGCTGATCCCATGCCTGCGGCTGTCAAGAATCGCGCAGTTAGAACTATCTTCTTCCCCCATCTGCAGAGAGGCTTTCTATAGCCCACTAATACAAGAAGACTTTAGGTGGGCTAAAGGCTGGTCCCATTATCAAGGTACTTTAATCAAGTCAGCATCCACAGAACACAAGAAATGGGCAACTCTGTTGTACTGTTCTGTAGATGGTCACCAGCATAATTGGGTAAGGGATGGCACCAGACTTCTCCCTGGGTTCGAGTATATTGACCTTATCAGGACGAGGATCAATGCCCTGCCTACTCGAGCCCGCACGGCTCGATGGGGTAGTGACGACTCCAACTGTAGGTCTGGCTGCCACTACAGTGAGACATTATCTCATATAACCCAGTGTTGCTTCTGCACCCATGTGGTCCGCGTGAGGAGGCATGATGCCGTGGTCTCCATTCTGAACAACTACTTTAAGAACAAAGGTTGGGAGACTGCAGTGGAACCACATTATAGGACCTCTGCGGGTTTGTGTAAGCCAGACTTAGTGATTAAAAGAGATGGTGACATTTTGGGTAGTTGATGCCCAGGTGGTGGGAACAGGGAGTCCACTAGCCTATACCCATAATAATAAAGTAAATTATTATAAAAATAACCAAGATCTAGTTACTAAGATATGGGAGGAGCATGGGGCAACTCCGAGGTTTACCAGCGCCACCATCTCTTTACATGGCGTATGGAGTGCAGATAGTTATAAGGACTTAAAATAGCTTGGGCTTATGCAGAAGGATATAAAAGTTCTTTCCTTGAGGGCCCTACAGGGCATGCTGATGGCATGGCGTTGCGACCAGAGAATGACTACAATGATAACTAGAACAGGCATAGGGTAAAACACTTGTAAAGGCTTAGGCCTATATTAAGTCTGGACATGATGTAAGGGTAGTACTACCCATAACCAGTACAAAGATTAAAAAAAATAAAAATAAAAAATAAGAAGTGATGTACCACAAGGGTCAGTGCTTAGTCCACTGTTATTCAATATGTACATTAATGATGTGGGGAAGGATTTGACAAGGACAAGCAACATACAGTTATTTGCAGATGATGCAAAGATAGGTAGGGTAATCAGGAATGCTGCTGATATGCAGTCTTTGCAGAATGATTTGAATAGGCTGGAATTGTGGGCATGGGAAAATGGGTGTCAGTTCAATATCAGTAAATGTCAAGTCATTCACTTCAGCATGATTAGATAATATTGGTGGGATTATGCTAGAAGAAACTGATGAAGCCAGAGATCTTGGAGTGTTAATAGATAAGAAGTTGAAGTTTAGGGCCATGTGGCAAAGATTGCAAATACAACTCAAAAGATAATTGCAATGCCGAAACAAACATCCACATGTAAAGATAAGGATGTCATTTTGCCTTCTTTACAAGGCCTTGATAAGACCTCACTTGGTCAATTGTGCACAGGTCTGGTTTCCTTTGTGATTCTGATATATTGGAGAGAGTACAAAGGAGAGTGTTAAAAATGATATCAGGATTGTGGAATACTGATTATGAAGACAGATTGAGAATTTGTAGACTGCACACACTAGCAAACAGGAGAAAGAGGGGTGATATGATTGAGACTTACAAACTTCTGAAAGGGTCATACAGGATTTCAATTGATGGAATTTTTCAATTTATGGTGGGTGGGGAAAGGACGACAAGGCATCCTTGGAAGCTGAGAATGACGGCCGCCAAGAAAGGTGTGAGGGCTAGATTTTTCTCTTAGAGGATGGTGCATGATTGGAATGGATTGCCTTTGGATGTTGTGAGTGCAAGCAGTGTGAATGAATTCAAGAATAAGTATGACAGCTGGTGTGTGTAGTATGTGGCCTCCCTCGATGAGTCTCTGACTCCCTGGAGGTCTCCCTTAATAATAATAATGACATGTTTTACAGATGGTACAAGAAAACGAATAAAAACAGTCCAGTTTATATATCCAATGCCTGCTTTTGTGACTCATGGTTTTTAAATTAAATGGATAGTCAGCTTGTCATTGTAAGAAAAGTATGCGTGTTAAGTAACTTCACAACTAGGCAACTCGTATATAGAGGCTCTTCACATGAGACGACCACATCACTTGCCTTCATCGTAAAGTTACGTCATGCACAAACTTTGTTTGCTTACACTTGGATAAAGGATTAAACCAAGAATTAAATTCTTTACATCTTCAATTTATAGTATAACCAAGTGGAAAAACTTTCAACATTTATCTCTAAACCAGAGTATTTTAATAATAAGGTGTAACACCTTTTGGCTAGTTGTATACGGAAACATGACTTCTGCATTACTTCAACCTTGACATACAAGGTTGAAGTAATAACTTCTGGGTCTGGCTCCAAATGATGAGACCTCCAGCAAGATAAGTACTTTGGTTTTCTTTCCGTGGTTTTTCACTTTGATTTTATTGTACTGGTGGTAGTTGTGGTTTCGCCCCCACTACCACTGGATTATTTTAAGTACATATTAAGATTGCTGGTAGTGCTGTTAATATCTGCATTAGGGGATTACTTTTGTGGTATCACCACCACCACCATTTTATGGTAGCTCAAATATATAGAATTTGCTGTAGTGAAGAGTTGTTTCTATATCACGGGATGATTTAATTCTCATTCTTACAACTGAAAGTTTTTTCCCCCTCTTACAATCAAATGCAGTGGTGAGAGAGCTTTTCTCCCCTCTAATGGTATCAATTCCTCCAAGGGTGCAAACTCTAGGAATTGAAATACCAGGATGTGAAGAAGAGAGACGGTTAATAAGGTCTTAAAAGAGATAGCTGGTGCTAGTAAGATTTATTCTTTCACGCCGTACACCAGAGGGAAATATTTAATTTTAGTTAAAGATGTGGAAACAAGGGATAAACTATTATAGCATTTTATAATCAAAGGTAGCACAATAATTCCTATAATGGCAGGAAGCCAGGTTAAAACAGCAAAAATCAAAAGGTTTCCAATGGAATAAATAGAGAACAGTAATTATTATTATTATTCAGGCCTCCATGAAGTCAGAAGATTCATCGTGGGAGGTCCTTCCTAAGAAACACAAATTCTATCAAGACTCATCGAGGGGAGGATCCCCCCCTGAAAAGCACAAAGTCTATCATACCACTACTTAAACTCATTGATCATTCTCGCTCTCACCACTCCTTCAGGCAATCCATTCCGTGGTTTAACCACCCTCCATGGAAAGAAACCACTCCTTACCCTCTTGCAAACAGTTTCCTTTCATGAATTCCAGGGATGGCCTCTTGTCATCACTCATTCCTGCTGTTCAACCAAGTGAAAGACCTCTCCAGTGTCAACCCTGTAACCATCTCTCAACACTTGAAAAGTCTCAATCATATCACCTCTCCTTCTTCTATCCACCAAACTCTGCAGTCCACATTACCTCAGGCGATCCTCATAACTAACATGGTAGAGTCCTGAAACCATCTTTGTTATCTGCCTTTGTACCCTTTCCACAGTTAATTTATCCCCTTCAAATTCTGGGGACCAAATCTGAGAACAATAATCTAAGTGAGGTCTGATCAGAGACTTGTACAATGGAATGATAACCCTTTTATCTCTGCAGGTCAGTATCCTTCTCATTATTGCAGCAATCCTCTGTGTTATCTTCACCACCTTTGCAATATGTCCCCTAAATTTCAGGTTTCTATCAATCATCAGCCACAGATCTCTTGTCTCCCCTACTTCTTCCAGTATAATTCCTCCCATAGAGTATGCAGCATCCCATCGATGTTTCCCAAACCTCAAGACCCTACATTTTGCTGCATTAAACCATACCCCCCATTCATTGCCCATCTATCTAGCTTATTCAAATCCTCATGCAGGGCTACCACATCTGCATTATTACTAATAATCCTTCCCAGCTTCGTATCATCCGCAAACAACTGAATATCCCCTTGCAATGTCGTTGATATAAAGGTTAAACAATATACAGGGTGTTCGGGATAAATTTGACAGTTTCGTAAGGAAAAAGAAAATCTTCTTTGTATCTATTAAATTTAATGAATTGACAAAAAACATTACAGGCAGAGTTAATTACAATACTATCAACAAGATTTACTCAAAATAACCACCATTAGCATCGATCACAGCTTCAATTCTGCTTTGGAACCTCGAACAAGCTGATGCTACAGTCTCCCTGGGAAGGGCCGCAAAAACTGTTTTAATTTTATCCATTAACTGGGCTTTTGTATTACTGGAAGTGCGATTGGTGTCTTTTTCAACTGCGCCCCATACAAAATAATCAATGGGGTTAAGGTCTGGGGAGTTTGGAGGCCAAACATTTGGACTGGTGAAGTCGTAGAAATTTTCAGACAACCATTTTTGACTTTTCCCAGAGGTGTGGCAAGGGGCCGAATCCTGCTGCCATACATACGGCCTACCATTGGCTACCCTTGTTATCCAGGGCTTGACTACAGTTAGCAACTCCACGAACAAAGCCCGAATTCCAATGCCAGGGTTCTTCAACACCTGTTCCTGCAGATTTGCGAGGAATTCTGCTGTACGAACACAATCAGATCGTCTGCTAGGGATCTTTCTTCTTGCTACATCCTCGTAGTCACCATTGCAAGTCTCTAGTTCATGCCTGATTGTTTTTACTGTATTCAGGGAGCATTGGGCAGCAGTCGTAATATCCTTATTTTGATGGCGGGCACGAATCATCATGATACAAGTTATTCTCTTCCATGATTCAGGTGGGTTCCAGCTATCCATCCTTTCTGACATCTTGTATATGAATGAAGAAGGGTCCAAACTTTTAAATGAAGAGAAGTGTGTGTTAATACATGTAACTTACGGAAAAATATAATTAATTATAAATATGTCAAATTTATCCCGAACACCCTGTAGGTCCCAGTACTGAGCCCTGTGGGACCCCACTTGTAACCCTCTGGTTCCTTGAAACTGTCCCACCATACACAACTCTCTGATAGCTATCAGACAGCCAATCCTGAATCCAGTTGACCAATCTGACATCCAGACCCATGTGCTGCAACTTAAATATCAGCTTATAATGTGGCACCCTGTCAAATGCTTTCGCTAAGTGTAAGAAAATGGCACTATATGCCTTTCCCTCATCTAATGCTCTTGTCACTTTATTATAAAAGGCTAGCATATTGCTAAAACAAGAGTGCCCCTTCACAAATCCATGTTGACTCTCACAGATGAAATGAAATTCTTATACAGACATTCTTGAAATTGGATAAAATCAGAAACATACAAAAGGATTTATGAGGTGAAGATACAAACTGGTTTGCTGGTGAGGTCACCTTCAAAATGGATATGAATGCCCATACCAAATTTTGTCAACATCGGTATAACCCGAGTTACGGTAAACTATCCCAGAATACTGGGGTAGTGCCACCATTGTGGTTCATGATCACTTGGGTGGTGGCAACTGCTCCAAATCTAAATGTTTCAACTGCATGGAGATCGGTCATACTACTAATCAGTCTCAAACCCTGTCAGAAACATGAAAATTCTGACCTCTGCCTTAAAACCAGTCCTTTCAGAACTTTTGCTGAAAGAGAAGGAGCACAGGTAGAGAAAATTAGAACAGTGTGTGTGCGTATACTGTGTGTGTGTACAAACTGGTTTGCTGGTGAGGTCACCAAAATGGATATGAATGCCCATACCAAATTTTGTCAACATCGGTACAACCCGAGTTACGGTAAACTATCCCAGAATACTGGGGTAGTGCCTCCATTGTGGTTCATATGATCACTTGGGTGGTGGCAACTGCTCCAAATCTAAATGTTTCAACCGCATGGAGATTGGTCATACTACTAATCAGTCTCAAACTCTGTCAGAAACATGAAAGTTCTGACCACTGCCTTAAAACCAGTCCTTTCAGAACTTTTGCTGAAAGAGAAGGAGCACAGGTAGAGAAAATTAGAACAGTGTGTGTGTGTGTGTGTGTGTGTGCATATATCAGAGAGGCATAAAGAAGAGTTCCAAGATCTTCCAATTCAGTTTAGTAAAGACGGCTCTTTTAAACAAACTCTACTTGGTAAAATCACAAAACAAGCACGACCAAATCAGCTAGAAATTAGCCCCAAAATTCCAGAACTGCAGCAGCGACTTTCCCAGTCAAATATGAATGAAACAATCTCAGTTGAAATTACCGATAATGAACCTAGTGTAACAACTGAACAGATGCAAGATGAAATGCAAACAGATAAAACTGTTCCTATAAGAAGAAACAGAAAAGCAAGTAAGACAACTGAAAGAACATAATATGCAGACAGGATCATCAAAAAGAAAAGATGAATTAATAAAAAAAAAATTTAGGATAAACAAAAAAGAAAATTAAAAGATATGTTAAAAAAAGAACTAAATCTAAAAGAATAAGAAATAATAAAAAATGAAGATCAAGCAGTCTGAAGATCTTCAAATGAAGACTCTTCAGGGTCTCAAGAGTTTATGGACTATGAAGAACTGTTTGATGCTAATAAAGGGTAAGCAAGAGATACAATTAAAGAAAAAATAATAAAGTTCAGTGATTCAAAGTTTTCTCAGTATGATTATCATCTACATGAAAAGAAAATAACTAGCTTCCAAACCAACAAACGATAGGCATGAAATTGAAATAATGGAAAGCAATTGTAAAAAACTGGAAAACAGTTTACAAGAAGCAAGCTACACTACTGCTCTTTCACAGATTGAAGACTTCATCAGGTTCATCCAAAATCTAGAAATTAAAGACATACCAGCGACACTTCACTAATCACAGCATCTCCTTTCTGCATTGGCTCATTAAATATACGAGGATTACACAGGCAAGTTAAGCAAGACGCTGTATGGAAACTTATACTATGCCATAATATCAGGTTTTAGTTTCTCCAAGAAACATACTTCTGCAGATATAAAGATATAAAAAGTTTAACAGATAGATATCACTTCTTTCCTATTAAAGCTTTGGAAGATCTAATAGGGCTGGAGTAGGAGTTCTTATTCTCCCCCCCCCTCCTTGGGTCATTCTGTAATATCCAAAGGAATGCAGAAGGGAGAATCTTGAAATAGACTGGAAATACTGTGGATGTGTATTAAGGTTTATAAATGTTTATGCTCCATCCAGTGGGACAGTTAGATGAAAATGCTTCCAGGAATTGCATCAGTATTTATACGGTGCCCAGCAGCTGGAGACTGGAATTGTATTGAAAACCCCACATTAAATAAAATAGGAGGGTACCCCAGAAGTGGAAAAGTGGAATATGCACAGTTAAAAACATGTTGACAATGCTCAACTAGTAGACATATGGAGGATTCGCAATTGTAATATCCAAGTTTACACATACATGAATCAAGGCATTGGTACCAGTCTTGATCGAATTTATCTCTCTTCTTCCCTTATAAATAGGATAATTCAGAATTCAGATAAAACATCTTGACAATATCATGTCATATCATAATTCAGTTCTACTTAAATATCACTGCATGGAACAAGAAGAGATCAGTTTTGGCCCATGGAGACTTCCACCAAATTTTCCCTTCATCTTTTCAACCAAATTCCAGATCCTCTCTTCAAATTGGAATAATGTTACCTGATACTGAGATATGTGGTTAAAATCCAAACGAGCAGTAAAACAGGGTACAATTGAATGAGGAAAGGAACAGGCTTTCTTCAAAACAAAAAAGAAAGATCTATATAAAGAAAGAAGCTGGTTTGTAGCAAACCAACGCAATGGTATAGAATGAAGCAATATCATTACGAACATTAACATAGAGGAAGTGGAAAAAAGAAACAAGTAGAAGAAAGTAATTTTAAAATAAGAATACAGCAGTACTTAGCAGATAGCCCTCTCACTGGATTCTTCAATAGACAATTCACTAAATTCCGTGAAGAAAGGAATATCATCCAAATCAAATCTGCATTGATAGTGGAGACATGTCCACCACTCAAGATATCCTTGACTCCTTTCAAAAATACTGCAAAAATCTGTTTGAAGACAATAGTAGTGTGGGAAATTATAACTGTTGTAACATTAATAGCTTTCCTGTTCATATCCAAGATGTGATGTTGTAATGGATCTGTCAAGCCAAGATGGGCTTGACAGATCCATTACAACATCTGAAGTTACCACAGCCTATAAAGAATGACAGACAATAAAATCCCCAGGATCTGATGGTCTAGAGATAGAACTTTGCTGCAAGGCTTGGGATTTTATTCTTCCCATTCCAGTTATACTGTTTAATTCTTTTCTCTGAACACATACCAAGTGAATTTGTAGCAAGGCACACTGTCCTCATTCCAAAACCAAATACAGTTCACACCTTAATCAGCAGCTGGAGACCTATTTCTCTATCTAATACTGACTGCATATTTTTCAGCATTATCAACAACAGGCTCAAAGTAAGAATGAGATACATAATTAAAAGCAAACAGGTGCATGGAGTTCCAGGCCAAGCAATAGAATTTAATCTGCTTCTGCTACATGATCTACTCTGCTTTTTGGTATTATAGTTAATACCAAAAAGCAGCGAATGGCAGTGCTATTAGTAGACCTTACTCAAGAAATTGATAATGTCTGGCATCCCTTTCTGTTCCACATCCTCCAGCAGACTGCTATGGGTAAAAAGTTGCTATCCATTATTAAAGGTGCCTATGCCAATTACTTGCCTCTTAGTTAATGGGTGCCTGTCAACCCAGTAAAAATTCAAAAAGGAGTCAAGAAAGGTTGCTTTCTTAGTCTATTGCTTTTTGCATTGGTTCTTGAACCTTTCTTACAGGAAGTCAACAATACATGTGCTGTGAACAAATAACAGTTCCTTCAACTATGAAGGAAAATAAGATATTAGCATATACCTATGATGTAGTGGGCACTTTGAAGGATAATGATTTCGCATGCATCTTTTTTTGGTATTTTGGAAATATTCAACAAGACCAATGGATTAACTGCTAATGCAGACAAGACAAAATTAAAAGTTTCTGGAAAGTGGGATCTTGGATGCACTATTTTTGGACTAACCCCTAAGAGAGAGAGAACCCCCTCATTATACTTTGAATTTCCTTCTCCACTCACCAAATATATTACCAGTTCAAGAACATATACAAGAACACTGAAACCTTAGAAGACTAGAAAACTGTGCCAGTTTCCTTTTCTTCTAAAGCCACAGTATTCAAAACCATGATCTTTCCTGCTCAGTTATACATAATAAATATTACAGACATCACAGAAACTAAAGAAAATGAATTAAATAGTAAGCTTGTGCAATTTTTTGGTCCAGTCGATACCAAGAACTTAAAAAAAGGAATTTTTTCAATTATCAAAGAAGCATGGAGAATTTGGGCTTCCGATTTTAAAACTAAGCAATATAGCTTCAAAAATTCATAAAATATTGCAGACCAATCACACATATGCAGACCTCCGGTACTACCTGGGTTTTCATCTTCCTCTGTTTGAAGTAAATGATTATAATGATCCAAAAGCTGAGACTGTTCCTGAATACTACAACATTCTGTGCTTAACTCTAAGACTGCTATAACACTCTGGCATTGACATTCTTCCCATTAAAAAAAAATGTAAAGTTTGGTATAAAGAAATCTTTAATCTCTTTTGTTGCAAACTTCCACAGTTGGGTACTGACAACAACACTTTGTTTCATAACTTATTGAACCAAGGATATGCTAACAGGAGGGATCTTACTTGGAGAATTGCATATGGTCGCCTTCCAGTAAATATCATCAAATGGAGATGCTTTAACATCGGAGTTCCAACTGTTACCGACTGGAAACAGTAAAACATGCATTCTACAGCTGCCCTCTTGCCCTGTGTATTGGAACCGACTGTGTAATGTGTTGGGCATTCCATTACTTACAACATAACAGGTTATTTTTTTGGTACCCATCATCTGTCAGCAATGGTAAGAGAATTTTGATTTTTTATAATTAATAAATTAAAATACCATTTATGGAAGGTTAGAAAGAAACATGAATTTGAAAACTAGCAATATAACAAACAAATGCTTTATAATATTGTGCTGTGGAAATTTTATTGTTCAGTCAGGTGATTTTTGAATTTAGAAACAAGCATTCTAGGAGATATCAAATTTTTGGGTAGGTGGTATAGACCAACCAAATAATGCAACATCACCGGGGTGGAGGGGATAAAATTCTATCTATTTTTACTATGAGAGGTTTTTTAAATGGTTCCATCTTCTGAATTCAATGTGGTCTTATGGTCAATTACAGGGATGACTGGAGAGCAATCCCAAGCAGAGAAGGCAAACTCAAGCCGGTTAACTCAGATAAGGCTAACCACCTGGGTATTGCTCATCAGTGCACTTTAGTTTCAATTGGTCTTTTGGTTGTTCATCTGCATGAGACTTGTGAAACAGGAAAACTGATAGCCTTTGGCTATATGATGATATAAAAGAGCTGAGGACTTTTCTCTCTCATACTATCTATCTGTCTTTTCTTTCTCTTAATACTATCAGGCTATCTTGCACTGCTATACTATGATGAGCACTTTTTACTTTTTCACCCCAATAAAGGTCTAAAACTGGTCTGGGTACTGGCCCTTCCCATAATGCATAGCATTATACATGTCTGTAAGGATGTGTGTTGCATCATGGGATACTAAGGCAACTGATGTGAAGTCATTAGCCTCTATATACAAGTAGCCCAGTCGTGAAGCCACTTCACGTGAAAACTTTGTTTGCTAACGCTTGGATAAGGATGAAACCAAGAATATAATTTCCTGGCATCTTTCATCTATATTATAACCAAATGAAAAAAACTTTCAACAGGTAGAACATTAAGAATTATTGCTGATATTAATTCTCAACAGGAAGATTTGAATAGATTTCTAGCTTGGACAGATGAGTGGGGTTTTAGTTTTAATATTAATAAATGCAATGTGCAACATTTTGGAGTGCTGAGATATACTATGCACTATATTGTTGGAGCTGTACTTCTGAATCTTGGATTGATGATGAGACTGCGCCCTGAATAATACATTGGTCAGACCATAAATAGTATATTGTTCTAATATTTGGACACATAGTTTTCACTGCAATGTGAAAACATCATAGAGGGTCAAAGACAAATGACCCAAGTGATACCAGGACTCTGGAGTGTTGTTTATGAAGTATTTGAGGGAATGTGGATTACAGAGGTTGGTGGATAGCAGGAAAAGAGGAGTACATAGAGTCGTTCAATTTAGTTAAGGGATTCTGTCAGATTAATAGAGAAGGAATCATAAAAAGAGCAGATGTTAAGATGGGAAGAATGAGAGATCATCCCTGGAAAATGTGTAAAGATTTGGTGATGAAGGGTGCGAGTATTATATTTTTTTACATGCAGAGCTGTTAGTGGGTGAATGCATTCCTGGAGAGCACTGTGAATAGAGGGAGTGTAAATACCTACAAAGTTCATTATGATAGACATGTTTCTGGTTGAGTGGATCTCCCACAATGAGTCTATTGACTTCATGGGGGATACCACAATCATAATAACAACTGATATCAACTAATGAGGTAGGAAAAGTCCTTTAAGCCCTATCTATATTTTAGAAACTGAGTGGGCACTTTAATCTCTATTGGTAGCCAATCAGAGATAGCTGGCCTCAAGGCTATCACTAATTTAGGTGCACACAGTGAAGAGATGGCTACCAAGTGATGCCATCTCATGGTCCCTAATCCTAACACAATATTTCTAATGTCTGAAATAACGTGGGTTGTACAGTCCATTTTCTTGAGTTTAAAAGATGAAAACTCTGTGTTTCCGGAATAAAAAATCCACTTGCCCACACGAGAGATTGACTAAATCAGGAACCAGTTGAAAAAAGGCTTAGGAAATGTTCTTCTAGTTAACGAACAGAATCAAATTCACAACACTCTTCCTTTGGGTGGTTTAGTACTGAGGAGTGCAAACACCACCTCCAGTAAGATACACAGGTGCTATATAATATAATAATAATGTAATATATAATATAATATATATAATAAAAACAATAATAATAATAGGAGACTTAGAAATAATGCAAACAATCTACCTTCTGAAGAACAAAATGGTTTCAGACATGAAAGATTGTGTATACACAGTATTTGTGTTAAAACATATTGCTAATAAAAGAAAAGATTTTAATTCAGAAATTAATTGGCCTATGTGAATTACGAGACCATAATTCACATAGACAAAATACACAGAGGAAAAGTTATGGAATATAATGAAAAAACATTACATTTGATACAAGCAATGCAAAGTTAATATAAAGATACTAAAACACACAGTTAAGTAATAAATCAAAAGAAGAAATTGAAATTAAGGTGTTAGACAAGGAAGTAGCTTATCTCCAACTCTATTTAATTATATATATATTGATTAGATTATTAAAAAATGGAAAACAATAATAAAACAAGGTATCCAGTTAACCAGAAACTGTTATCAATACAATGTTGTATGCAGATGATCACGTTACATTACAAGACAATGAAGATGACCTTCAAAAATCAATTTATTAATTAAACAAAATAAGCCAACAATAAAATTTAAAAGAGGCAGAAAAGAAAACAAAACTCAATACAATTTAAAGTTTGAGATCATGTCAGATAAAAAGTAGGCAGAAAATAAAATAATAGAACAGGTGACAGTTTTCGCACTGACAAAAAATTATATTCTTGGTATCATCTTTTATCCAAGCTTAAGCAAACAAAGTTGTTGCATGAAGTGGCTTCATGACTGGGCTACATGTATATAGAGGCTAATGATGTCGCATCAGTTGCCTTAGTATCCGATAATGCGATACACACATTCTTAGGGACATGTATAATGCTATGCATTATGAGAAGAGTCACTATGCAGACAGGTTTTGACCTTTATTGAGGTCTCATCAGTGGGAGTCAGAACCAGAAGTGATACCAAGGTTGAAGTAATGCAGAAGTCATGTTTCTATATACAAGTAGCCAAAAGGTGTCACACCTTATTATTAAAATACTCTGGTTTAGAGATAAATGTTGAAAGTTTTTCCACTTGATTATACTATAAATTGAAGATGTCAAGAAATTATATTCTTGGTTTAATCCTTTATCCAAGTGTAAGCAAACAAAGTTTGTGCATAAAGTAACTTCACGATGAAGGCAAGTGATGTGAAGTCATCTCATGTAAAGAGCCTCTATAAACGAGTTGCCCAGTCGTGAAGTTACCTAACACGCATGCTTTTCTTACAATGACGAGCTGACTACCCATCTAATTCAAAAAACTATGAGTCACAAAACCGGGCACTGGATATATAAACTGGACTGTTTAAATTGACAACCAACTTGGAACTAACAGATTTCGAGTTGGAACACGAAACATAAAAAACTTTGTTTAAACTTGATCTCTTCAATGTGTTATTGACATAATAGAAAATTCCAACATTCAAATCTCAGTTATACAAGAAAGCAAATGGCTAGGTCATGGAAACCTACAAACAAATAATAGAACAATATTATACAATGGAACATCTAATGAAAGACATGAAAATGGTGTAGGCTTTATGGTGCACAATAACATGGAGTTCTCTGTCAAGAATGGGGTTATGTTCAATTATGTGACTCCTGAGAGACTCAGGCATCACCTTGGAACAGTGCAATGGCTTGAGAAGATACAAGGAAAGAATGTCAGTAGTGAATGGTAAGTGGTCAGAAATTGCTTGAGGGTAGCAGTATCAGACTGCATACCCAAGGTCAGGAGGATAAACCAAGTTGGAATTAAGTGGATGAGTAAGGATATAAAGCAGGAGTTGCAAAAAAAAAGATCAACATAGTCATGGGCAGTACAAAGTGCAAGCAAGTAGGGTGACTAGTTTGGTCAGGAAGGTCAAATCAGACTATGAGAAAGAATTAGCCAAACAGATCAAAGTAAACCCAAAAGAGTTTTTTTTCGTTATGTAACAAGTAAGATATTAAAAAATATGCTGAACCTGGACTGGATGGCATATGAACCCGTGTACTACATGAATGTGCAAGAGAATTGCCATTGCCTCTGACGAAGTTGTTCAATCCAAGTCTCATCTCTGGCAGTGTTCCGAGGGAGTGGAAAGAGGGTAAGATAGTTCCATTGCATAAAGGTGGCTCCAAGACAGAGGTATAAAACTACAAACCAATTAATATATTGGGAGTGGTTGTTAAAGTATTGGAAAAATTGGTGAAAAGTAAAATACAACAATGGACGGATAGGGATGATGCTTGGTTAGGTTAGGATACTCTATAGTGAGCAGCAAGATTTTGTAAAGGGTAAAGTGACAGCAGAATTGAATAAAGGTAATGGCTACACCATGATACTGCATGACTTTGCCAAGGCATTTGACAGAATACCACATGGAAAACTGTTACAAAAACTGGAGAGGATGGGAGCTGATATGAGGTTAGTAGCACGGATAGGGGAAGGGGATGGTTATGGACAGATACCAGAGAGTAGTATGGTGGTATGGTGGAACAGAGTACGATACCACCATACTACTCTGTTCCACCATACCACCATACTACTCTCTGGTAGTAGTAGTGGTGGTGGTATGGTGGAACAGAGTTTAGGAGAATGATAGCAACTAGTGGAGTACCTCAGGGTTCGGTACTCAGGCCACTACTCTTAATTTGTATATCAATGACATAGAAAAAGATTTAAGAGGGATATTCAGTTGTTTGCTGATGATGCAAAACTGGGAAGAGCAATAGTTGATACAGGTGATGTAGCACCCTGCAGGATGATTTAAATAAATTGGTATTGTGGGTAAGGGATAATGATCATTAATTTAATCCTTTCCTTCATGCTTACATGGTGATCAGAATACATCATGAAAATTATGGAAATTACCATGTTAGAGTAAAACTTTAGTTTAATATAAATCAAAATAAACACTCGACATTTTGACCTTCACATTAAGATCATCATCTGGAGTATACACATACTCGTATATACAAAGAAACAAGCTGCACAATCTGCATGGTATGCTAAAGTTACTGATCAACTGTTACAACTAGTGGCCTGACCTCTGGTGAGGGGAAAAAAAACACTTTACTACATCAAATTTAGAGTCCTGTTATTATTATTATTATCTATTAGGTTACAAAATTAAATTAAGTGCTGGAGAGCAACATGTTCACACACACAAAAAAATTACTTATATACATATACATATAAATTGCAACAAATCATTATGGATAGTGGCCAATAAAAGCAGAAAAATTGCTTAGAGTCCTAAAGTCAAGGTTTGCTGGAAAACTAAGTGAGCTGAATGTGTGCCAGTAAACCATGACTTTAGGACTTGAAGCAATTTTTCAGCTTTTACTGGCCACTATCCATACAAGTTTGTTGTAATTTATATGTATATAATTTTGTGTGCGTGTGTGTGTGTGCGTTGTGTGTAAATATGTTGCTCTCCAGCTTAATTTAATTTTGTAACCTAATAGATAATAATAACAACAGGACTCTAGCTTTGTTGTAGTAAAGTTGTTTTTTTTCACCAGAGGTCAGATCAATACTTGTAACGGTTGGTCAGTAACTTTAGCATGCCATGTAGACTGTAGTGCAGCTTGTTTCTTTGTATATTGTATATTCCAGATGATGACCTTGATGTGAAGGTCGAAACATCATTTTGGTTTATATTAAACTAAAGTTTTACTCTCGCACAGTAGTTGTTTCGATAATTTTCATGATGTATTGTCAATTTAATGTTGAAAAATGTAAGGTTATGTACTTTGGGTTGAAAAGGTTGCATATGGTGTATCATATTGATAGTATTGGATTGCAGGAAATTGAATGAGGCTAGGGACTTAGGAATAATGGTGAACAAAGGGTTCAAGTTCAAAGGACATATTGCAAAAGTTGTTAAAATAGCTCAAAGTATTACTTGGATGATACAAAACATGTTAACAAGTAAAGATAAGGAAGTTATTATCCCTCTTTATAGGGCTATGTTTCAATCACATCTTGACTACCGCACACAGATTTGGTCACCTGAGTTTCATGGGGACCAGGAGATGGTGACAGGTCTGTGGAATACTTCCTACAAGGATAGGTTGAAGATTTGTGGGTTACAAAGTTTAGTTGATAGGTGGAAAACAGGGGACATCATAGAAACTTTTAAGATATTAAAGAGGTTTTATAAAATTGATGCAAGTGAAAAGTTTCAATATATGACAAATTGAGAACTAGGAGCCACCTGTGGAAGTTTTGTAAGAGAGTGATTAGTAGGGGTGTGTGGACCAGATTTTTTGCATGGAGAGTGATGAGTGATTGAAATAGATTGCCAGAATTGGTTGAGAGTTCCCTGACATTGAATGGATTCAAGGAGAGGTATGATAAGATTTGTGTGTATGATGGTTGATTTGGATATCCCGTGATGAGTCTCTGGACTCCATGGAGATGCCATAAATAATATCTTGCCATGTATAAAACTTGATCAACTATATTATATCTATGTTTCTAGTCATCTGTTCAATGTTGCAATTATCAGATTTATGCACCAATAGAAGATATGGATGATGGTGTTAAAGGAAAATTTTATGAGGAATTAGAGAGCATATGATTCTTTAACTGGTCATCATATAAAATTAGTCATGGGTGATTTTAATGTTCAGCATTAAATATCAAGTTCAGCCAGAGTGAACATTAGTAATGATAATAAGATTTGAGTCATTAATTTTGCATCTTCCAGAGAGCTTACAGTTAGTAGTATGTACTTTCCCAAAAGAAATATCAACGAATAAACTTGGCTTTCTCCAGATTGAACAGTATGCAACCAAACCATGTAATGATAAACAATAGGTACAAAACATGCATAAAAAATGTCCATACCTACATAAGAGCTGAAGCAGATACTGATCATTGCCTGGTAATTCACATTTCAGGTTAAAACTCTGTCAAATGGAGAAATGTTAACCAAAACAGAAATAATGATCAATATAAATGAATGGTCAGTGCATTTTCTCTCCAACCCAACAGGCTGCAAGTTCAAATCCTACTGTGGGCATGGATTTTTGTGAATGTTTTTAGGTGGGAGATGGATTTCATCACCTGGTGTGCAATCACTGTCTCGCTTATTGGAGGCCTGAAGTGGCTTGAAATATTTTCATGTTTGATCTCTAGAGCAGGGTTTTGCAGATCTGGTAAAAAATAAATAAAAAATAGGGGGAAAAATATATGTTCAATAATTTTAATGACTTAAACCACCGAGATAATTAAGAATAAAAGTTTAATACGGACACAACTAATTTCGTTGGTAAGCCAACTTCGTCAGGTGTCAAAGTACAAAGATATATACAAAAAAGACCGACAGAAACATTGCACACTAACAACAACAGAGCTATCAAAAAAAAACTACAGTTAAGTTAAAATTGGAGGGCGTGCTTCAGTTCTAGCTACATTTATACATGTGCGTGTGATCTCGCGAGAACGCCAGCACTGAACAGCAGAGCTATGCGAATCTGGCAAATTGTAGCTAAGGTTGTTATTCATATGGGTAGAATCCAGGGTGATTTCTTTTGACTCCAGGATACGTCTTTCAAGTTCATTGTAATATTTGTGAATATTAGAAGTTTCATTCCAGTCTATTTGGTGTTGCAGCCTTCATCAGAGTTTACAGAGAACAACACATGGCTGGCAAGGGCACTGGCTCGGATTCTATTATAAGAGATGTCTCTTTTGTGCTCTTCAAGAGGGAGAAAGATTGATTTATCAGTTTGTCCGTAGTAAGGTTTACTACGGACAAACTGATAAATAAATAATTTATCAGTTAATGAACAACAAATAATTCTGTATACTCCTCGGAACTGAAGATGGTGATGTTTTTCTTTTGGATGACTAACGATAGATCGGAGTTTAGGTAAAGCAGAGAAGCACGTATTGATGTCGAACCTTTTTAAAATTCTAGCCAGTTTGGAGGAGAGGGAACTAATGTAAGGCAAGGAGATGCAAGCTCTGGAGGGGGGGTAGTAAAATCTTCATTTGTTTGTTGACAACAGTGAAAAAGAAATTTCTCAATACTTTTTGGAGCAAAACCATAGGTAAAGCAGAGAAGCACGTTTTGGTGTCGAACTTTTTTAAAATTCTAGTTACTGAACATGTTCATAAACTGAGTCAATCTGCATACAAATATATATATATATATATATATATATTATCATTATCTGAGACCTCCAGGGAATCAAGGACTCATCGAGGGAGGCTGTAAATTACCCAACCCAGCTTTCATACTTTTTCTTAAATTCATTTACACTACATGCACTCACTACCCCTAAAGGCAAATTATTCCACTCACTCACTGCTCTCTGGGAGAAAAACCTACCTCTTATCCCTTTATTGACTAAGAATAACCTTAACTTCCTTGGATGCCATGGTGTTCTCTCCCCATCTTCCATATAACGAAAAATCTCATCATTTGAAATGCTATAACACCTACTCAAAAGTTTATAGACCTCAATCATATCACCCCTCTTTCTCCTGTTAACCAAAGTCTGCAATCTGTCCTCATAATCTAAATCCCATCCGGATATAATCTTTGTAACTCTTCTTTGCACAATTTCCATAGCTTCTTTATCCCCTTGGAACCCGGAAGACCAAATCTGCGCACAGTAATCAAGGTGTGGTCTTATCAAAGGCTTATAAAGAGGCAAAATTATTTCCTTATCCTTACATAAGGTTCACTTCAACATAGCAATTATCTTCTGAGTTGTATTTGCAACTTTTGCTATGTGACCTTTTGAACTTTAAATTCTTATCCACCAATACACCAAGATCCTTTGCCGCTTCAGTTTCTTGTAGCACATAACCCCGCTAATATATGTCGTTGGAACTCTAATCACGCCAAAGTGCATAACTTTACACTTACTAACATTAAACTGACAGCAGTTTTCATTTGCCAAGATTTCCAGTCTATTACTGAATAGATATCCAGTCTATTCAGCAATTACAGAATGATTGGAAATCATTTTGTAATTGCTGAATATTTGTAGCATCCCTGATTGCCCTGCCTATCTTCACATCATCAGCAAACAATTGTGAATCTGATGACAGACCCTGTTTAATGTCATTAATTTATAGATTGAACAATAATGGCCCAAGGACTGAACCCTGAGGTACACCAGTTACCTTAAATCTAGCAGATTCACACCCACTGTATACCATTTTTGATATCTGTCTTTTAATCATCATCCCCCTTATCCAAGTCGACAGTTTATAATCCAATTCCTTATTCATCAGTTTATTCAACAGCCTTTCGTGTAATCCAACATTATCATAGTTCATCCATTCCCTTTATCCAACTCGGCCATAACATTGTTATAAAATATGAGCAAATTGATAAAACATGACCATCCTTTAGTAAACCCATGCTGTTCCCTGCAGAGTATAGAATACTTGTCAACCCATTTCTGTATGCGAGTTCTTACCAACTTCTCTAAAATCTTCACTACCACACCAGAGATACTAATAGGTCGGTAGTTAGAAACATCAGTTTTTGCATCACCCATGTAATGGAACTATCATACATTCCTTCCATTCCTGTGGTATCATTCCTGAGCGCTGAGACTCAAGTTATACAAATGTGTGAAAGGCCTAGCCAATTCATCTGAACATTCCTTTAGCAAACGGGCTGATATTCCATCTGTCCCTATTGACAAATTCTTATCCAGGTTATGCAAGAACTCTTCAACCTCATTTTCATGAACCTCTAACTCTTTATCCAACATAGCAGTAGCACTGTGCAACATGCTACATACACCTGGTTGATATATCTTAGCAAAGTGAGCACTCATTAACTGAACAATATCCTTAGCTTCCGACATTCGTGTACCATCTGCATTCAATAAAGTTATTCTTCCACATTCATTCTTTCTTTTGCTTGTGGCATAACGATAAAATTCTTTTGGATTGCCTTTAGCTTGCATGGCCAATTTCTTTCCATACTCCGTTTCAGCTTTTTTCACAATACTCGTTGCTTTTCTGGCCTGAGCTTTATATATTTCATAACTCCTCTCACTCTTATTCTCACGATATTCTTTCCACATGATCTTCTTCCTGTGGATCTCTTGCTTAATAAGGCTGCACATCCATTTTACTCCCAACCTATTTATTTTTCGAACACTAGGGATATATTCAGATACCACCTCATTCAAGCACTTTTTCAAAGATTTCCATGCATTGCTGACATTTTTTCCATTCAGTAACTGATACCATGGAATCAAAGATAGTATTCTTCTAAGTTGATCGTAATTTCCAACTTTGTAGTTCAGCATGTAGGCTGTTTTAATTGGAGCTTCAATACAAGTAGATACAAGTAGTATTCAATACAAGTAGTATTCCCAAGGAAGAACAGCATGATCACTGTCACCAGTTGGTGGTAAAATAGCCATATTCTCGACAGAGATCTTTTCTGACACTATGAGCAAATCCAACACTCTTTGACATCGAGTTCCTTCTTTCACATGCTGCTTGAAAAAGTCTTGCAACAATTCAATAAATTCCTGTTCTTTCTTATCATGAGATTTCTCTTCTACCCAATCCATGTTTGGAAAATTAAAGTCACCCATAATGATTATGATCTTGGTATCTATAAGGGTAAATTGGTGATGCATTTCTTCGTCCCCCTACAACTGAGCTGCCAGGTCTGTAGCAACATCCCACCATATATTTCATTCTGTTAACCTCCACTTCAAATCATATAGACTCAAACTCATTGCTACATGGGACATTGTTACCATCATTGTTTTCTTGTATTTCTACCCTAACTGGACTTAAGTCATCTGATATCATTAGTAGCACTCCTCCTCCTCTCCTATCTCTTCTGTCATTCCTAAAAATAGTATATCAGTTGCACTCGATTCCACTTACCATATCTGATTCTGCTAGCCAGGTTTCACTAATGCCAACAATCTTAGGCCACATCACATTCAATAAAGCAACAAACTCAACCCCTTTGTTTCTAATGCTGCTGGCATTTGTGTATAGACATAATAAATTACAACCTAGCCTATTCTTATAATTAGATAGGCAATCTATTTGGTCTTGTTCTAGAATTTTCTCTTTTCCCTCCTCAGACATACTTAAAAGGTCCGAACCCAAATCATATTTTTCCACTCCTTCGCCACATACATAACCATGTTCAAAGGCATTCATATCTTTATCATGTTTGTATACCATAGTGGAACCTTCACACACATTTTTCCCATTCCTCCCTTGATTATCTAGTTTTCCTGACTCTGCACAATATATGTATGTATGTATGTATGTATGTATGTATGAATATATACATACATAAGTGTTATAATGAACTTGAGACGTATTCTCGAATCCAAAGAAATTTCACTCGATTCAACCCACCTGAATAATAGCATCAGCTACAATTTATCTGATAAGCACATTTCTGCTATCCAGTACTGGCGCTCTCGCGATATCTCTCACACACAGTTACATATGGCTGGACTATAGCACGTAATGCAGTTTAAACTGTACTACAGTTTATAATAGATCTGTTGTCGTTATTATATAATGTTTTTGTAGTTTTTTGTGTATATAATCCTTTGTAGTTGGACACCTGAAGAAGTTGTTTTATCAACGAAACTAGTAGTGTTTCTATTAAATCCCATTCTTTACTATTTTCAGTGTTTAGTCATTCAAACTTTTTAATTTTCATATCATTTTCACCGAGTAAATATGAATTCTAATATGTATATATATACACACACAATGGGTGTACAATATATATATATATACACATACATATATATATTATATATATATACACACACACACACACATATCTATATCGTACACCCACAGTTCATAGAACCCGGTCTTGGCAATCTGGCAGATTGCCAATTCATGCTGAAGGGGAGAAAAAAATAAAGGATGTATGAATTGGTCACCAACACGTGAAATCACGTGCTTTATATTTAAAATTTTCCAACAGTTATACAAGAAAAATAGTTATCACTTTAAAAACTACCATGTTCATAAAAGAAAATAAATTTTCCAACATGTAATAATAAACAACTCATTCCACAAGACGGATTGATTACACTATTGTCGGAATGGATTCTCCTTCTTCTGACATACGCACAAGTGTCGAAGGGTCTCGCATCTGTGGGTGTGTGTGTATATATATATATATATATATATATATATATATATATATATAAATCAATAAAAAATAAAAATAGAAAAAAAAATCCTTAACATACAACGGTACAAATGTACTATAGGTTCATAAATAAACCTTTAGTGTGGGTGTGAGCCACATAAAACAACAATAATACTGAAAAATGTAAGAATGTAAACATGCAAAGACACTATGCAATAAAGATAAAGCAGAAAATACAGTATTCAAAAACACTTATATCAGAGAAAAAAATAGAAAATACATGGATTCAAATCAAAAATATTTTTATTCATTGTGCAGAAGAAATCCTTTAATTCATAAACAACAGAAAGAAAAATTAATGGTTCATTTCTCTCATCAATAACATATGTAAAGAAGCTATAAAGAAATGTAATAATTTGAGTTTAAAAATGCTGAGAATTATAGGACCTGAAGAAATTTAACTAGTAAAATACTGTGTTGAGAGAAAAGGATGGCAGAGAAAAAATTAACTAAAAAGTATCCCATTGCATCTGATAAATCAGATGCAATGGGATACTTAAAAGATATAAACCATGAACTTGAACAGTGACTAACAATCATGGAGAGTGAATTACCCAAGAAAAAGACTGTTGAGGAATTCAGACAAGATTTTGAGAGACTAGTAAACAAGTCATCACTGCCACCAGATGAAAACCTTACATCCGAAATACAATATACAGAGGATAATGTTAAACTCGCACTTTAGGAGTCATCTCTGACTGAAGCTGAGAATGTTAGAGCACTAAAAAATAAGGCACGGTTAAAATAAAATTACAGCAAAACTTTAAAAATTGGAAGAACAACTGAGATTCATGTACTCATCAAGCTGATATGGCAAAAAGAAGAAATCCCAGTTGATTGGAATATAGCCATACTTCACCCTATTTTTTCCAAAAGGAGAAGCTATAACAGTAACTATAGCTGTCTTTCTCTCTCTCTCTTTCGGACACTTGCTACCAAACATTGTCTACACTAATATAGAAAAGAATTCATGTATCTGCTTCAAACATTATAAGAAGAGAGTATCAGTGTGGCTTCTGCAAGGGAAAGTCAATAATGGATCATATTTTCACTCTCTGACAATTGCTAATAAACAATGAATTTGAGAAAGAATTGCATCTAGTATTTGTGGACTAAACAAGCATGTGAGTATACATCAAAATGCACTATGGGAAACAATTAGACTTTTTAGAATATCACAAAAGTATATAAATATGGTAAGAGTTTATAATCACCACACCCTCTGCAAGGTATGTTTTCTCCAGAAACATTTGTCATGTTTTGAAATAAAATATGGAGTCTGCTAAGAAGATGCTTTCTTAACAACTCTTTTCAATCTAGCGTTGGAAAAGTGAAAGTCATTAGAGACCTAAATGAACAAAGAAGAATGGAAATAAAGGAGAACAACATCCTACTGGCTTATGCCAATGACACTGTTATTCTTGTAGACTCTCATGAGGATGTTATACACAGCATGTCTAATTTAATCAAGGCAAGTACGCCTATGAATCTTGTCATATACCAGAAAAAGGCTAAATATATGTGCATTTCAAGGACCCATCAAGACTGATCCAACCTGGTTGTTGATAATTATATCTTTGAGCAAGTGGATAGTTTTAACTATCTACGAGTCAACATTAGGAGCGACAAATGATGTGCATCGAGAGATAGAAGTGAGAATTGTGAAGATCAATCGTGGATATTTTGTAATTTCACAGTTAAAGTCTAGAATATTATCAAGAAAATACAAAGAAAAAAAACTATTTAATCTTGTAACCAATATTAACCTATGGTTGTGAAACATGGTCAACAACAAAGAGAGATAATAGAAAACTTACCACATTTGCAAGAAAAGTACTTAGAAAAACTTTTGGACCATCTTACAATCAAAATACTGATCTGTATCAACAAAGATATACTGAGAAGCTATAAAACTTGTTTCAAAGACATGATCCAGTCCTTTATATGAAACAAAATAATTTAGTGGTCTGGTCGTGTTTGGAGAGCATGAGTTAATCAAACAAATATTTACAAATAAAACTGACAAGAAAAGACCCATAGGAAGATCCCAAACACAATGGATGGATGTGGTAATAAGAGATTTTAAGACGGCTGGATGAATACTTCATGCTAGATGCAGCTTATAACAGAGACCACTGCTGAAACTTAGTACAGCAGCCTTAGACATAAATAGATCATTAAGCTGAAAGATGATGAAGGAAGCACAGTTTTTCACTTAAGATAACAAATTAAATATGAAAACAGACAACAGAATAGCAAAGCTAGTATGGTGGGGAGCCAGCTAAATAAACATACATGGATTAAGAAAGAAATTAGTCAAAACACTTAACTAGCAATATACACTGCTAGCTATGTATGCACCAGTAGAACACCACAGGATTCTGTCCTTGGGCTACTACTATTTAACTTATTTGTTAGTAATATTTCAGTTGGTCTTTCATTTCAGTTATATTTCAGTTGGGGAGAGTCATAAAAGTGATATTGATACCAACTGTCTTCAGGGAGATTTAAATAAATAAGGTACAGTTTTAATCTTTCTAAATGCAGAAATACAATTCTAACAACTTTGCACTCTGGAGTATAGTGCTATGTGCTGTATTAGTAAAAATGTACTCCAGACAGATGGCACAACTGAATGATGGCTGACAAGTTCAGAAATTCACATTTGTTATGAAGTGTTATGAAGATAGCACTAGTCATCTTAACTATATAGATATGATAAAGACACAACTAAATATGAGGAGGAAGATGTTCTATACAAAGCCTTGATTATACTGTACTTGGACTATTAGCCATAAATTTTGTCACCTAGTTTCCATAGATGAGGAAACAAAGAGAATGTCCATCTATTAACAGCTAAGGCAATATTGGAGTTTTATAATTTTAATTATAAGAAAAAAAAAAGGTGAAAGCTGTCATATCACTTTTACAGAGCAAAGTGATATGACAATAGTGCTTAAATTGGTGAGGTATCTGATCTGATCCTGTGGCTTCCTCTCTTTAAGAGGGTTGCAGCTGATTACTAAGGAGATAATGATGCAAGGTGGTTTCCCATTGCCTTCCTTGCCGTATTTCTATGACTGTAGCCTGTGCGTTCACGGGTCTGGTTTGCTTGCTTGAGGGATGAAAAACCCCAGATAAACTGGAGGAAAAACCCTGCTGTCCACGCCCAAGACCGGCTAACTTGGCTATGGCTGAGGAATATCCTTAAGCTCCCCACATCGTCGATGGGAATCGAACCTAGAACACTCCTTCCCCAGGCATATGGTTGCAAAGAGCAAAGCCACTAGGCTAACTGCGCGGACGAGGTGAGGTATAGAAGGGGAATATTCACATAGTAGAGAAAAGGAGAGATAGTAAGAATTAAATTTAAGCCAGTTCCAGAAGTTTTATAAGAATGTAGTGTGTGAATAAAACATGTTACACAGAGAATGGTAGGTGAATGTAATGTATTGCTATTGCCACAGGATATTATGAGTGACAGGAGTGTGAATGAGTTTAAAGAAATAAAACATATGACAAACAAATAAAAATAAACAGATAAAACAAAATCCAGAAGTTTTTTAATCTATGTAGCAAATAATAATAAGAAGAAGGACGACTATGGAAATGACTTTAATCACTGGTGGTGGTAGAAAGGTGAAAGAAGCAAAAGAAATAGTTGAGTTGCTGATGCGACATATTCATGTCAGAATTGGGATAGATGAACAGGAGGTGCTCAGCATGTTGAAAAATATCCATGTGAATACAGCAGTAGAACTGAATGGCATGTTGCCCTGTGTGCTACGTGAATGTGCAGGAGATCGGCTGTGCATCTGACGAAGTTGTTTAATCCGTCTCAGCTTTGTCAAGTTTACAAGGGAGTGGAAAGAGAGTAAGCTAGTTTCATTACATGAAGGTGGCTCCAAGACAGAAGTAGCAAATCAGAAACTAATTAATATCTCAAGAGTGGTGGTTAAAAATATTGGAAAAGTTGGTTGAAAGTAAAATCCAGTGAATATGGATGGATAGGAATACGACACTCAATGGTGGGCAGCATGGCTTCGTAAAAGTAGGTCCCGCCTTAATAATTCACTCACATTTTATAATAGAGTGACATAGGAATTAGATAAGAAAATTGGTTACAATATGATATTGTATTTTGCAAGGCATTTGGAACAATACTACATGAAAAACTATTACAAAAGTTGGAGCAAAATTGGGAATGAATATGAAGCTAGTAGCATGGATTGGGGAAAGGGGACTAACAGACAGACACTATAGAGTTGTGTATGATAAGAGTGAAATCTAAGAGAAAGCATGACTAATGGAGCACTGCAGGGTTCTGTACTATGGCCATTACCTTTTAATTTGTATATTAATGATATAGGAAAAGATTTAAGAGGGGATATTTAGTTGTTTGCTGATGATGCAAAACTGGGGAGGGCAATAGTTGATAAAAGGTAATGCAAATAGCCTGTAGGATAATTTAAATAAACTGGCATTGTGGGCGAAGAATACTGACTGTCAATTTAATGTTGCAAAATGTAAAGTTATACACTCTGGGTTGAAGTATATACTGTGTATCATAATAATAGTACAGGATTGCAGGAAATTGATGAGGCTAGGGATTTGGGGGTAATGGTGGAGAAAGAGTTGCAATTCAGAAAGCATATTACAAAAGTTGGTGAAATAGCTCAAAAGATTATTGGGATGTTGAAAAAAATAGACACTAGCAAATATAGATAGGGAGGTTATTATGCCTCTTTATAAGGCTATGACACGGCTGCATCCATTTTACTGTGCACATACAGGTCTGTGGAATGCTCCCGATGAGGACAGGTTGCTTACTTATAAGTTATTAAAGGGATTCTACATGATTGACACAAAAGAAATTTTTCAATACGAGAAAAGTTAACCCCTGGAGTTTGTGTAAGAGTGTAGTTAGTAAGGATGTGTGTGGACCAGATTTTTTACTTGGAGAGTAATGAGAGTGGAATGGATTGCCAGAATCAGTTGTGAGTGCCCTGACAGTGAATGAGTTTAAGGACAGGTATTGTGTGTATAAAGGTTAGTGTGGGTATCCCTGCAGTTCATCAACATTCTACTTGGAGAGAGCCAATGATTTCGAACAGTCCCGTCAAATAAAAATCCACAGGACTTATGAGAAGACCATACAACTGGTCCCTCAACCAATCTGTCTTTCAGGAAACCTTGGATCACAGTACCCTCGAGTCTCACAAATGAAGTGTGACAACTCCATCACACATGAATGCATTTCTCCTACACAGTAATTACACATCACTGAGCACATCACAGAAGATATTTTCTACCTTGTTTTGCAAGAAGTTATAGTATCAAGATCCTGTAAATTTGACTGGCAAAACAAACTAACTTATTAATCTGTCTCAAAGACACATACCCATAATGAATTGCTGCTGATGTTTTGACTGAATAACTGCATGTGGATTTTAATTGGAACCCATGCGAAAAAACTAACTTTTGGTCCTGCATACGTAAAACATTGCCAAAATATCAAATGACAATGATCATTTGGTAAATGGGGCTTGAATTCATCCACTAGGAATGGTTTGGGTAAAGCCAATTTTCATACAGCAATTTTTAACAACTGATTTTTCTAGGTCTCAGCACAAGAACACCAGTGTTTGTATATCAAAGGTTATTTTGGACACTTACATTTTGGCTTGACTGACAGAAGTGATTTTAATTTTTCACTGATATAGTATTTTTGCTAGTCTAGTGCATGATAATCTTACAAATGTCAGAATCTGGTGTAAGGCTTATATACTGGCTATCGATAACTGTAGATATTTAAGATTACAATGTTAAGTAACAGTAAATTTAATTAACATTTCCAATATTGCTTTGCCCATTTTAGAGGGGGGGAGCACTATTTAGGACTTTAGGCTTACTTTCAGTTGCCATGCCTCAGCCTCCTTACTCAGCGTAGTACCTATGTGAACATATCATATTGTGTTCACTGACGATGGCAATTTGACTTTGCCAAAATACTGGAAATATGAATTTAATTTATTGCAGTTAATATTAGTGTATGTTGTACTTTCCTAAAAAAAACTACAAAATCCATCAAAGATATCTTTGAATCATCAAATGTCAGAGACATCTCTGTAAGAGAACACACATTTATACTCTCATTAGTCTCTAAAAACTACTTTGTATCCTTTTCTGCTTGGGACACCTCATTTCATCTATACACAATTACTAGTCCTATATAAATCCTAAACCTGCCCAAACTTAAAGAGTATTATTATTCTCCCATATGGAACAACATATCAAAAACCTCTCTAAAAGTTCTTGATACTATCCAGAAGAGAACATTCTAGTTAATGGATCTTGTTCACACTCCTCCACCTACTTTTTTTATTCTGTTACTGCCTTTTGTCTTTTCTTCATTTCAACTAGATGTATTTATGGCTCCTAAATAACAGTAATTTACTATTTTTATATGTCATGTCAAAAAGGAAAGTACAAGGTGGTTAGAAAAGTTAAAAAAAAGATATATTACAAGCCAAATCACACGAATCAAAGAAATTAACAGATGTATTTTCACAAACCACTTCATAATTCACGTTACTTCAACTGCAAATGTAATCAACTAATCTTCTTGCTGATGTGATCATCACTGAATGATGATGCAGAGGTGGTTTGTTCCTCACAGTTGAAAGAAATGGAATTATTTGACTCTGCCAATATATCTATACCAAAAGTTCAGGGTCAGCATAATCAGCATTAATGATAAAGAAGAATATAGAGTATGTTCATAGCATTAATCAGGCCATTCCATCAACTTCACAATGTTCTGATAATTCCATGTGTAAATCCAAAAACTTTTACTGGTAACCCCCTAATGATTCTGTTTCTATCCTATTATTGTCCTTATTCTCAGATGAATGTGAAGATAAAGAATGCAAAAGCAATTATTTCTTATTTCCAAACCAAGATAATCTAAATTATTTTTTAAAGTTTTGTAACTAAAATAACCCAAATGTGATGGACAATTATATCATGAAAAAAATTTATATTCAACAAGGGGGTCTATATTGATATCGATGATGAACTGCAATTATAATGCTATGGCTAGTGAAATTTATAAATCCTGCACATCTTGCTGTTATCCAGTTTTAACTAAATTTAACTTGCACACATTGGCATAGAGGAGTATTTTTTGGCCTATAAAATAAGTATTAACCTTATCTTCAACCAGAATATCCTGTGAAGTATTTCTCAAAACTAATATATATTCTGAACAGATTTAGAAAATTGTCTTACAGACACATTTTGAAATTTCCACATTTATGACATGCAAAAACACTTGATGAAATAAGTAACAATGATATGTTTAATAAATTGGTATCAAAATGTGTTTTTAAAAAATATAGTGTAATATAAAATAGAAGATTCATGGGTTGTTCTCAAGTAATCTCCAAGGCCCATTTTGGTTGCTCAGTCTGCTATTGGGGTCTCTTGCTTAACCTCATGACTACAGACAGCACAAATATGTAACTGGTTTTGCATTATCTCATGCAGAGGATTAAAATAGAAATCATGTAATAAACTGGTAGAATTTCAACTTGTCTATAAGCTCAAGCAACTTAAAAATTGGAGGGAAAGAACATTCAGAATTAAGAATATCAGTTTGCTTTCCTTAAATTAATCTTACCACTTGATTGAGTATTTGTCATTTCTTCAGCCTGAGGTAAGTAATCGTTTATGCTTGTCGGATCTAATATTTGTGCAGCTTCAAAACAACCAGTTTCTAATAAAATTGCAAGAAATTTGGAATATGCACTTGGTCCTCTGGTGCATAACTCTAACAAAAGGGCTTCTTTTCTATCAGTATTAGTTTTGTTAGCCTAAATGAAAGTTAAAACATCTTATATACAAATACATAAAAGTATCACATATTTATTATGACATATGTACACAGTCTTTCACAAAATATCTAGAGTAGATGTATAATTTCTCGCAATATTTCACTTTTGAGGATGTGAATGGAGATTTCACCACCTGACTCAGTCTAGTGGTAAAATGTCCATTCACATTTCTTCCCAATTTTACTCTTCCTTGATGCCACAATTTACATCTTTCATTTTCTAATGTTTTACTCTTTTTTAACTAGTCTCACTTCTTCAATTTTACACTCTACTATTCCTTCACTTTCATCATCAAATCCCTTACTCTCGAGAAATGTACAGAATACTATAGCATGTTACAAAATACAAGAAGTGTACAAAATCGAGAATACTGCACGATAAGTTTATATTATTACTGCAATAAATGCATACTATTGCAAATTCTAGGTCTAGGTCCCATAGAATCAATGCTATTTTCTTCTCACTAATACAAATAGTACAAGGTAAGATCTTTATTATAGTGAACTGAATTTCCTAGCATATGACATCATGATCAAAAAACAAAAGAAATAACATGAAATCATACACAAATGAAATAACTATCTTTACGTATGCAGGAAATAAAGCAAAGGAAATGCAGGAAATCATACACAGACAACAAAACACTAAGGAATGGATAAAACCAAGCATAAAGCATAAAAAATGACATTAAAAGTAAAAAAAGCAAACAATAATAGGAAACACAAAAAAAAAACTAGAAGAGAACAAAATCATAAAATAAGGTATAAAATTGATGTTAAATTTCAAGCTACTTTAGCATAAATTAACATTCAGTTACCCGAGATCTTCATAATAAACTACGTTTGTGCAGACTATACCATTAAAATGAAAAACTTAGATGAAAATATCTAAATAAGAAAATTCTTACCTTGTGGATAACACACACACATAAATTTCATAACATTAATTAAATTATGAATTAAAGAAATACTGTATACTCTGTCATATTTGTTTAATTTACAGTTGTAAGAAAACAGTATCAATTCATGTCAGTTGGATCCAATCAATTAGGAAGGTGACTTTGTTCACACCAGCTGCACCGATTACTTTTCCTCTGAACTAATCCAGGCTGACTAATGTTCTTCACTTATGTCCTCCAACTTTGTAATTGGAGGTGAACAATTATACAGTTGACAAAAATAACCTGAAGTTTTCAGGTTATTTTTGATTTTAATGGTATAGACCTCATATATATATACAAAGATTTCAGGGAAGTGACTACTTTAAGCTAATGTAACATTTTTGAATTCTTCTTCTTCCTTTCCAGACTTATTTGCCAAGTGGCATATTCTGGACTCAATTCCATCTTTTTAAGGTTCTTCCTCTGAATCAGGTACCTTTTGGTGATAATTTGAATTTAAATGTTAATTTTGTGACTTTTATAATTTCTCTCTTTTAGTTTCATTTTTCTTATATTGTTTCCTATGCCTCTCTACTTTTCATGTCGTTTTGTGTGCCTTATGTATCATTCATGCTAAAACTTTGTGTTCTGTCATCCAATTTCCCACCAATTTCTTTCTTCTGTTTCCTGCAATTTTCTTTGTTTATGTATGATTTATACCATACATAAGCATTGTTTTGTCATCATATGATTTTCCACCATTTCCTTGTTTTGCATAAATGGAGTGTGGGGGGAGGAGATCCATTTTTCCCCTAAATTCACTATAGCGAACCTTGCGCTATAACAAGCCATTTCTCTGGTCCCTAGGGGGGGGGGATTCACTATAGAGAGTCTCTAGCACAGTGGTGTTTTACCTTTTTACTGGCCCGCATCCCAGTGAACTTCAATTTACATTCTCCCATCTCCCCTTGAAAAATGTGTTTTTTTATTTGTTAGAAAATAAAATTTATTGCAAAACAGTTTATTGAAAAATACATATACATATATGAGGTTATGCTAGAGTCTAGCGTAACCTCATATAAACAATTTCCTTCCAAATTAAAAATTAAACATTCCAAGAAATTATATTCTTGGTTTCATCCTTTATCCAAGTGTAGGCAAACAAAGTTTACACATGAAGTCACTTCACGACTGGGCAATTTGTATATAGAGGCTAGTGACTTCACACCAATTGCCTTAGTATCCCATAATGCAACACACATATCCTTATAGACATGCATAATACTACGTATTATGGGAAGGGCCACTACCCAGAAGTGCTAACAAGGTTGAAGTAATGCATAAGTCCATGTACTTTCCATTACTTCAACTCATGAAGGAAAATGACCTCTGTATTTCTTCAACATTGGTATTACTTCTGGATCTGGCTCCAGATGAGACTTCAATAAAGGTCGAAACCAGTATGGACAGTGGCCCTTCTAGGGCAACCAACCCTCCCATATTTCCCAGGAACTCCCGTATTTTAGCTAATTTTTTTGAATCATCCCGGCTCCCGTATTGATCTTCAAATACTCCCATATTTTTCATAATCAATCATTGTCATTAATTTTTCAATGTATATTATAACCGCCAAATATAATTTGACACTAATATCGAAGGTTTGGAAAATTCTAACAGATACAATTCTGTTCCGGCCAAGGAATATACGTGGGTATTCCGGCAAAGATGTTATATCGCTGCATTGATCTTGTAACCTTTGGCACGCCATTTTAATAATCGATATCCACTTGGAATAATCAAATCGCTGGTAGCGATTTTTGATATACACTTCCGGATTTAGTTTGTCTGTTTCCTAACTACATTCTTACCAGCTGTTGTGTCTGCATTCATTCTTAAAGTATTTTCAGTATCCTCGAACATAGAGTGCCATAGTATATTTTCATGATGAATAGTGATGATGAAACAGAAAGTAATAATGTAAAAATGCCACCAAAAAAGAAATGTAAATATTTATGTGTTTATCTGAAGAAATGGGAAGAACAGTACTCGTGGCTACAACCCGTGCCATCCAACGTTCACAAAGCTGATTGTATATTATGTAAACGTGACTACAGTATCACCCATGGGGATAATAATGACCGCAAACAACATTCTAGCACTGAAGGACATAAACGGAGAGAGAGAAAGATGTGAAGACCTCTTTGAATTTGAACCTCTTTTTCGGTAACACAAGTAAGGACTTAAACAACACTGCAGGCGAGCTAGCATTAGTTTTTCACACTGTAAAACACAACATCAGTTAAAGAAGCATGGAACTCCGCAAATAAGCTATCAAAGGGCATTTTCTATGACTTGAATTTGGCCAAGAAGATTTCATGCAGTTGGACAAAGGCAGAAGCAATTGTGAAAAATGTTCTGGCTCCAAGAAGTGTGCAGGACTTTATCAATGTTTTAAAAGATCCTTCAAAAACCAGCAACTTTTTTTCAATCACAACTGATGCCTCAAACCATAAAAATAGAAAGATGTTTCCTCTAGTTGTGAGATATTTTGTTCCTCTAAGTGGCATAAAAAAAACAGGCTCCTGGACTTCACTGAGCAAGCCAATGAGACACTAACTCCATTCACAGCATGATAAAGTCTTCCCTTGATGAGCACAATTTAGATGTAAAAAATGTTACTTCATGCTATGCAGATAATGCGCACATGAATTACAGGAAACATAATTCTGTAATGAAGCTGCTCAACAGAACACAATGAAAACATGGTTAAAGCAAACTGCTGCAATCATTTTGTATAATGCAACCAAACATGCCTTTGATGGATTGGATGTTGATACGGAAATAATAGTTTTAAAAATTTATGGACAGTTTGTATCTGTAAAAAGAACAGAAGAATTAAAATCATTCTTTGATTTTCTTGAAGCAGAATGGTGTGAAATTCTTTGTTGTGTTCCTACTCGGTAGCTTTCTTTGACATCAGCTGGTTAATAAAGTACTAGTTACCTATTAAGAGTTATTTTAAAAGTATCAATGACTGTCCAAAAATCTTGAAAAAACAATTCAGTAATGAGGATCCAGAAAAGAAGTGTGTTGTTGAAGTATACCTTAATTTTTTTTTCCAACATTGGTGCTATACTCGTTCACGCTACCAAATCCCTTGAAACTGCAGATCTTAGTATCATTGAATGCTACAGTATAATGCAATGTTTAGGTAGTAAAATTCAACAGAGGATAAAGGACAATTTTTTTGGTAATGCCAGTGAAAAGATTTTAAACTGTATGACCCCAGCCCTACAAAAAAAAATTAAAGATGATTATGTTAGTTTTTACTGTTCATTGTACAAGTACATTTCTAAGAATTTTGATTTATCTGAAGCAAATCGCATCCATTGTCTTGAACTTTCTTTCAGGCATTTGCAAGCCATTGTTCAACAATTCCATATTGATATTGAAAATAAACACAATCTATATGAAGAGTTTTGTAGTGCAGTGAGTGTTGTAAATATGGTGAAATCAGGAAGTCCTGAACAAAAGTGGGTGAATATACTTACTAAATTAAATAACAAGAAAATTAATGTTTGAAATCTTGGTAAAATTTTAGGCTTTGTGTTAAGTATTCCAGGCTCAAATGCCCACACTGAGAGAATGCTCTCAATGATGAACAATAAATGGACAGATCAGAGAAATCAAAGTAGCTTAGAATTAATTAAATTAGAACCAATGCTAGTGATCAATTTTGATTATGATTGTTGAGAGTTTTTGAAGTTTGCACAAGGAGACAAGAAAATCAAAGCTGCTGCAGCATCTGTTGATAAATATAAGTTTAATCTAAGAAGTATGGATATTTTAATTGTATGTAAGTATAAATGTTTAAAATTATATTAAATATTTTGATGTGCTATAATTTAAATTATAGCACATCAAAATATATTTTAAATGTGTATATTTGTACATTTTAAATATAAACCATCCTATCAATTAATGTAGGATTCACGTCCCAAAAATTTCGCTAAAATTTGTCGTGACCCAATCTCACTTATTTTCATGTTCAAAAGTTGGTCACCCAAGGCCTTCCCATAATGCATAGCATTATAAGTTGCATTATGAGATACTAAGACAATTCATGTGAAGTAATTAGCCTCTATACCAAAGTTGACCAGAAGTGACTTCGTGAACAAACTTTGTTTGCTTACACTTGGATAAAGGATGAAACCATGAATATAATTTCTTGGCATCTTTAATTTATAATATAACTAAGTGGAAAAATTTTTCTCCAGTATTGATCCTATAACAACTCCTAAATTTGTCAAACCATTCCAGATGAAATGCCAATGTGTCAACTTTGGAATTTCAATCACATCATTTGTACAAGTACAGAATGATTTAAAATGACATATTGCAAATAGCACAGATCTAGTTGGATAATATTTAATGAAATTTAGGTTTAGGAACCAGAAAAAAAAGATACCTGCATGGTACAGTTTGTTTCAAGCAGTCACTTTTCATTTTTTTAAAGAAAAATGATTCCAAATGGCATTAATAATCTCAGAGCATAGAACACATTTTAACTTGGTTACAAAGTATACTTGACAAGAAATTTTATTATTGTTTTCATCCTTTAGCTTTAGCAAACAAAATTCACAATGAAGTATCTTTGTGACTGGTGTTCTTGCAATACAGAAGCTGTTGACTTCAAGTCAATTGTCCCAATATTCCATAATTTAGAGATCAGCAATGTGCAGCTATTAGAAAATGCAACTGCTGTTCTTTAACTTGGGTGACAAGAGAACCGAGGTTGAGAGAGGGAAGACAGCATGTTAAGAGGTATGATTATGCAGAGATGAGGAAAAGAGCATCAATAATGAATGTTATAATAGCCAGAATATGTCAAAAGAGAGAGAGGCTTGGATTATGTGCCTGGAATGCATTGAAGACAGAAAATAACTGTAGAGAGATGGCTTGTACTTGGAGAAGGGACACAAGTATCTGGAGAGAACATTCACAGAACAAGTGAGAATGTTGGTGCAGAGAAACTAGAATTATCAGAATAGATGGTAGCAGGGATGGCCTCCTGCAGGAGTAGTCACGTGGTAGACGGGAGAATGCATGGCATGATGTAGAATCCAGTGGAGCCTGGAGGAAATAACGATGGGCACAGAAACACTGACAATGAGTTGATGTTTCTTTATACTAATGACAGAATAATCCAGAATTAGTGGTGCTGATAGCCTCGGCCTGTCCAAAGATTATTGGAATCAGTGAGACATGGTTCACTGCAGATAATATACTGAGAGGAATAGAAGCAGGACATAGCAATTTTTGGCAAAATAGGAAGGGTAAATGCGATGGAGTATTGCTTATGATACTGGATGAGTTGTGTCCTCTCGGGGTGAAGGATTTGGAGGGTAGGAGCAGATGCTGTAAGCTATGGAGCATAGAAGGTAAAGAGTGGGATATGCTTATGTAACCTAGTTTGGCGAGCAAGAAAAAAAAATCATTTTGGGAGAATTTAACTACAGCAATATAAATTGAGAAGAGGAATTCCAGAAATTCCATAGTAAGGGAAAGGAATTTTCTGGAATTCTTGAACAAAATGTAAGCATGTAGTAGAAAGAACACCGAGGTTCAAGAATATTTATACGTGTGGATAGGCTTATGTGTTCGTCAGACATGTTTGTAATAGATTTCACGGTTTGATATGAACACAGATGATTAAGAAAATAACTATTTATTAACTTAAAAGCTAATATTTCGCTGGTATTATATCCAGCATCTTCAGAGTACACAACACAAAGTTTGTTACAAATGCAAAACAACCACAATCCAGTGTAACAGTGGGGCTAGCATAAGTAATTGCAGCGTGCAACACAAGACTAAAGTCCTAATATGGCACCATCTAGGTTAAAAAAAAAAAAAAAAAAAAAAAAAATTCAAAGTTTTGAAATAGTAGTCCAAATGATAGTCTTAGAAAGTTTGAAAAAATTAAATAAAATAAAAGTAATAAATGTTAATTTGGTCTTAAGATGACTGTCTCCCAAATCTTTGGTAGATTTATACAGCCATACATGTTAAGGTTTGGAGTATGTTTTAAGGCTTCTGTTGATTCCAGGAACAATCTCTCTGACTTGTAGAAGCTTCTGTGCATTACTTTTGTTTCTTTCCAACTGATCCTTCGTGCAGGGGTATCCAAAGCATGGTCTGCCAGACCCAACTTGCCATAGCGAAAGTGTCGGATATATTTTTTGTGTTCACAGTTCTTCCTGTCTGTCCGTAGTAGGCTTGATGGCAAGAACAGGGCACTTCATAGACTCCTGGATGTGATAAAGGAGTGCATTTGTCCTTAGGTTATTTTCCTAATCATCTGTGTTCATATCAAACCATGAAATCTATTACAAACAAACTGAGGTTCAAGAGTTTTGGATTAGATTAGAGCATCAAGGATCTGATTATAACTGAGATGACATCTCAGCCCCTGGTTGAAGAGAGTGACCATGTGGGTTTGACTCATCCTGTCGAGGGTTAGCAGCCCTGGTAGGGTCAGTTTCCTCACACTCCGAATCTACCTAATGATGAAAGTTCTGACTGACTGGTCGGAGCTAGGAAACCATCCAAAAGTTGACCTCGAGGTTTGGGACTTGTTTGGTGCTGACAGCATCACCGTCTCTGCAGCTCTCTCAGGAAAAAGTCCCCAAAAAACAAGCCCAAGTCCATGTTCAAGAGTCGCCTTTGCAATAAGTATCAGCCCATATCAACATGTCTAAATCACAAGTATTGCGGCGGTCCCGCAGCATCAAATCTTCGACACTTTGTTTGTCCCGACTGCGACCGTGTATTTTCTACTGCAGCTGGCCTCGGTATACATCACACATCCAGTGGAGGCCAACGCTGCCATATGCAAGGAGCAGGTGAAAGCATGCTGGCCGCCGAAGAAGAGAAAATACTTGCCGCCCACGAAATTAGATTGGCAGCGGCGGCAGGCATTAAAAACATCAACGAGGCCCTAGCGGTGGTGTTTCTATCCAGGAACTTCGATGCTATCAAAAGCCACCGTCGGAAGTCCAGTTACAAGGCGATTGTTTGCAAACTGGCCTCCCAACCTCCACAGGAAGGGGCAGGTAATATCTCTGTACCTCCCATCCCTTCCTCTCCATCTTCCAGTCAACATTCTGACAAGGAGGAGGCTCTGATCTCCAGACTGGCAACATCCCTGGATCATCCTCCTCTTCCTTCCTACAACCACCAGCACCTGAAATCAATCATCCAGGTTCACCTGGTGGGTCAGGATATCACAGAGCAGCTCGACAAATACCTCTAAGCTGAATTTTCAGAGCACTGTTCGCCTACTCAACATCAGCCTGTGCCCAGACCTAATATACAACCATCCAAGAGAAAACAGAGAAAGAGGGCCTACGCATTAATGCAGGCCCTCTACAAGAAGAATCGAGTGTTGTGTGCCAAGATGATCCTGGAGGGCGCACTCCCTCCTCCTCTAGAAGATAAACACCATGAATTTGGGGAAGTTCGGAGTGAGATTTTCTCTTCTCCTTCTCTACACTTCCCTGAGGATGATGTTTTGCCCAAGAAATCACGATCTATCCCTGCCCAAGAGGATGAATAGACATGCAGCAATATTTAAAAAGAAAGAAATTTATGTGAAATTATAAGCCAGGTGATCGTAATAATCTTAGAAATCAGCTTGGGGCAGGTCCATGGATGAAGGAATTGAAAGGGTGAGATATCAGTGCATGGGAACTGGTACAGAAATATTTATTAGTAGTAATGGCAAGTTGTATACCACAAGTGAAAAAGAAACACAGTTTGCCATAAAGTGGACGACAAACAATATCAAATGGGAAATGCAGGTGAAAAAAAGATAATGGAAGAGATAAGGAGTGGAGATACATAAAGAATATAAGACAGGCCAGGACAGTGATTAGTATGTTAAGGAAGCCAAAACTTGAATATGAGAAGAGATTAGTCCTAAGATCCAAGGAAAATCCTAAGGAATTCTTTCACTATGTGACCAGTAGGACGAGGAAGAATGGTTGTGGAAAAATGGCATTGTAATGCCAATTCATTGAAAAATGTCAATTCATAAATGTTACCAAATCTACATTGATTATTTAAATAACTGGGACAGCTGTTTCATGGAAATAGAAGTATTTGAATACGAGAAATCCCTCTGCGGGCGAAGATCGAGGAAAGTGTTTTGTTCACTTCCAGTCACTGGAACTTATCACTATTATTACTACTTGACACCACCAGGGAGTCTAAGGACTCATTGTGGGAGGGCACACTAATCTACTTCACTAAATACATCTCATCATTTCCACAACTACTTAATTCTCCAACTACGACACTACTACCATCAACACCATCTATTGCCCATCATCACCACCAACAATAGTATTTTTTGTCCGTAAATTGCATGTGTTCTGAAGGCCGATTTGTCTGTATGCAGGATGAAAAACTCGCATTTAAGGGAGAATAAACCCTGCTACCACTGTATGAGATCGGCTAACTCACTTTCAACTGAAAAAGCCCATATAACAATTCCCCTCATCATGACGAGAATCGAACTCAGGTTTTTTTCCAATCGAAGGGCCCAATGCTCCATTGTTCTTCCAATTGTGTAATGGCGGCTTAAACATAACTTAAACATAAATGACGGCAAACTATTTCATGAAGTTTCATGTATTAAAAGTTATGTCACCAGTGAAAAGATCTAAGAATGGTGACAAAATGACGAGTCCTGCCGAAGTAGATAGGTTGAAATTCTTAAATATTTCGCAGATAAATATGTATCTTTTAAAAACATTTTAAAAATCATTGAATTTTGCTTATATCTCCCCGGATCTAATGTTCCCACTGAATGAGTATTTTCATTAGTGAACAATATGTGGACCAGTGAAAAAAAACAATTAAAAATCGAAACATTCAAAGCATGTATTTATAAATGGAACTTTGACACGAGTTGTATACAGTTTTATGAATTTTTAAAACACAAAGCTGATTTATTAAAAAAAAATGTTCATTCTTGTGAAAAGTATCAAAATTAAATTTTAAGTAATAATATGATTGTTTAAAATGCTTATGTATATGCTTATATTTTATAATAAATGTTATAAAGCTTTTTAGTTTTAATGAAACAAATAAATGCAACCTGTTTTTTTTTGTTTTTTTTATTTATTATGAAACAATTTCTGATTTGGCCTTTATTTTCTCCAAAAAAATATGGCCACTATACATATAATGCGTGATTGAGTTTGCCTGCCAGCTTAAGAGCAAACAAGCAGGAATAAAATTCAACCAAGGGTTGAAATTTTGCGTGAGTTGAGGCCGCCGGTAATTAGAAGTTCCATCAGAATGATAAATGATACCCCATCGTGAATGTGTTAAAACTAAGAAATATATAGCGAATGTTGTTATGACAGTTTCAGATGTTATGGAATTTGGTTGAAGAGAATTAGCATTTCAACTCGACACTTGTCGGTTGCCTTTGTCTTTGGGTTGCGTGATCTTTTGTTAATACTGCACCAATTATACGCACATCTTCATAGCTGCTCTCTCATTTAAAACAAAATTTAACTTGTACGTATTGCAATAATTAAAAAAAAAGTTGAATTTATAAGCATATAAAAGGATATCACCTATAAATCGTTGACGTGCCAGCAAAATTCTCGGACGTGCCATTGGTTCGCCATCTATGGCCTAGTCCATGTAGGATGATCTTGAAGAGACCATTTTTAGAGCATAATTAAGAGACAACTGTTTCCATCTAAGTGATAGAGAAGGTTCATTTGCTTCAATATAAAGAGACAGGTGAAGAGCAGATGCATGAAAAATATAAGACACAGGCCAGGAGAGTGACTAGTATGATAAGGAAAGCAAAACTGCAATATGAGAAGAGATTGGCCCTAAGATCCAAAGAAAATCCTAGGGAATTTTTTAGCTATGTGGCCAGTAGGAGGAGAAATAATTGGGGAAGAATGACATTCTGGGATAAAAATGGGAAGAGAGTGACTGATGCAGAGGACATGGTGAAATTGTTCAATGAACACTTTATTGGAGTATTTCATCCTGGAGAGGTAAATTTTAATACTAGAAGGACAGGGCAGGTTCGAGATTTAGAGGTGCAGGAGGAGAGTGTGTTCCAAATACTAAGTACTCTGGATGTCAGTAATGCTGTGGAATTGCATGATATTTTCGCCACGAGTTTTGAGAGAATGTGCTAAAGAACTAACAGCTCCTTTGACCTGCCTTTTCAATGAAAGTCTGGCTACAGGAAAGGTCCCAGGGAATGGAAAGAAGGTAAGATCGTGCCATCGCATAAGAACGGAAGCAGACTGGGGGCGTCTAATTATAGGCCAGTTTGTGTATCATCAGTAGTTGTTAAGATCTTGGAGAAATTAGATAGGGACTGTATATAGCATTGGACAGATATCTGTGAAAGTTAACATGGATTTGTGAAGGGGTGCTCTTGTTTTAGTGATATGCTAGCCTTTTATAATAAAGTTACAAGAGCAGTAGATGAGGTGAAAGGCATATACTGCCATTTTCTTGAATTTAGCGAAGGCATTTGACAGGGTGCCACATGATAAGCTGATATTATAGTTCCGATAGGTATCAGAGTTGTGTATGGTGGGGCAGTTTCAAGGAGGCAGAGGGTTACAAGTGGGGTCCCACAGGGACCAGTACTGGGACCTATATTGTTTAACCTTTATATCAATGACATTGTCAGCGTATTGCAAGGGGATATTCAGTTGTTTGCAGATGATGTGAAGCTGGGAAGGGTTATTAGTAATAGTGCAGATGTGGTAGCCCTGCAAGAGGATTTGAATAAGCTAGATAGTTGGGAAAATGAATGGGGATGTCAGTTTAATGAAGCAAAATGTAAGGTCTTGAAGTTTAGGACACACTGATGAAACAATGCATACTCTGTTGGAGGAGCTATACTGGAGGAAGCAGGAGAGACAAGAGATCTGTGGTTGATGATTGATAGAAACCTGAAATTCAGGAGACATATTGCCAAGATGGTGAAGGTAACACAGAGGATTGCTGCAATAATGAGAAGGACACTGACCTGCAGAGATAAAAGGGTTATCATTCCATTGTATAAGACTCTGATCAGACCACACTTGGACTATTGTTCTCAGATTTGGTCCCCAGGATTTGAAAGGGATAAATTAACTGTGGAAAGTGTACAAAAGCAGATAACAAAGATGGTATCCAGACTGTACAATGTTAGTTATGAGGATTGGCAGAGGGAATGTGGACTGCAGAGTTTGGTAGATAGAAGAAAAGGTGATATGATTGAGACTTTTAAGCTGTTGAGAGATGGTTACAGGGTTGACACTGGGGCCTCCTTTGCTTGGATGAACAGTGGGAAGGAGTGATGACAAGGAGGCCATCCCTGGAAGTTATGAAAGGAAACTCTGAGCAAGAGGGTGACGAGTGGTTTCTTTGCATGGAGGGTGGTTGAACCATGGAATGCATTGCCTGATAGAGTGGTGAGAGCGAGAACGGTCAATGATTTTAAGGAGTGGTATGATAGACTTTGTGTTTTCTAGGAAGGACCTCCCACGATGTCTTGATAGACTTTATGTTTCCTAGGAGGGCCCTCTTACGATGTCTTGATAGACTGTGTTTCCTAGGAAAGACCTCCTGCGATAAGTCTTTTGACTCCATGGAGGCCTGAATAATAATAATAGTAATGACTTTCAGTGGGTGATGTACAAATACTGGTTGAAAATAGTAATGTCAAGAAACACAGCCAGCACAGGTCTCAGTTCTTGAGCCATCAGTATAGATGGGCAAGAAATCAGAGTAGGTTGCTCTGTGTGCATTAAACAATTGCAGGTAGACATATGGAGTAGCAAACTTCTGTGGTTGACAAAGCGAAAAGTTGCAGAATAGAGTGCAAACTTGTTATGGAGAGATGCCATTATGTTTGGTGTAGGCAATGTTGTCAACAATCATGCCAACAACTTACAGTCTCTTTAACACGCATACCAAAAGCACGTAGCAGTCTGACGTGGGATATTGAGCTTCCCAAAACAGAGAAACGAGCCTAGTCCATGTAGGATGATCTTGAAGACACTATCTTTAGAGCATAATTAAGAGACAACTGTTTCCATCTAAGTGATAGAGAAGGTTTATTTGCTTCAATATAAACACTTTGAGTGGGTGATATACAAAAGGTACCAGTAACTATTCATATACTCAGATAATGATGAATGGGATCCAACCATCACCGGTTATTCTGCCTTGCAGAACCATAGACTTGAGACCCATAATTGCTTTCACCGTATAAGTACATGATAAAGACACAGCAATGAAGATCGATCGGCACCGTATTCAGTAAAGGATAGAGTGCGAAAGAGATCCAATGCTCTCTTGCACTTTTCTCCCAGTTGACAAATGTATGCAAGGAATATAAGTTTTCTGTCAAACATGAGTCCCAAGACCTTAGCTTGGAATAACAGTTTGTCCTATTCTCAATTGAGGATCTGGGTGAAGAGAGCATTTTTGACAAAGTGTACACACTTTTTTCTGTTGAAAACCTGAACCCATTACTAACAGCCCACAGAGAAACATGATCAATTACTTGAAGTTGTCTTTCAATTACATTCATGTCAGGAGGCTAGGAGTAAATTGTGAAGTTACCAACGTAGAGATCATTGTCTACAGTGGGAGGAAGTTGTTCAGTGATTGAGTTAACTTGGATAGCAGAAAGTGCCACACTTAAGACAGAGCCTTTGGGGAACACCCTGTTCTTAATTATATGGCCAAGATAGCATACGTCCTGCTCTGACTTGGAAAGTTCGTCTGGACAGAAAATTTTTAATAAATACCTCTGAGATCTAGGTTACAGAGGTATTTTAATATGCTATATCTCCAGGCTGTGTCATAAGCTTTTTCATGTCAAGGAAAACTAAAACCAGATGATATTGCTTCAGAAATGCATCTCTTATACAAGTTTCCAAATGAACCAAGTGGTCTAAAGTTGAATTCAACTTTAGAATGATGCTTCTGGAGGCATCATTCTAAAGTTGAATGATGCTTTGTGTATTGGAGAGAAGATCGTTGCTTAGTAAATATCAGAAAAGTCTGGCAATAACCAATTTCTCTAATATCTAACAAAGACAGCTGATCAGATCAATAAGTCAAAAAGTACTTGCTTGTGTTGGATCCTTTCCTGGTTTTGGGATAGCAAAGACAACTGATTTATGTCACAAATCTAGAAACTCTTCCTCTGCAAGTATTCTATTATATATTAAGAGAAGGAGATCCATAAAAGATGATAGTAGAAGTTTAATCATTTAATAATAAATGTCAACAGAACCTAGTGCACTAAAGTGAGACAGTAAAAGAGCTCTTCCTAGTTCCTCCATAACAAATGGCTAATGTATCGCTCAAACCCATTGGTAGAAAATTTCAGCCTTTTTTTCTGTTGCTGCTCTTTTAATATTAAAAATTCAGGAGAATATAAAGCTGAAAAGATTCTGAAAATGAAATGAAAGATTCTGGAAATTCAGGGAAAATTTTCTCCCGAACTGTCTGCAATAGCTTTAGGATAAGCAAGCAATAACACTTCCATTATGGTCTAACTCAGACAAATGGTGTGCTCTATATCTACCTTTTATTTTCCAGATTTTATCCCATACAATTTTTGCACTGGTCATTAACTGATGAGAGAAATTGGATCCAAGATTGCTTTTTGAGTCTGACATTTCACACAACATGCTTTGGGACAAACACATATAAAAGCTAATAAGTTTGATGTGATGGGGTATGAAATAAACTACATGCTTTTAAATTCTGAATGAAACTAAAATTAAATCCATTTATGTTTCATTCAGATTTAACATGCAATAACATTCCCGGGGCCAATATTGGTATATCAAAAGAAATAAAGCTAATTGTAATTTATAAGCAACATTAGTAATTTGAGTAAAACTTGTCTATGCATCATGTTGTAAATAATTATTGTAAATTTTCTAATGTTCAAACTATGTGGATTTTGTGCAAATACTTGTGTACTGCCGGGAGAAAGATAATCGGATTAGATAGTGATGGACTGAAAATAAACACGTGCACCAAGTAGGATGCGCATGCGGGTTCCCACCATAAAGCACTCTAGGGGGGGGGGGGGGAGTGTGGCACTAAGTGCTGGAAAAAGCACGGTGTCGTGGGAAAAGGAAGAGAGCAGGATGACGTAGGGAGTAAACATCGGGCGCATGATTTAAAAAGCGTACTGGTGCTAGTTCGTGGCTTTTTTTCCTCTTCCCCCTGAATTGGAGTGGTTGTCGAGATAGAGGTCATTGGAGCATGCTGAAGTGTCTATGGCAAGTTCGCCGGTCAACGAGTAGCCCAGCGGATCGAATCTCCCGATCATCACTGAGATCGAAACGCCATGCCGAGACAGTCGACCTGAGAGCGGCGAGCCAGACTTACCTTTTGGCGGAGATGTATCTAGTTCGAGTCCATCAGTTGAATAGTGCAGATGAAATCAATTAAGAGAAGGATCAAGGAAACGAAGTTCTGTCGAGATGTATGTGAAGGTCGAATAATTCCCCAGCCTTTGGTAATGTAGAATTTTGATTTGTTATATAATTGTGTTGAGGAGAACAACCTGTAATTGTAAAAAGGACTTTAGGTTTATAATGTTTCGATTAATGAAAGAATTTTAGAGATTATACTAAAGGAAGTAGAGGAACTTTAAGTTTTGGGCTGGAGGAATTGTGTGGAAGCTCGTTAAGATAACTCTGATAAATGAATGACCTTTAACATTGTTATGTGTAAAATGGATAATTGACCTTTGATAGAATTTCCTACTTGAAATAATGTTTTAACATGTTACGGGAGAATTAGAAATTTTAGTTGAGTATACTCATTCCCTAAAATTCATAAAGTGTAAATTGTCTGATTTTGTAATTAAATGTTTTTCTTTAGTATTAATTATGACTTGCCTGATTTCCTTTCTATTGCACCGCTCATTAAGTTAGAACCAAGGTGGGAGGTAAAATACAAGGGAGGCTACGACTGTGAAATAAATATTAGTTATTTGATGAATTTAGAATTTAACGACAGTGCTTAAGAGATATTAGACAGTGTACTAAACTGAGTTCTAGTTCCTTGATTTTGCATTGTTCAATGGTCTAGGATTTAGGGTGGCACAGTATAATAGAAATTTTCTCTGAATCTGAAAAGGAACTGGCACCAGTACTGAAACAAAGGAACTGGCGCTATTGAACGGCAATCCCTTTGTCTTCAATCCACATGCAGTACTCTTAAGAAAGTTTAATGGCCCAGATTAAATATTGAGACTGCATAGGAAATAAAGTAGCAAAGAACTTTTATTGGAATTTGGTTAAGGAAATTATATGAGGTAATAAGTCAGGATTAAGGTCATAAACCACGACATTAGGAGAGAAAAGAATAAATATTACAATGCATTTTGTTGATCATTTTTGGCTGTCTGTCATTCTGGGTTCCACCAAGGCTTTGGATAGAGTGGAAATCGAGATAATGTTCTTGGAATGGAAGCTGTTTCTGCCTCAACAATGCAGTCTGTTACATACTTCACTGTTTCAATGATAGTTGTTTGACTGATGGTATCAGCATTAAATTTTGCAAGATGAGAAACAGTGTTCCAGTCAGCCTGGTCCATTCTTCATATGGGCTTCTATGTAAGGGAATGTGGTTCCTGTAAAGACATTGTGTAAAGAACAGGAAAGTGATCGCTTCCCCATATGTTCTCTTCGACGTCCCATGTGAGTAGTGGAAGAATGGAAGGAGAGCAGATTGTAGATCGATTGCAGAATATGAGCAGATGGGCATATGGAAGAAAGTGTCGAGTCCATTATTCAAAAGGGAGAGGTCATTGACAAGGATTCTTTCAATGACTCGACCGCATCTATTTGTGTTGGCACTACACATACAGAGTATTGTGACCATACTTCCAGGCAACTGCCTAAACCAATATTAAGTATGGGTTTAGACTGTTGCAAGGTAAGGTTATCAAGATCAATTTCATTTAACTCAGCACTCAATGGTAAATAAATTGAACATACTGTAATAAGAAATCTCACAGATAGGAAAATTGCTACTGCTTCCAGAGCAGTATTAAGTTGGACATGATTGAAAGGACTATGATTGCCTACTAGGACAACTACTCCTCCATGAGCAGGACCGCCTCCAGTTGTGTCCTTGCATACAACAATGATACTGCTTAAGGTAAGGTCCTCGTTGTGTCTTAAGTATGTTTCCTGTAGACAGAAACAGAAAGGTTTGTATTTCTGCAAAAAAAATCCTGATAACATCGATATTCTGGTGAAAACCATGATAGTTCAGTTGTAAAAATTTTCCTCTTGTTTTGGCTTAATAATAGACTTGTTTGATTTTTTGGGAGGTTAAGGGCTTAACTTTGTCAGGTTTATCAATTGCTTTTCAGAAGTTTGGACAAGCCAGTGTCCATCTCTTACGCTGGTAAAATATTCAACACATCTAATGTGTCAGGATCAGCTGGCAAGTTTAATTTACTTTCAGTAGATACTGACGTAAAGTATGTCATAGAAAATATGGATAATAAGTATCCATATTTTCTGCAGAGATGCCTGGTGGTTTATGTTTAAGTTATATCTTTGCGATAATTTTTTTTGACAAGTGGACTCTCATCGAATGGAACCACTTTTGGAATTGTCTCATGACCTATGGTTTTTTGGAATAAGACCATAGGTCATGCAAATGATGCATGCACTCAATAGAGAAGCACTCGTGAGCATAAAGTTGAGGTATGGTGGAATAGACATACAAGTGAATTGCCATCGACATTTTCTTAATTGTTACCTTTTCAGCATACGAGGATTCAAGAGCAAGTGTAGTGATTGCTAATTTTCTTTTTGCATCCTCATATATATGTTTTGTTCTGCTTTAATTTTTTGTATTTCTTTTTTATCTTTCCACTGTTGACATGCACAAGAGTAAGATGAGAGATCTCCCTGATTTAGCTTCTTTTTTTTTTTTCAGAGCAAGCTAACAGATAAGCTTAGGTGTTGATGGTTATTCATGACTTATTTTTCATGGTATTAACAACACCACAAACACTTTTATCACAAAGATGTTTTATTAACGAAATTACGTTCTGATCATATCCTTGTGGAAACATCGTGTCAGCAACATTCTGAGAAACATCAATGGATGGAATACCAGTCACAGAAACATCTCATAAAACACTCAATTCTTGTAGAGGAGTGATATCGGAATGGGATCTCTTTGATGTTCCTGAGGAAATATATTCTGAGCTTAAAGATCATGGAATGAAGGTGTGAGGTGCATCCTGCTGTGTACACCTGGTTCCAATTGGGAACATCTTCCTTCCTTTTGATATACCTATGCCTCCAACATCTGTCAAAGCAGGGCATCTCAACTGTCCTCCTGTTAGAGTATACATATCTAATCCACTAAGATGCTTTACATGTCAGAAATATGGGCATACCCAAACTGCTTGTTGTGGCTCTACTACCTGTGTCCAATGTGATATGAAAGAGCATAATTACAAATCTTGCTCTGAAAATTCATGACTTATTTTTCACGGTATTAACAACACCACAAACACTTTTATCATAAAGATGTTTTATTAATGCTTATATTTCGCTGATTTTCAACTCAGCATCATCAGAGCACAACACACTTGTACACGCGACAGTGAGTGAGTGAGTGAAACAATATAATTGCAAAAGACAATAGATCTAAAGTCCTATTTTTGGCACCCTCTAACGAAAAAAAAAAAAAACCAGCCGTTATCCAGGAGTTTTTCTTAGGATAACCGTCTCCTAAACTTTTGGCAAATTAATGCAACCATATTTGTTAAGGTTGGGAGAATTCTTCAAAACCATTGCTGACTCAAAAAATAATCTTTCAGATCTATAAACGACTCCTAAATAGCACATTCGTTTTCCTCCATCTAATCCTGTGTGAAGGAATGTCCAAAGCGTGGTCTGCCAGTCCCGACTTGCCATAGTAATAGTAGCGAATGTATCTTTCATGTTCTTCCAGGCGGATGTTCACTGATCTTCCTGTTTGCCCATAATAGGCCAAGTCACAGTCACACAAAACTTCATACACTCCTGGGTGTGCTAAAGGGTGAAGTTTAGCCTTAGACGAGCGGATCAGAGTTGCCAGCTTGACATGAGGTTGGAAAGTGGTGCGAAGGCCATGTTTCTTCCGATGTACCTCGGATATAGGGAATAGAAATGGTCATGTTGTATTCTTGTGTATTAGGGGAGGGCAGAGTAATGGGCCTATGTAGTATTTATCTATTTTGTAGGGATTGTAGCCGTTGGCTAAGAACGTATGGCGTAGGTATTGGAGTTCAGTGGTCAGAGCTGTATCGTTAGAACAAATGGCTCTGGCTCTGTGTGTAAGTGTTTTTAAAATGCCATACTGTTGGACTGGATGATGTGATTGTTTATGTAGGTATCTTCCTGTGTGTGTAGGCTTTCTGTAAATAGAAAAAAATAGTGATCCATCTGAAAGGTGGGTGACTAATATGTCAAGAAATGGTAAACAGTTATTTGATTCTTTTTCTACTGTGAAGTGTTTGGGATGTTGGCTGTTTAGGTAGGTGACAAAAGCATCCAAAGTCTCTTGTTTGGACGCTTTTGTCACCTACCTAAACAGCCAACACCCCAAAATTCACTTCACAGTAGAAAAAGAATCAAATAACTGTTTACCATTTCTTGACAATTAGTCACCCGCCTTTCAGATGGATCACTATCTTTTTTCTATTTACAGAAAGCCTACACACACACACACACACACACACACAGGAAGATACCTACATAAACAATCACATCATCATCCAGTCCAACAGTAAGGCATTTTAAAAACACTTACACACAGAGCCAGAGCCATCTGTTCTAACGATACAGCTCTGACCACTGAACTCTAATACCTGCGCCAAAAGTTCTTAGCCAACGGCTACAATCCCTACAAAATAGATAAAATACTACATAGGCCCATTACTCTGCCCTCCCCTAATACACAAGAATACAGTATGACCATTTCGATTCCCTATATCCTAGGTACATCGGAAAAGATAGCCAAAGTATTGTTAAAACATGGCCTTTGCACCACTTTCAAACCTCAAGTCAAGCTGGCAACTCTGATCTGCTCGCCGAAGGATAAACTTCACCCTTTAGCACACCCAGGAGTGTATGAAGTTTTGTGTGACTGTGACTTGGCCTATTATGGGCAAACAGGAAGATCAGTGAACATCCGCCTGGAAGAACATGAAAGATACATTCGCTACTATTACTATGGCAAGTCGGGACTGGCAGACCACGCTTTGGACATTCCTTCACACAGGATTAGATGGAGGAAAACGAATGTGCTATTTAGGAGTCGTTATAGATCTGAAAGATTATTTTTTGAGTCAGCAATGGTTTTGAAGAATTCTCCCAACCTTAACAAATATGGTTGCATTAATTTGCCAAAAGTTTAGGAGACGGTTATCCTAAGAAAAACTCCTGGATAACGGCTGGTTTTTTTTTTTTTTCGTTAGAGGGTGCCAAAAATAGGACTTTAGATCTATTGTCTTTTGCAATTATATTGTTTCACTCACTCACTCACTGTCGCGTGTACAAGTGTGTTGTGCTCTGATGATGCTGAGTTGAAAATCAGCGAAATATAAGCATTAATAAAACATCTTTATGATAAAAGTGTTTGTGGTGTTGTTAATACCGTGAAAAATAAGTCATGAATTTTCAGAGCAAGATTTGTAATTATGCTCTTTCATATCACATTGGACACAGGTAGTAGAGCCACAACAAGCAGTTTGGGTATGCCCATATTTCTGACATGTAAAGCATCTTAGTGGATTAGATATGTATACTCTAACAGGAGGACAGTTGAGATGCCCTGCTTTGACAGATGTTGGAGGCATAGGTATATCAAAAGGAAGGAAGATGTTCCCAATTGGAACCAGGTGTACACAGCAGGATGCACCTCACACCTTCATTCCATGATCTTTAAGCTCAGAATATATTTCCTCAGGAACATCAAAGAGATCCCATTCTGATATCACTCCTCTACAAGAATTGAGTGTTTTATGAGATGTTTCTGTGACTGGTATTCCATCCATTGATGTTTCTCAGAATGTTGCTGACACGATGTTTCCACAAGGATATGATCAGAACGTAATTTCTTAACAGTTTTGGACGGTCCTACCAGTCCTACTAAATCCTTTTGAATAAAGAAGGATGATACTTTCACTATTGGCTTTTCACCTGCTGTACTGATGATCAAAAATATTGGTACATTTATACTAGTATCATATATCCTTTGTTTCTTACACCTGATACCAAATATTATTCTATGGTATCAATACTTGGTTGGAACTTCGTTAATGCCCCTAAAAAAACATCTGAGTATAAAGAATTCATGCTCAAGGAGTTTTTGGCTTGGCACCAGAGATCCCCACCCACCACAGAGCTACACATGGCTGCCCACTGACTGGCAATGACTATACTTGCACTCTGATTGGGGAAAATGACCCTACAGTCTCGTCTTGGGAGGTTGCTCAACATATGGAAATTTCAGTTAAGAAAGGGTTTATGTGGAACTACAAAGCTAGTGATTATGACAAACTTAGGAGGCAATTTGGAGCATTGTCATGGCATAAGAAACTACACAGAATGAATGTCATTAGTGCATGGAAAATGATCAAGGACTGTTTGAGTGAGGCATAATCAGAGTGCATACCCAGGGATAGGAGGATAAATCGAGTTAGGATTAAGTGGATGAGAAGCAATATAAAGCAGGAGCTACAAAAAAGGAAAGCATTGTGGAAGGAATATAAACAACAAGGTGATTACCATGCCCAAGAGCAGAATAAGATCAAGCAAGAAGGATAACTAGTATGGTAAGGAAGGCTAAATCAGATTTCAAGAGAAAATTAGCTAGCATGCCAAAGTAAATAAAAAAAAAAAAAAGCTTTTTCGCTATGTAGCAAGGAAGAGAAAGAACGATTATGGAAATATAACTTTACTCACTGCTGATGGCAGGAAAGTGAAAGAAGCAGAAGAAATAGTTCAGTTACTGAGTGATCACTGTGCAAGGGTATATCATCTAGGTGGTGACTTTAGAGTTACTGATGTGACAGACTGATATGAAAATTGAGGTAGATGGACTGGAGGTACTCAATATATTGAAAAATATCAATGTGAATAAATACAGCAGTATGCCTGTACAGTATGTCAGCTCATGTGCTACAAGAATGCACAAGAGAATTGGCAATGCCTCTAATGAAGTTGTTTAATCTATGTCTCAGCTCTGGCAAGGTTCCAAGGGAGTGCAAAAGAGTAAGACAATTTCATTACAAAAGGTAGCTCCAAGACAGAAATAGCAAATTACAGACCAATTACTATCTCTGGAGTGGCAGTTAAAGTATTGGAAAAGTTGGTTGTGGGTAGAATTCAGGAATTTGGGGATAGGAATACGATACTCTTTAGGGGGCAGTATGGTTCTGAAAAAGGTAGGTCCGACCTCAGTATTTTATTTGCATTTTTTTAATAAGGTGACAGCAGAATTGGATAAAGGAAATGGCTACACTATGATACTGCTGGACTTTGCAAAGGCATTTGACAGAATACCACATGAGAAAACTGTTGGAGCAAAAGGGAATGGATAGGGGTGGTTGATAGACATCAGAGGGTAGTGTATGGTGAAATGGAATCAAGGCAAATGAGGGTGACTAGTAGGGTGCCCCAGGGCTCTGTACTAGGAACACTACTCTTTAATTTGTACATTAATGATACAGTGGAAGATTTGAAGGGGGATATTCAGCTGTTCGCCGATGATGCTAAACCAGGGAGGGCAACAGTTGATAAAAGTGATGTAGATATCCTATAGCAGTGTTTCTCAAAGTGTGGTATGCAGACCCCCGGGGATCTGCGAAAGGTCTTCAGGGGGTCCGTGGCAATTTTCGGCTATGCATCATTAACGCATGGAATAAAATTTAAGTTTGAGATCGTAAAAAATTCCTATTGTATCACTGAATAAGGTACAGAGACATCTGCAGGCTGTGTAATATGTTTCTCAAGACAACTGGGTAAAAACGGAACTAATGAATCGCAGGATCCCTCCCACATAAAATGCTGTATAGTAGACAGTCAAAACCATACGGTGCACCAGCAACATATGGTTTTGTTTGAGTGAACGTGTTAAAACTAAGAAATATATAGTGAATGTGTTTCAGATATTATATAAGAAATTCGGTTGAAGAGAATTAGCATTTCAACTGAACTGTTGGCTTGCTTTTGTCAATTAGTAGCACGATCTTTTGTTAATACCGCACCAATCATATGGACGTCTTCATAGCTGCTTTATCTCTACTGGCCTACCATTGCTGTCTGTTTCAAGTTCTGCTTTCACTACCCATTTGTTGAAGGACTGTTCGTTAAATACGGTACTTTTTTTTAGCTTTCAAATTCTTAAGTATGGATCACTGGTTAAAGACTGGATTTTTAAAATGTGCAAAAGAGAGGAATAACACAGTAGATACATGTAGCTGTCAGCAACAAGAAAATTTGATATTGTATCTGGATCAAGTGAAATTGATAAGTGCGTGTCTTCTGACATCTCTAAAGAACCAACTAGGAAGAAGATGAGAAAACTTCGTAAGTACAATATAAATTACTTGAAATGTGGATTTTCATGGACGGGAAATGAAGAGGAACCTATTCCATTACGTAATTTGTGGTGAAACTTTAAAAAATGAAAGCATGAAACCATGTAATTTAAATCGCTATTTTGAATCGAAACATAATGAATGCAAGGACAAATCTGTCGAATTTTTTCAAAATAAACTAAAAAATTTAAAAGAATCTCAAAAAGTGATGTTGATCGTGTCAGGAGGTGAAAACATGAAGGCTTTAGAAGCTTCATATCGTGTGTCACTATTAATAGCAAAAAGTGGTGCAGCGGAAACAATTGGTGAAACTTTGGTCAAGCCGGCAGCAAAAATAATAGCGGAAATTATGATCGGAGATAATGCAAAAAGATCTTTTGATAGGATGTCTTTCAAATAGTACCATTCATCGAAGAATCACTGAAGTGGCTGAAAATATAAAGCAAACATTGTTATCCGATATACGTAAGAGTCGTTATTATGCGTTGCAAGTAGATGAATCCACCGACATTACAAATTTTGCAAATCTTCTAGTGTTCGTTAGGTATGAAAAAAATAAAAAAATTCATGACGACCTTTTATATTGCCAACTCTTGCCAGAACATACAACAGGAGAAGAAATATTCAACAGCATAAATACCTTTATGCATCAAAACAAGCTTGATTGGAAAAGTTGTGCTGGAACAAGCACGGACGGAGCGAAATCCATGGTCGGATCTAAAAAAAGGGCTTGTTTCAAGGATTCAAGCTGTTGCACCAAATGCAAAGTCAATACACTGCTGCATACACAGGGACTGTATTCAGTGTCATGACATTCTATTTTCATGTTATGTTCTAAATCCGCCATCTTGGTTCAAGTCACTCTTATCAATATACCAACTAATTGCAAATTGATCACCGATCCAAAAGTAGGGAAATTTATAATTATACTGTGCCACCCTATTTTTTAGATTAGTCTATATAAAATAGTAGGATCAATTCTTAATTAAGTTAGCAGTCTCCTCATTTATTTAGGCCGATTATTTACTATTCCACTTGGGGTTCCTGCAAGATTCGAATATTTATGAACGGTGCAATAAAAAGGAATTCAGGCAAACACAATATTTAGATTAACAAAATAAAACATTTAATATATGATATATATAACAAATACAAGAATTCTGCTTTAAAATGAAACAATACAATTAACTTAATACATCTTGCTAAGTCACTCATGCCAATTCAATGTTCTAAACTTTCACATACAATTCACAGCTTCAAAATCACAAGCCTTCTTAACTCAAGTTAATAAAATGAAACTTCTTATTTAAGTCTCCACATATCCATCAGCTGTACTTAATGTTTAAATTCATAGGAAGCACTAATCAAGGTAGACAATATTCCAAGCAATCTTATTTCGGACTTTGAACTTCGAAGATATGTTAATGTTAGAATAAACAAACAAATATGACTACTCTTACCAGATACAATCTTCAATACATCAATTAATTGTGAGCACACTTATGAATTAACTTATTTATGTTAGCGGAACACATTAATAAAAATTCTCCAACGATTTAACTGAACTACTGTTAATTGCATTTCACTACTCAAAAAAAAAACACATTAATAAGGCACTGATATCTTTCCTTGTTTACTTTTCTCAAACTAGTTAATTTCAATATGATTCTTCTCAGGGCAACATAGAATTAAGACGTAATCCTAGACTAACTGGAACTAATCAGAATTTTTCATTGAATGTCCAGTTCTTTATCTATCCGGATACGGTATTAATTTTCCTATACAACACAGCTGACTTCACTTGCAGCTAAGTATATGATTCACTATGTTTTAGCTCACTTTTAAGAACTATTCTCATGAATTTCTGCCCTAGAGAACTTATAATTTTCTTCCACTTCCTTTGCTTGTATCCTACCTTCCTTCCCGCTCCGTAAAAACTTCCTCTCTCCCCCCAATTCAAAATCTTCTCTATATACATAATATCTTTCCTCTTCTTTAGTCCGAAGGTCACGCTCTATTCGACTCGTGCTTGTTTATTTCATGCGTCTCCATGACAACAAATAAACGCAAACATTTTGCTAATGTAATACAATGCTCTACTACTACATGAGTGATTACATAACGTTAAATTTTCACAAATAAGAATAAACAGAATATTTGAGCTACTTAATCAGCTTTTTCATTACGTATAGAATAAATTATAATAATACTTTTCGTTATATCATATATATATTTTAGTTATTATAAATTCTGCACATATTATTGCTTAACAAATTAATAGTAGGTTAAGTTTAGAATAAATATTTAAATAGTAATCCTAAATTAAGGAATAATAAATAATTTTTATACAAATCATGATTAATACATAATAAGCAATGTTAAATGTGAATGAAAAAAAATAAATTACACAACATAGTTTCATTCACAATTTAACAGCAGTAACTTTGCATTTGGCTACACATATGATGTCTACAAATCTAAGAAAAGTTCTTGATGAAGCTGTAAAAAGCTGTAAAAATCATAAATTATATTAAAGGCCGTCCTCTAAATGTCAGACTTTTCTCTCAACTTTGCAAAGAAATGGGAAGCAACTATACACAACTTCTTTTCCATACCGATGTTTGTTGGCTTTCTCGTGGAAAAGTTCTTACTCGTTTATTTGAACTTTGGAATGAACTACAAGTTTTTCTTGATGAAAAGTTTGAATTGAAAAAGTATTTACATAATTGGAAATGGCTCAGTCAATTAGCATACCTGGCAGATATATTTACTGTATTAAATAGTCTTAATTTATCTTTACAAGGCTAGAAAATTTCTAAATTTCATGTCCAAGATAAAGTGAACGCCACGTTGGCAAAAATGAAGTTATGGCAAAAGCGGGTTGGTAATGGAGAATTTGATGCGTTTCCATCACTTCATGAATTGCTCGCAAGTTCAAATGAACAAATTGATGATTATGTGAAAATTACTATCATACAGCATTTAAAAAGCTTACAAATGAATCTAGAAAAGTATTTCCCTGAACTGGACATTAATATTGAGTGGATAAGATCCTCTTTCAATAAAAACAAATTTATGCCAAAGGGTCTATTGTCAATAGAAGAACAACAACTTTTAGAACTAGCTTCTGATGGTTTCCTAAAAAATAAATACAGTGAGAATACGTTATCATCATTTTGGCTACAAAAACAGAATGAATTTCCTGAATTAACAGATAAAGCTCTAAGGTTCATTTTTCTATTTCCAAGTTCATATCTGTGCGAAGTTGGATTTTCGGCCTTGTAGATATTAAGACGAAGAAGAGGAATCGCATTATAGATGTCAAACCGCATCTGAGATTGAAATTAACAACTATAGAGCCAAATTTTGCTGAAATTTTATCTCACCATAAGCAATTTCACTCCGTTCATTGATGATAAATTATTTCAAGTAAGTAAAACTTTATAGTATCATTATAAAGTTCGTTCTATTAAAAATAAATCATATTTTTTGTTTACATGAACATATAAATTCAAATAAAATAGATATTTAATTTTTGAATATTTTAAATTAATTTATTAATGTTAATTAATTTATTTTTGAATTAATTAATTAGGGGTACTTGGTAATAATGAAAATTTAAGAAGGGGTCTGCGGATATCTGAAGTTTGAGAAACACTGTCCTATAGGATAATTTCAATAAACTGGGAGTGTGGTCAAAGAATAGTGATTGTCAATTTGATGTGGCCAAATGTAAGGTAATTACATACTATGTGTCATATTGATGCAGCTGGATTCTAGGAAACTGATGAGACTAAGGATTTGAGGGTGATGTCGAACAGAGAATTGAAGTTTTGAGGACAGTGAAAAAGTTGTCAAAACAGCTCAAAGTATTGCTGGGATGTTGAAGAACACATTGACAAGTAAAGATAGAGAGGCTATTATACCTCTATAATTTGGTATCCGGAAAATTCAACCAAAACAATTAACTGAACAACAATTTATTGAAAAAAAAATAATCAAAAATTAAAACAATTAATAAAAAAACAATTAATAGAATGGTAGTTCTCAAAAAAGCAATTAATCGAAACAGCAATTTATTGAAACTACAAATCCTCAAATGAAGAGTTCACCGAAAAATGATTATAAGAGGTGCAATGAAGTGTATTTATAAAATATAACTAGTTTATATTGGATTAACTTGTGATGCAGTTGAAGCTTAGTAAGATATTCCCTTTATGTATTTCTTGTAAACGTGGTTGGCTTTTTTTTTTTTTTTTTGAGGAATATCCTTTTCAGTCTGTATATGAATGTGTTCCATATTATACTGCATATATAATGTATTTTATGTGTGCTTTACCACAATCTGGAAAAGATTATGCAAAATATCTTTTCTCGAGACTGAACATGGATTTTTTTAAAAAAACACACACTTACTTGAAACCTCCAATAAGCAGGATGATTGTCTCACACAGGAAAATAAAATTTGTCACTTACATACATTAATCTACTGTTAATCACACCTAGTTTGGAAAGTAATTTTTGTTTGGTGATTTGAAGGATCGTTAAGTGACTATACTGGTTGGAAGGAATAATAAAATGATAACCACTGAGAAGGATACAGTAAAGATATTAAATGAGTAATTCATAAATGCACATATGCTGCCAATGAATTAGAAACCTTTATGCAAATATATGTAAACGTCACTTATGCAGTCTTCTTCTTATTGTGCTATCTTCTATCGAAGGTCAGCGACCATCTTGGCAAACAAACTGCGGTCTTGTGCTAATCTGAGCAGTTGTGCACTGCTCTTTCCTGTCCACGTCTTGATGTTGTCAAACCATGATATTCTTTTTCTTCCTCTAGTTCCTTTGCCATCAATTCTTCCTACCAAAATAGTTTGTAGAAGTTGGTATTTGCTGTTTCTCATGATGTGGCCAAGATATGATGTTTTTCGTTTCTTGATTATTTGTACAAGATGTTTAGCTTTGCCAATGGATTTTAAGACCTCTTCATTGGTAATTTTTTCTGTCCATGATATCTTTAGCAGTCTTCTGTATAGCCACATCTCAAAGGCTTCGATTTTCTTGATGGTTGTCACCTTCAATGTCCATGTCTCAACTCCATAGAGCAGAATAGACCACGCGTAACATTTCAGCATTCGGCATCTGACTTCCATGTTTAGGTCTTTATTGCAGAATAGTGTTCTCATTTTCATGAAGAACTGCCATGCAACTTCAATCCTTGTCTTTATATCTATTTCTGGATCCCACCGTTCATTAAGCCAACAACCAAGATATTTATATCTTGACACTTAATCAATATTTTTCCCATTGAGTGTCAGTTTCATTGATGAGGCTGGATGTTTGCTGATGATCATGTATTTTGTCTTGTTGATGTTTATATTTATTCCCATTCTTTGGCTTTCTATGTATACTCTGTCAATGAGTTTTTGGAGATCCATAATGTTATCTGCAATTAGCACGGTGTCATCTGCATATTGTAGGTTGTTAACGATCTTTCCATTTATTGTGATTCCCTCTGGACATTCTTCCAATGCTTTTTAAAAGATTACCTCTGCGTATATGTTGAACAGGAGTGGTGAGAGCACACATCCTTGTCTCACTCCTCTTTTGATGTTAATATCACTGGTGGTAATGTTGTCTAATTGAACGATAGCTGACTGATTCCAATACAGATTTGTTATTAGTCTTATGTCTTGTTCGTCTAGCCTTGTTTGTTGAAGGACTTCTATTAAGTTAGTGTGTCTGACTTTGTCGAATGCTTTTTCAAAATCTATGAAACACATAAAGACAGATTTCTGTTTTTCTATGCATTTTTGTATCAATATTTGGGTACAGAAAAGGGCCTCTCTAGTACCAAAACCATTCCGAAAGCCAAATTGTGTTTCACTTAGAGTTTCTTCACTTTTTCTATAAATGCGATTTTGAATTACTTTCAAAAATATTTTTAATGTTTGGCTCATTAGACTAATAAGTCGGAAGTCACCACAGGAATTCGCTTTGGGTTTCTTTGGGATAGTGATAAATGTAGATTTGAGCCAATCTGATGGAAATTCATCACTTTCATATATTTCATTAAATAGTTTTTCAAGAAGTTTGATGTTATCTGGTTCTATTAATTTTAAAAATTCTGTTTGCACACCATCTGGTCCACTGGCTTTTCCTGTTTTACTTGTTCGTATAGCATTCTCTATTTCGCATTTCATGATTGCTGGTCCTTGAATGTTATCTTTTATATTTATAGGCTTCTGTCTAGTATCATTGAAAAGTTCTGTTACATATTTTATCCAAATCTGTGCTTTATTCTTTTCTTCTAGAACTATTTTTCCATTTTCGTCTCTTAGAGACACTATTTGCTTTTTCCTCGGTTTTCCGGAAATTTCGTTGATTTTCTTATACAGATTGAAATTATCATGTTTCTTCTGAAGCAGTTCAATTTCAGTACATAAATTTTTCATCCAATTTTCCTTGTCTTCTTTTATTTTTTTCTTGATGATGTTATGTGTTTCTGTATACCTGGATAGGTCTTTGTTTTTGTACATTCTTCTTGTATCAATAAGAGAAAGAATCTCATCTGTCATCCATTCCTGTTGTTTTATATTATTCACATAACCTACTTCTTCAATACTTGTTGTTACGATGGCATTCTTTAAGCTATTCCAAAGAGATTCCACACTTTTATTTTCTTCTATGTTAATCTGTTGTAATCGCAGGTTAAGCTGTGTCTTGGCACTTTTATTTATGTTCGGGTCTTTCAGTTTTTCTACATCAATTTTCTTTTTCTTCTTTTGTGATTTTTTAGCTGATTTTAATCTAAGACGTACTTCTGCAACTATGGGATTGTGGTCTGATGAGATATATGTTCCAGGATAAGTCTTTGCACTCTTTATACTACTGTGGAATCTTTTATCTATCAGTATATAATCAATCTGATTTCGGACAATGTTATGTTGGTTATCTTGAGGCGATTTCCAAGTGTACAGTCTTCTGGGTGGAAGTTTAAACCAGGTATTTTGCAAAAATACTTATGCAGTATTTTTGCAAAATACTTGGTCAATAATCGTAAATAGTGTTGATCCCAATGGGAAAAACAAAGAATCTTTCAGAGTTTGATAAAAGGATTATTGTGGGTATCTGTCTGGCTGGAGCCAAGATTTTGAAAACAGCAGAGCTGGCTAGTTTCTCAAAGAGTGAGATATCCCAGGTGTTTAAACAGTGGAAAAATAACCCACACTGCTTATCTAAGAGGCATAAATGTGGTTCTTGGGTAATTTGTCAGGAACGAGACTGCCACTGCCTGAGAAGATTTCTATGGACAAACAGAACTTCCTGTATGCAGCAATTGACCAAAGCATTGACTATCCATACCTCAATGAACTATGCACATGGAAATGAAGAGGATTGGTATTGCCCGTAGCATGTTTATATGCAAAATATAAGTTCTAATTCAGTGACCAGTGTGTGTATTTCATCCTCATGAAAGTAACATCATGCAGAACTTGAGAGCAGTGGGTAGGGAGAAGGAGCCACTGATGAATGGCAAGTGAGCAGGAGGTATATATGAGAAATTGGGTACACTCAATGACAATAAGGATGCAGTGCTTGTTGGTGTATCACTGTGTGTCATTTGGGAATGTTGAAAATAGCTTTAATTTATCTCTTTGATAATATGAATCTTAGATTTTTCCTAGTTATAAAAGAGGACAAAATTGTTCTGCTTCATTAAAGGGGGGGGGTAAGACTAAGGCTTCAAATTACAGGCTAATCTCTTTGTCTGGAGTTGTAGTAAAGGTGTTAGAGAAGCTAGTGTAGACCAGGATTCAGAAATGGATTGATGATAACAACATTCGCTTTGATGCACAGCATGAGTTTGCTAAAGGAAGATTGTGTTTTATCAATCTACTTACTATAACAAGGTGAAAAGATGCCTTGGATAAAAGAGATGCATACATGGCAGAATATTTAGATTTTGCTAAATCATATATTAGATTTCCACATGAAAATCTGGTAATTAACCCTCCAACAGGCTAGGTCGTATATATACGTCCAGCTAAATCTGGATAAGATTCAATACACCTGTTGAAAGAACATGGATAAGAAGTGGAATTTGGCTGTTCTGTCCTTTAGAAGGTGCGATAATCCTTCATGCAGTACAGAACAATTAACCAGATTATCTCGTAAAACTGAGTCTCGGTTCTCTATAACAAGGAACATAGTTCCTTGTTTTATGCTGGGCAACTGGACTCTTAGTTATATTAGAGAGACTAAAATATAGAAATTATTTTTATTTTCTCTTTTTATTGTGCAGTTTTAAATTCCAGGACAAAATATAAATCCTTGTATACTTTCTTCACTTAAATATTGCATTACCTTGGAGAACCAATGTTTAATATTTTTGTGCTAATTTTGATTGATCGCATACTCGACAGAACATTCTTTGTTTTCGAAGTAATTAATTCGTGATAATTATTTGAAATATTATTTTTAAAAGAAAATTTTAAAAAAAGCTGCCGACATTCTAGATTATGTTATCTTTGTTCAAAATCATATTTTGAAGAATAATTCAGATTTCCAGAAGATAATCTGTGAATTATTCTTTGAAGACTTTGCTTCATAGAGAATAATATGCAATTCTTTAATCATATCACTAAGTTTTTTTCAAAATATCGTAATCTACTGTTCTTTGCACTTTCAACTTGTTGGTTTCCCAGCATAATTGGTCTTTACAAAATGAAAGAAACGGTTATTATTTAAATTAATAGGTATATATTTTCTGTTAGTTTATATATTTTGCTCCAATTTTAAAGTAAGCGATACTTTTGTGTATGTATATTCTCTGATACAAAATATGTATATGTGCATGTATCAAATGTGAAATTTCATATTTTCACAAGAGAAATGAACCTTATTTCAACTGATAGTTTTACTCACCCCCTCCTGCTGCAACACTACCATACACCCAAAAACTGTTACGAAACATAGGTACAGTTTTTATTTAATTCCTTATTTTTTCATAGTAATTTTTCCACATAACGTTTAATTTTTCGGCATAGAAACTAGATTTTGATTATTAAAAATTAGTAAGTTATAAATCAGAAAGTAAACATGTTATTTCCTGATTATTATAAAAGAAGTTATGTGATATTGGATAATAGCAGAAATTAATATTAAAAACACTGTTATCCTACAAATGCAATATCAGAATAATATGTTTCGAATGTCTCCTAATCTATCAGAAAGATGGAAAAACAACACAAGGAATTTCTGCCTGTAAAATATTCAGTTATTGCACAAGGCACTTTAGTGTGCTGCCTGCTGGGCAAATTCTTTTGATCTGGTTCCCAGTGGGTGGGGTCAGTAATCTCCTAGGACTGCAAATATTGATAGAGAGATGCCTGATTGTACTGTTTCCATTTCATCTTGAAGGCGATTTTTTTAAGTTATTTTTATAACACAATGATATATTGTTCTTTCGAAATGTCTAATAGTATATTTACGAAGGAATAAAATATCAATAAAAAAAGCAGGTGCCCTTCACACTTGTTTAAGGTGTTTCATACTGTTCAACATCTATAAATTTTGAACAGTAAAATCAAAAATGTTTCTTTTCAGGGCCATCAAAACAGTCCTTTTCAAGACTACAAATATTGATCGAGAGATGCCTGTCTGTACTGTTTCCATTTCATCTTTCAAGTAAATTATTTCAACAAAAAATTAAAAATACAAATAATAAAATAAAATAATTAAAATCTATAAATAATAATGTGAACATTTTCCCCTTGCCAACACACTACTACACACAGCATTGATGTGATATAAGTTCCAAATTTCTTGTGTGGGAGATTTATATATATATAATATATATATATATATATAATACCTTAATTATATTCCAAACAATCAATTCTGAATAGTAGGGTAAATCATTCTCTGGGATGTTTTATTTCTTAATTTTTGAAACAATCTGTGTATCACAATCTCATCTAATGCAACTGTTTTTCAAATATGCCTATTATAAGATTGTTTCTGTAAATAAGAATACAGTTTGTCCAAATTTTGTCTATTAAATTTTCATAGCAGTGTGTGCTAACAGATTAGAAATTTCAACTTTGCTGTTGCTATAATAATATCAACAGCAAAGTTTGATAATAGAAATTTGGCTACAATAAAGTTCGACAGATTGAACAATATTATTGCTTTTCTCCCGTGGGAGGAAAACTGTAAAATGTCACTCGTATAATTATAGCAGATTTTCTATTGGCAAAAATGGTAAAAAAATAATCATTTGCACTTTCATTTCAAAACACAAAGAAAGAACATTGTAAATTCACCCAATGAAAAAGAAAATACTAAATATTTTTCTTCTGTTATTATCTGGTTTTTTCTTGTAGTAGAAAGAAGAAATTACTGCACATATTTCTTTTGTCAATACAAGAGTGCAAAAATCTGTAAATTGATTACATTACAGCTGATACAGAATTCATGCCAGAAAAAATATTTATGTAAGAGTTCTAACATCAGCAGATATAACGACATTTTCTTCTAGTTTAGATATGCGACCTTATTGACGTAGTTAAACTTTTGCTACTATTTTACACTAAATTGCATGAGCTGTTCCCGAAGTGATTTACGTTTGTAAAATTGCTTGCAGATTGAATAGGTCTCTAACAGTCCCCCCTCAAAACCAAAAAAATAAATGATCATGTAAAAAATATGAGCCTTTTCTCTTAAACAATTCAAATCCTTTTTTCTGGATAATTGTATCAAATAATTTAGAATTTTTCGATCTGGATGGTATTTCACCACGAGTTTTGAGAGAATGTGCCAGGGAATTGACAGTGCCTTTGACCCTTTTCAATGAAAGTCTGGCTGCAGAAAGGTGCCCATGGAATGGAAGGAAGGTAAGATAGTGCCATTGCATAAGGGTGGTAGCAGACTGGAAGTGTCTAATTATAGACCAGTTTGCATGTCATCAGTAGTTGTTAAGATCTTGAATCAAGTATTGAGGGACCATATACAGCATTGGGCAGATGAGGGTGGTGTTATCCACGAGAGTCAACATGGATTTGTGAAGGGGTGCTCTTGTTTCAGCAATACTAGCCTTTTATAATAAAGTTACAAGAGCATTAGATGAGTGAAAGGCATATACTGCAATTTTCCTACTAGATTGGTCAACTGGATTCAGGATTGGCTGTCTGATAGGTATCAGAGAGTTACAAGTGGGGTCCCACAGGGACCAGTACTGGGACCTATATTGTTTAACCTTTATATCAATGACATTGTCAGTGGATTGCAAGTGGATATTCAGTTGTTTGCGGATGATGCGAAGCTGGGAAGGATTATTAGTAATAGTGCAGATGTGGTAGCCCTGCAAGAAGATTTGAATAAGCTAGATAGATGGGCAAATGAATGGGGATGTCCGTTTCATGCAGCAAAATGTAAGGTCTTGAGGTTTGGGAAACATCGATGGGATGCTGCATACTACTCTATGGGAGGAGTTATACTGGAGGAAGTAGGGGAGACAAGAGATCTGGGGTTGATGATTGATAGAAACCTGAAATTTAGGGGATATATTGCAAAGTTGGTGAAGGTAACACAGAGGATTGCTGCAATAATGAGAAGGACACTGACCTACAGAGATAAAAGGGTTATCATTCCGTTATATAAGTCCCTGATCAGACCACACTTTGACTATTGTTCTCAGATTTGGTCCCCAGGATTTGAAGGGGATAAATTAACTGTGGAAAGGGTACAAAGGCAGATAACAAAGATGGTTTCAGGACTGTACCATGTTAGTAATGATAATCGACTGAGGTAACGTGGACTGCAAAGTTTGGTGGATAGAAGAAGGAGAGGTGATATGATTGAGACTTTTCAAGTGTTAAGAGGTGGTTACAGGGTTGACACTGGGGGAGTTCTTTCGCTTGGTTGAACAGAGGGAAAGAGTGATGACAAAGGGGCCATCTCTGGAAGTTACGAAAGGAAACTGTTTGCAAGAGGGCGAGGAGTGGTTTCTGTGCATGGAGGGTGGTTGAACCATGGAATGCATGGCCTGATGGAGTGGTTAGAGCGAGAACGGTCAATAAGTTTAAGGAATGGTATGTTAGACTTTGTGTTTCTTGGGGGGGGGGGGGGGGAACTCCCCTCGATGAGTCTTCATAGACTTTGTGTTTCTTAGGAAGGACCTCCCACGATGAGTCTTTTGACTCCATGGGGGCCTGAATAATAATAATAAAAAAGTGAAACTGATCACTCTAAATAAATAAATCATTTTTGGCTTAAATACGGCATCAGCCTGTAAAAGAAATGTCAGTTTTTCTGTGTTAGGATGTCTGAACAACTGAAAACGAAACAAGACATTCTTGCTTGAGGCAATTTAGTGTAACTTCTTCGAAACTTTATCTGTTGTGTTTCTCAAAAGCAGTAACAGTAATCGCAGACTTTAGCTTTTCCTCCAGCTAACAGGATTATTGTCGAGTATTTCTGAGATGTATTTCAGAAATAGCAACCAGCACCAGTAGAAGTAGTAATATTTGGATATTTTTTAAAAAAAACAAAAATAATACAACTGAACTTTCTTTTGTGTAGTATGCATAAATAGCCTTACATAATGAAAATATAGCATAGTATTTCTAAATCTTAGAATAATTTTAGCAGACCACTGAACAGCTGATTTCAGATGCAAAGAAAGAGTACAGAATTAGAAGCTTCGAATGAGATGTAGAGTACATCATAGAGCACAGATGAGATGTAGAGTATAAGATTGTTGGGAGATATCTTAGAGCAGGTGGAAGAGATGAGGGATCTGAGATTTTGGTGGATTAGCACCTGAAATTTCGGAGGCATTTAGTTAAAATTTTGAGGACAATAGCACAGCAGCGCATTATGGCAATGATGCAGAGAATGCTGACATGTAGGTGTAAGGATGTTGCAATTCCTTTGTATAAGGCTTTGATCAGACTTCATATGGATTTCTGTGCAGACATGGCCACTGGGTTTTCAAAAGGATGATGAGATGTTGGTAAGGATTGAAAGATTGTTAACTAAAATGGATTCTGATCTCATACAACAATATTATTGCTTTATTTTTTTTTTTGTCAAAACAGTAAACTGAAACAAGAGATTTTGAATACTATCTGAAAGCTTTCAAACCAGTAGAAATTTAAAGCAGTTATGTAACTGAGTTCCAGGAGAGGAGGAGGAGGAGAGGAGTTGCAGTAAAAAATCTTAAAAATTAGCATAATTTTGAATCATTCCATATAGGATATCCTTCCTATTATATTTTCAACATATCCACAGTGGTTAAGCACTGGATATTATAGTAATGTGTATCCTAAAAAAAAAAAAAAATTGCAATTTTAAGCAAAAGAAGATGAAGAGACTCTGATAAAATACCATTGGATATAATTTTTGATGCTAAAAAAGTCACAATCGAAAACCAAGTAACGCAGTTTACAATCATTTGTTGTTCATTAAAAAAAAAAAAAAAACGTTCCTAAAATTGAAATATGACGATCCATATAAAGGTATTTTGCAAAGAAAGAAAGCAAAATTCATATTTATTTTACTAAATGTTATTTAAAAATATAAATATTTGACAAAATATTTTAAATGAAACAAACATTTGAAAATTTTCTTCAGTAAAGTGAAGGAAATTTACTATTACTAAAATATATTCATTGCAGAGGTTGATCTGTGGTCATTTCATGATTCATTATTTATTTTGGCAGATGTGAAACTCATTTTTATTTTTGGAAAGAGAGACAATAAATAAATCATGCAAAAGGACCCATTTGCAACCATTATAGCAACCAGAACAAGCCAAAGAAATATCTCAATACAAGAAGACTTGTGAAGTGTTTTTTTTATAAACATTCAATAGCAACCTGAACTGTACAAGTCCAAAAGGAAAATCTTATTATAGCAACCTGAACTGCACAAGCCCAGAAGAAAATCTTAGTATGGGGAGGACTTTAGCAGGGTTTGCAACCATTATAGCAACCAGAACAAGCCAAAGAAATATCTCAATACAAGAAGACTTGTGAAGTGTTTTTTTATAAACATTCAATAGCAACCTGAACTGTACAAGTCCAAAAGGAAAATTTTATTATAGCAACCTGAACTGCACAAGCCCAGAAGAAAATCTTAGTATGGGGAGGACTTTAGCAGGGTTTAGTATAGTGTTTTTTTTTTTTTGTTTTTTTACCACTAGAGGTCAGGCTAAGTAGTAAAAGATCAGTTAACAGCGTAGATTCAATTTACCTTTGTAGAGTGCAAGAGCATGTTGCTTGTTTTCATATCCACGTGTTTTTCTGATGATGACCTCAATACAGGATCAAAATGTCAATTGTTATTTTATTATCTCATCTCATTTTCTTTATACCCTCTTTTACCTTGCGGTGTCGAGGGTCCATTGATCATCGGACCTCAATCCGTTTACAGGATAAGGTGGTCAGCCCTATACCCCGGTATATCCTATGGCCTGCAGTGTTAAGTTCTCAAGGCCAGTTTGCCTGCTTTGCAGGATGAAAAATCCCAGAATAAACTGAGAAAATAACCCTGCTGTCCACGCCCAAGACTGGCTAACTTGGCTATGGTTGAGGAAGATCCTTCAGCTCCTCACGTCACCGACGGGAATCGAACATAGGACACTCCTTCTCCAGGCATATGGTTGCGAAGCGCATAGCCACTAGGCTAACCGCGCGGACTAAGTTTTATTTTATTAATAATAAGTAAAATAATCATTTCAACACGTGTTTTGTGTCCCTAAATTCGTAAATATGTGGTTTAGCCTTTTTCGCTGAAGGCAAGAGTACCGTTACTTTGAATGTTATGTGCCATTATTAACAGAGGCAAGCAACCAGTTGCAGTTTTCTGTTCTCATCTATAACACAGAAAACTATAATAAAAATAAACAAATAAATAAAAAATCAGTGTGATTTTTAAAAAGCATTCCATTTATTATTAGCTACTGTATACACGAAGGGAAAAAACACTCCTCCAAAATGATGTGCTGAAAGATCTAATAAGTGACCAAATATCATATAAAATGGTTTCAACAAAAACAAAGGTTTTTGTTGAAACCAAGGAATGATTGTGCCTCGTGAGTGTAATAGTTCCTACATGTTCGGTATTAGTTATGTAATGTTCATGTTTACTGATTCTCTCCTAAAGAAGAAGTCACTAGCATATGTAGCGAATGGAGTTAGTTTATCTATATTATCACGACCTACCAAACCCAGTGTCAGTAATCATTTGTCACATTCGTTCTCTGGTTGAAAAATCTACATACTCATCAGGACTGATAAAAATTCTTTGCTTCACGCATGGGTTTCAAATGTCTTTCTAACTAAAGGGCTTCATTTATACCACATGAACTACAGATGTTCCATTTATTAGGAACCAAAAAGTAAGGTAACACTTTTTTTTCCCCTCAAGGATGTTTAATAATACGAAGTCAAAATTATACACCAAGAAATAAGTGAACATGCACTGCTTCTGCACATAGTCTCCAAATTTATTGATGCAACTGTTTTAATGATAGAGATTTTATCAATACCTATACTGAAGGAGTATGAGCCTACACCCAGTAACTAACATTGCACCACTGCCTGATAACTTCTTGATCTGTAGTGAAATGAAATGCCCTCCAGAAAGGTGTTTCTTCAGGGGACCGAACAAAAAGAAGTCTGAAGGTGCTAAGTCTGGGATGTAGGGGAATGTGGCAAAGTTTCCCAACAATTACAGCGCAACCACTCACGAGTAGGGTGCAGTGTGCGGAGCAGCATTGTCATGATTAAAAATCACGCTGCTTGTTAAGACTCATGATCATTTGCATTGAATGTTGTCTTTCTAGTTGTCCAACTTTGCACAGTAAAGCTCTGCATTGATTGTTCCTCCCTTCAGCAAGAAGTTCACCAACAGAATGCCTTGGCGATCCCAGAACACTATGACCATGACATTTTGGAGAGTGCAACCAGTTTTCAATTTTTTGCACATGGGATTGTGAATGTTTCCAGGTAATGGAGTTTTGTTTGCTCTCCAGGGTAAAGTGATGAACTTAGGTTTCATCTCCAGTAAGAAGGCGAGCAAGAAAATCCTCGCTTTTATCACTGTATTGCAACAGATTCTGAGACGCATTCCCATTTGTGTTGCCTTGTGCTCCTCTGACAATTGCCAAGGCACCCAGTAGGATCACACTTTTCAAAAGCCAAGGACATCATGAATAATTTCATAAACAGTGAACTTACTCAAGTTCATGGCTTGTGTAATTTCAAACAGTTTCACTCACTTGTCTTCTGTCTTGTTCAACGAAAGCTTGCCTGCCTGATGTCAATCTTCAATATCACCACAGCCCGCTTTAATTTCATTGCACCTAAAACACCTGCTTGTTTGACATCACCTTTTCACCATACACAGCAACCAGTTCATGGTGAAAGTCAGTTGGAGAAGTCCTTTGGCTTGCAAAAAACAAATAACTTCACTGACACCTCACCTGTTTTGGACTACACTTGAATGGTAGCTGCTATCTTGCAAATGGAATTGGCTGTGGCAGTCTTTTTTGAACATCATTAATGAATCTATCTGTCTACTATGTCATATCTCATTCCCTTTCCCCATTAGTAAGAAAAAATTGTTCCAAATAAAATACCATATCTAGATTTCCTAGTTAATTAATATTGAGAGGAATCTTAATCATCTAACCAGTGATAAAGCTAATGCTCTTCGCCTAGAAGTCGCTTCGTCTCTACTTAAGGCTAAACTTCCTCCTTTCAACATATCTCCTTCTGAAATGAAATCTTTACAGTCCTTGAGAAAAAATAATCACCTCATTATCACTAAAGCTGACAAGGGAAAAGCAACAGTAGTTATGGACTCAGCAAATTACAGAAGAAAACTTTCTCTTTTGCTTCGAGATCGCTCCACATATCAAGAAATTGATTATAATCCAACGAACAAACAACTAAAGAAATTAAATTCTCTCCTTGATGAAGTCATCAGTTTGGATAAAGACACAATTGAAAGACTTAAAACTCATTTTGCAAGACCTCCTAGATTTTACGGCCTTCCAAAAATCCATAAGATTGACTATCCAATTCGTCCAATAGTAGATTGTATTGATTCTCCTACTTACCGTATAGCCAAATATCTAGCTAAATTATTGAAATCTTACATTGGCAACTCTAATTCTTTTTTAAGAAACTCCTCAGATTTCTTAGAAAAATTAAAAAATGTCTCATTACAACCTACAGATCTTATGGTTAGTTTTTTGATATAGAATCTTTATATACCAATGTCTTTATATACCTTTATATACTCTGACTCCCGGGAGGTCTGCTTTAATAATATTATGAAGCTGTTGCTGAGATTCCTGCAAAATTTTCTCCAAATTGTACATGTGCAATGGCTTTGTGTCCAGCAACAACACATCCATTATGTTCAAAGGTAGACAAATAAGGTGTTCTATATATATATATATATATATATATATATATATATATATACTCTTCATTTTCCAGATTTTATCCCTTACAAATTTTAACTGGTCGTTTGATTAACAGATGACGTAAACCGGATCCAAGATTGCTTATGACTTTGAAATCTAATGTAACATGCTTTAAATGCTTCTAATGTAATATGCTTTTCAAATATGCTGAGCATATTTGAAAGCTGTGATATTTAATGTGGCAGGTATATATAAAATATATCTCATGCTTTGTTATGATCTTTTTTGGCAGTTTGGCATTCAGTCATCCATCAAGGCTTTGGATAGAGTGGACATCAAGATGATATTTTTGTAATCACAACTATTGCAGTGGCGTACATAACAGATTTTGCAAATGGGGAAAAGAATTCAACTTAAGTCTGGTCTCCATTTTACATATAGGAATAAGTGTAGAAGTACTTCATTCCTGGCAAATAACAGGAAAATTATTGCTTACATGTATGTTCTCTTGAACAACTCACACAGGCAGTAGAAGAATGAATGTAAAATCTTGCAGAATACAAAACGGGATAGGAATATGGAAGAAAGTTTTGAGTCTATTATTAAGAACGCAGAGGTCATTACTGTCAAGCATTTAATCAATAATACAGCCTCAGCAATTCATGGTGGCACTACCCACAGAGTGCTGTGTCCATTAAAGTTGCCCATAAGAAATATGAGATTAGGCAATGCCAATATAAGATGATCAAGGTCAGTCTCACTTTGAAAAATTGCTAAATGAAACAAGCAGTGATGACAGCACAGTGATAAAAAACACTGACCAGGCATGCAGTCAGGAATACATATCCATACTTGAAGTAGAAAAAGCCATCAAAGGCTTGAAATGTGGAAAGGCAGCAGGAGTAGATGATATTCGACCAGAAATGCTGAAGTATGGTGGTATAAGAGTCTTACAGTGGCTGCACTGCATAGTTCAGAAAGCCTGGACAGAGGGACGAATTCCCGATGACTGGAGTAGAGCTCTCATAGTACCCATATATAAAAAGGGAAATAAAACTGAATGTGAGAATTACAGAGGTATTTCCCTACTGAGTGTTCCTGGCAAGATCTATGCAAGTATACTTGAGAAACGGTTGAGAAGAATTGTGGAAGAAAAGCTTGGTGAAGAACAAGCTGGATTCAGGCCAAATAGAGGCTGTCAGGATCAGATCTTCACTTTACGACAAATAGTCGAGAAAGCATGGGAATATAACAAAGATCTGTATTTAAGTTTTGTCGATTTGGAAAAGGCATATGACAAGGTGCCAAGAGAGAAGCTATTCAATACGCTGCAATTATATGGTGTCAATGGGGCATTATATCAAGCAATACTTAGTCCTTATTTGAGTTGTGAGTCAGCAGTTAGAATTGAAGGAAGTACAGGAAGATGGTTTAATGTTAAATCTGGTGTGAGACAAGGATGTACATTATCCCCTCTGTTATTCATTATCTATATGGATCACATTATGAAGGAATGTGGTATTAAACCTGATATCAAAATTGGAGATGTTAATGTCAGCTCTTTGCTTTATGCGGATGATGTTATACTTCTAAATAAATCCGCTACAAGTCTGCAAGATTCTCTGACTAAATTGAATAGCTGTTGTAATAGATATGGTATGAAGGTCAGCAATAAAAAGACAAAGACAATGAAAATAGGCAGAATTATTGAAAATGTCAACTGTGTTGTGAATGGAGAACCTGTGGAACAAGTAAAACATTTCAGCTACTTAGGTACAATTTTTACTGAAGATGGTAAACTAAATATAGAAATAGACAACAGAATCAGCAAAGCTGGTATCATGGGAAGTCAATTGAATAAATTCATATGGAATAAGAAAGAAATTAGTCGGAACACTAAATTAGCTGTATACAAGACTGTGTTCAAACCAATTTTAACTTATGGATCTGAGAGCTGGGTCAGAAGTAAAACACTTAACCAAAGACTAGAGACCGCAGATATGAGAGTCCTGAGAAAGATTAGAGGCGTGAACAGATGGCATCAATGGCAATCATATTAAAAATGAGGATATTAGGAAAGAACTTGACATTGTCAGCATCCAGGAATGCATTAGCAGAGCTAATGCTCAGATGGTATGGTCACTTAAATAGAATGGGAGAGGAATGATTAGCAAAACAAGTGTTCTCTGCCAGGTTGGCAGGAAAACGACCCAGAGGAAGACCAAGATATAGGTGGATTGATACGGTACAAAGTGCCTTAGACGATAGAAATATAAGATCTGATAATGTTGGAGTCTTGACAAGTAACAGACTGATTTGGAGGAAAATTGTAGATAGGAAGTTAGTAATGATGTAATTTTTTCATGTAGTACTGTCATATCCTGTACACCCCTTGAGGGTACATGGCAGGAATTTGATGATGATGATGATGATAAGGTCAGTCTCATTTAAGTGAGAAACCATTGGTAAATAAATGGAATATACTGTAATAAGAAATCCCATGGATAGGTGAATCACTACTGCTTCCAGTGCAGTATCAAGCTGGATATGTTGGAAAGGAGAATGACTGTCACTAGGATATCTACTCTGCCACAAGTAGGACCATCCCCAGTTCTGCCCTTACAAATAATAGTGAAATCAAGAGAATATGATTCTTCTTAGTAACATCAATGCTAGAGTTGGATAAGACTCAACACTTTGGTGGGACATATTGATAAGGAAAATGTGAGAAAATCAAATTAAAATAGAATTCTCCTGTTGTAAAAGTGTGCTGAACACTCTTTTCATCACCAATACACTTTTACTCCACCAGAACAGATTCAACACAATGGAAAAACACCCTTGCTCAGATCACTAGCATTTGATTAACAAGAACACTTCACCTCATAAAAGAATTTGAAAATCTGCCTATATGTGAAATTGACTGTTATGCCTCCGATTGATAAGAATGATCACAGCGTTTTGATTTGGGAGCTGGCAATACATGGGAAAGATATGATAAATAAAGTATGTGTGGAACTACAAGGAAGGTGATTATAATAAACTAAGAATGCACTTTTGAGGAAGTGACTTAGCATAAAAAACTAGTCAGAGTCTGAAGGAAGCTCTGACTTTCTTCAGATTTATTGATTTATGCCTTACTTTGAACTAAATTTAGAAAAATAGACTGCATGAAAATTAAATGGATTAATAATATGTTAAAAAAAACTGCATAAAAAGACAATGTTGTGGATACAATATTGTTAGAATTGATGACAAGGTTCAAGGAGCACATATAAATCACAGCCCAGGAGAGTGACAATCATAGTGAGGAGGGCAAAATTAGATAATAAAAAGAAGTTAACCAAGCAGAGCAAGGAAAATTCAAGAGCCTTATCACTTCGAAGCACATAAAAGGGATGATGATCACAAAAGAATACCTTTGGTGAATATGGATGGTAACAGTATTAAATACATTAGAAATAACAGCATTATTAAACATTCACTTTAGTAAGGTATTCAAATTCTAGGAAATGAGCAATGATAGCTTTAATTTCTCTAACTCACTGTAATAATAGCTTGGTTTGAATAAAGTAATTGGACTGAATGATATCACAGATTCAACATTGGCCCATTTGGCTGAATGGTTAGTATATCCACTCTCGAACTAACAACTGCAGGTGGGAGATGAATTTTATCGCCTGGTGAGACCATCGCCCAGTGTATTGGAGGCCTGAAGTAGCTTGAAAAAGTTCCATGTTTGGCCTCTCGAGCAGGACTTCCAAGACCAAATAAATGAATAGCACAAAATAAATAAATGAAGAGCACAAAAAAAAGAATAAAATTAATAAAAATGGAGAAAAAATTCCTTTGCCCATCCACAGTACAAATGTACTATGGGTTTACAGAAGCCTTTTGTGGGTGGGTGGGTGGGTGGGTGGGAGAGACAAAAAAAAAAGTATGGAATGCACACGAGTTAGCAATAACCCTTGACTCTGGTTCTTCAACTTGAGCCTTGGCACAAGCATTACTGGAATTAAGCTGGTTAGAAATCACATACAAGAGTGGATATACAACAACACTGGGATCCTCTATAGAGAATAGTAAAAGGCAGGTCTTGCTTTGACAATCTGTTCTTTTCTATAATAGGGTAACGGTAGAGTTGGATAATGGGAAATGGATATACTAACAATACCTCTGGATTTTGACAAGGCATTTGTCAAAATCCAGAGGTACGTATGGATAGAATTATGAATGGATAATTATGTATGGATAGAAGTATGAATGACTAATAGGTATAAGAAGAGAAGTATATGGAAGTACTGAATCGAAGAGAGGGAGGGTAATCAGTTATGTACCACAGGGTCCAGTACTTGACCTATCATTGTTAACTTGTACATTTAAGAGCAAAATCCAGTTATGTGTTGATGATACTTAGGTTCAGGAGAGTGATAAGGGGCATATCCAATAAGAATGAATCAATGCATAGTAACTTGACGGCGAGATTTGAACAGGCAGCCTGTTGGTTGGAAAGCAGGTACGCTAACCACTCAGCCCACCAGGCTGGCAAGGGTAATGGTGGATGTTATTCTCTCCTCAGATTTTCCTGCCAATGCTGGTGTCCCTCAGGAGTCTGTCATTTCACCCACCTTCTTCTGATTTATACAAACAACCTGCTCTCATTGGCTGCATACCTCAACTTGTCCTACTCATATGACAAGCCTTGCAGTGCTCAAACATCTCAAGCTTCAAGATCTGTAATAAGTGCCCTGAACACTGATCTCCACATCCTTTCCTTTAAAGTTACATGGTGATCAGCATTCATTTGGTAAATTATGGATGCTACAACCATGTTAGGAATAATTAATTTTCTGGTGTTTCGACTATCATATTAAGGTCATCATTTGGAGTATATGCGCACATATATATACAAAGACAAGCTATATTACATTTCAAACAGAATGTCAAAGTAACAATGATTTCATCAGTCATTATTCTACTGGTCTGACCTGACCTGAATACAGTATAGAAAATGCACAACACTATGTAAACAAAATGAAGGATATCACATTTATTAAATTGATTTATTAGTCAGTTTTGACGTCTCCTCCCTTTTCACAAATGTCTCAATCAATGACACAATTCTTCTTTTACATGGCAAATTCCCACCAGATATCACAGTGCTCCTTGCACATGTGCCACGTCTTGGCTATTTTGTGTGGCAAAATACTTTCTCCCTACAAAGGCAAGGACAGCCACAGGCTCACCGTTATCCCAGCCCCCCCAATTGCTAACTTCTATATGGAAGCTTTTGAGCAATGTGCTCTAGATTCCTCTACTTTAAAACCCAAAGTCAGGCACACCAAAACAGGTATGAGCATAAATTTAAAGAGGCCTACAAAATTCTTATCAGCCACCCTAACTAACAATAATGGTGGTCTAAATATCCCAAGATAGCACATATTCTACCCACATAACCTTTTGTTCGAAAAGTTAATTATAATTAGGACTGTAGTAATCTAGGATCTTAGCTTTAATATAACAAACACTTATGTTGATTTATTGATTAGACCACCAATACTGCTGTATTAAAAGTATTCATATTAACATGAGCTTGTGTAACTAATATTTAAGGAATTGACAGCGTATACTAGAAATATAGATTAAATAAACTTTAATATATACTTTCCGATATTTCGGCGAACGTCACATTGCCATCTTCTTGGGAACTTACTAAAAGACACGTGCACACAAGTACTAATAACAGCAAATGAGACTGAAGCTAGGAAGCTAGCGTTTCCTAAAGTCCTGATGGTGCCCCCTGGCGGGCTATATTGGTAGTTTTTGGCCTTTGGGCTGAAGTTCTTCTGATAAAAGTTTCCCAAATTTGGGGCAGTTTCATGCATCCAAATTTGTTGAGGTTTGGCATGTTCCTAAGGGCCGAGGCTGATTCCATGAATAGTCTTTCATACTTGAACTTGCTGCGGTGTATTACTGTGGCTTTCTTCCATCTTATTCTGTGGCGAGTATCCAGAGCGTGGTCTGCAAGCCCAGAGTGGCTGTATTGGTAAAATCGGATGTAATCCTTGTGTTCTGAGATTCTGATATTAGCTGTCCTGCCTGTTTGGCCAAAGTAGGACAGTTTACAGCTGCAAGGGACCTGGTATACACCAGGTAGGTCTAGGGGAAGTGGTTGGTCTTTGGTGGAGCGGATAAGGGATGCCAGTTTTCTATGTGGTCTGTAACAAGTGGTCAGGTCATGTTTTTTTAGGATTTTATTGATTTTTTCCGAGGTGCCTCTGATGTAGGGAATCGTGATAGATTTAGAGTAATCTTTTTTGTGAAGGGGTGGGTGGTGGGTTGTGGATAACTGGGTTAAGTATTTTTTGGAGGGGGTAGCCGTTGGCTGAGAAAGTGTCACCGATGTGATTTAGTTCAGTGGTTAGGGCTTGATCATTAGAACAGATTATTTTTGCCCTGTTGAATAATGTTTTAATAACTCCATATTGTTGTGAGGGGGGGGGGGGTGGGATTGTTGGTGAATGTATCTGCCTGTATGGGTGGGTTTTCTATAAACTGAGAAAACCAAGGTTCCATCAGGTTGGCGGGTGACTAGTGTGTCTAGGAAGGGGAGGTTATTGTTTTCCTCTTTTTCCAGGGTGAATTTGATTCTAGGGTGTTGGTTGTTCAAGTGTGTTAGGAAGGAGAGGAGTGAATCCGGGCCATGTGGCCAAATAGCGAAAACATCATCAACGTAGCGAAGCCATATGGTAGGTTTTTGTGGGGCTGAGTTTAAGGCTTCAAACATCTCCATGAAGAAGTTGGCCAAGGGTGGGGAAAGTGGTGAACCCATGGCTGTCCCCTCTATCTGTTTGTAGAATTTTTCCTGCCAAACGAAATAGCCTGAGTTCATTGTAAACTGAAATAGGGCTGAGATATCGGGAGGAAATTTAGCTTGGATTAGCTCTAAGGTTTCTTTGAGGGGGACATTCGTGAATAGGGAGGAGACATCAAAACTGACCATTATGTCATTATGTTGGAGTGTAAGGTTTTCTATACTGGCTTTGAAGTGGGCTGAGTTTTTTATGTGTGATGGTGTATTGCCAGTATAGTGTGAGAGCGCTTTGGCTAAATGCTTGGCTAGTTTGTAAGTGGGGGAATCAATGCCATCCACTATGGGACGTAATGGCACATTTTCTTTGTGTATTTTTGGGAGCCCATATATGCGGGGGGGTCTAGAGTTATAGGGTTTTAGTCTGTTGGTAATCTCCACAGGCCAAGAAGTGACCTTCTTAAGGAGCCTATGGAGTTTTCTAATTTGTGAGTTGGTGGGATTGTAATCAATGGGGAGGTAAGTGGAACGATCTAATAATAAAGCCTTGAGCTTACCTGTGTAATCGTTAAGATTAAGTACCACAGTGGCGTTTCCCTTATCCGCTTTGGTGATCACTATTTTTTTGTTTCTTTTCAATTCTTGTAGTGCCTTGTATTCACTACTGGATATGTTGGATTTTGCAGGTTTTGCTTTGTTGAGAACACAGGCTACATCCAATCTGATATCGTTGGCGATGTGGTTAGGCAGTTGGCGAATCCCGCGTTCAATTTGAATCATTAATTCCTCGGCCGGTAATTTCCTAGGAGCAATGGTGAAGTTGTGACCACGTGACAGAGCGTGGAGTGCTTCTGGCTTTAAGGTAGCTGACGATAGGTTAACAACAGTGTTGGTTTGTAGTTTGGGCGCCAAATTCTTTGTTAATTTATCAAACTTGTTGATATGTCGGCTTCGTACTCGTTCGAATTCTTTTTTAGCTGCCGTACACGAGACGTCATGTAGTACCGACCAAAGCTCGTGATTCAGCGTAAGTGAAAGCTCATTTTCCAGCGTTGATATCGCGTTGTTTATGTCGGCTAGGAAACCGCGTGTGGTGGTAATTTGCTCCCGAAGTAATGCCTGACTAGCGCGGTTGTAAATACGGAGAGCTTTCTGTGAGATGAAGCGGTGTTTAAATTTGACACAGTTCGGGATGACATGATTATCCCGGCAGCGTTTTAGGAATGCCAGACGGTTAAGTTGTCTGGATAATTTCAGCTTCAGTTTGCCGTAATGGCGGGCCTTGCGTGCGAAGAGATCTCCGTGGATGATCATTATTCTTGTTAAGAGGCTTATACGCTGGTTAAACATGATAACTAATATTTAAGGAATTGACAGCGTATACTAGAAATATAGATTAAATAAACTTTAATATATACTTTCCGATATTTCGGCGAACGTCACATTGCCATCTTCTTGGGAACTTACTAAAGTTCCCAAGAAGATGGCACTTGGGAACTTCGGGAGCAAATTACCGCCACACGCGGTTCCCTAGCCGACATAAACAACGCGATATCAACGCTGGAAAATGAGCTTTCGACATAAACAACGCTGGAAAATGAGCTGTCTAATATCTCTTAAGCACTGTCGTTAAACTCTAAATTCATCAAATAACTAAACTTCATTTCACATTCGTAGCCTCTCTTGTATTTTATCTCCCGCCTTGGTTCTAACTTAATTAGCGGTGCAATAGAAAGGAAATCAGGCAAGTCATCAATTAATACTAAAGAAAAACATTTAATTACAAAATCAGACAATTTACACTTTATGAACAAACTCTGACATAGAATTACACTAACTTTAGGGAATGAGTATACTCAACTAAAATTTCTAATTCTCCCGTAACATATTAAAACATTATTTCAAGTAAGAAATTCTATCAAAGGTCAATTTTCCATTTTTACATGTTACAATGCTAAAGGTCATTCATTTATCAATAACAGAGTTATCTCAATGAGCTTCCACACAATTCCTCCATCCAAAACTTAAAGTTCTTCTACTTACTTTAACATAATCTCTAAAATCCTTTCATTAATCAAAACATTATAAACCTAAAGTCCTTTTTACAATTACAGGCTGTTCCACTCAATACAATTATATAACAGATCAAAATTCTACATTACCAAAGGCTGGAGAATTATTCGACTTCCACATACATCTCGACAGAACTTCATTTCCTTGATCCTTCTCTTAAGTGATTTCATCTGCACTATTTGACTGATGGACTCAAACTAGACACATCTCCACCAAAAAGGTAAATCTGGCTCACCGCTCTCAGGTCGACTGTCTCGGCATGGCGCATCGATCTCTGTGGTGATTGGGAGCTCCAATCCGCTGGGCTACTCGTTGACCGGCGAACTTGCCATAGACACTTCAGCATGCTCCAATGACCTCTATCTCGACGATCACTCCAATTCAGGGAGAAGAGGGAAAAAAGCCATGAACTAGCACTGCTACACTTTTTAAATCATGCGCCCGATGTTTACTCCCTACGTCATCCTGCTCTCTCCCTTTTTCCACAACACCTTACTTTTTCCAGCAACTAGCACCACTCTCTCCCCTAGTGTGCTTTACAGAGGGAACCCACGTGCGTGTCCTACTTGGTGCACGTGTTTAGTTTCAGGCCATCACTATCTAATCCAATTCTCTTTCTCCTGGTAGTACACAAGTATTTGAACAAAATCCACATAGTTTAAACATTAGAAAATTTACAATAATTATTATAATTACAGCTATTTTGCCTGCTTCAGTTTAGGAGTGCCCCTTAGGCACTCCTAAACTGAAGTAGGCAAAATAGCCGTAATTATAATAGTTTATTAAGAGGAGTAACATGGGAGTTTTCCCAGAAATAATATACATAATTTACAATAATTATTTACAACATGATGCATAGACAAGTTTTATTCAAATTACTAATGTTGCTTATAAATTATAATTAGCTTTATTTCTTCTGATATACCAATATTGGCCCCGGGAATGTTATTGCATGTTAAATCTGAATGAAACATAGATGGATTTAATTTTAGTTTCATTCAGAATTTAACACTTGTTCTCTGACAATGTTAAAAACAGGATACAGCTTTGATGAAGTTTTTTTTTTTTTTTTTTTCACTAGAGGTCAAATTAGCAGAATAATGGCTGATCAAATCATTGTCACTGATTCTTGCATATGTTCTAAATGCATCCTCACTTCACTAGTCTTCGATTCTCTTACATAAAATTTACTTTGGACAATAATTGTACTGAGTCACTTTGTCATTTTTACATTCCATAGCGTTTCTAAACTTTGGATTGATTTATTTTCCTTTTGAAACTAAAGTCAAAATATTGAAATTATAGAATCAATAAAAATTAAAATTAGAAATAATTTTTATCTTATCAACTTATTAAATTTAAAATACAAATTTAAAAGTAAAAATAAATAAGCAATAGGATGAAAATCTGGTGGCACCTGGTGGGTGATTTTTTATTTTTGTAACTAATAAACCGCTTGATAAGAGGGATAATTCTCATAATACATCGACTCGAGTGGCTATGTGTAATAGAAATGTCTTTATGTGCAACTGTTATTATTAGTCATTTAAAGTTATTAGTGCATTATATAGTAGTCTCTGTAGCGCGATTGGAAGAACAACGGAACATTGCACCCTTCGAATGTAAAAGACCTGTTCAATTCTCGTCATGTTGAGAGGAATCTCTACCCACATAAGCTTTGGTTCTAAAAGTTAATTATAATTAGGACTGCAATAATCTAGGATCTTAGCTTTAATATAATTAACACTTATATTAAATTATTGATCGGACCACCAATATTACTGTATAAAAATAATAATAATGAGTTTATTCTCTGATGATGTTATAAATAGGATATAGCTTTGATGTAGTTTCTCCCCCCACCACCACACACACACACTAGGGTGGTCAGGCCAGTAGAATAACTGGCTGATTAAATCATTGCCACTTTAGAATACTGTCTGAAATGCAATATAGCTTGTCTTTGTGTGTGTGCATGACTATCTCTCTCTCTCTCTATATATATATATGTGTGTGTGTGTGTGTGTATACACACACACACACACACACACATATATATATATACACACACACACACATATATATATATACACACACATGTATGTGTATATATACACACACACACATGTATGTGTATATACACACACACACACATGTATGTGTATACACACACACACACACACACACATGTATGTGTATACACACACACACACACACACACATGTATGTGTATACACACACACACACACACACACACATGTATGTGTATACACACACACACACATGTATGTGTATACACACACACACACATGTATGTGTATACACACACACACACATGTATGTGTATACACACACACACACACACACACACATGTATGTGTATACACACACACACACACACATGTATGTGTACACACACACACACACACACACACACACACACACACACACACACACATGTATGTGTATACACACACACACACACATGTATGTGTACACACACACACACACACACACACACACACACACATGTATGTGTATACACACACACACACATGTATGTGTATACACACACACACACATGTATGTGTATACACACACACACACACACACATGTATGTGTATACACACACACACATGTATGTGTATACACACACACACACACACACACACACACACACACACACACACACATGTATGTGTATATATATATATATATATATATATATGATGACAGAATGATCATTGACTCGGTTAACATACATAGTTTTATGAAAAAAATTGAATGACTAGAACCGAGATTTAATTAAAAAGGTTTTAATATAAACACACTACTAGTTTCGGCCTGTAACAGCCTTCTTCAGGTGACATTATAAAAGAAAAAACACTAAACATTGAGGGTTAAAAGACTATGAACATCATAGACAGTCTTTATACATAATTAGCATTAAAACGTTGTAGTTGTATTTGAAGCTGTTCTTTCATTTGTTGCATTGTTGGGAGAGTGCGTGCTTGCTGCATCACGTGAACGCCAGTACATGATTACAGCTGAATGACTATCAGGGAGGTTGTAGCTTAAGTTGTTATTTAGATGAACAGGATTGAAGATGATTTCTCTCGATTCCACAATTTTTCTCTCTATTTCGTCGCTGCAACGGAAGATGTTTGTAGATTTTTCCCAGCAGACTTTGTGACTTTGGTTATCATCATTAGGATTAGCCGAGAAGAGGATATGACTTGATAATGCACTTGCTCGCTGTCTCTTGTAAGTAATGTCTCTCATGTGTTCTTCCATACGCATTTCGACAGATTTGTCTGTGTGCCCGAAATAAGGAATATCGCAGTCACATAATATTTTATATACGCCAGGGTATTTGAGTTGATGATGACAAGGTTTTGGGTGGCTAATTAAGGAACGGATCTTTGGAAGTGGAGTGAACAAGGTTCTGATATTGTATTTTTTTAGAACTTTTGCTAATTTATGTGAAACAGTACTTATGTAAGGAATAGATATATTGCCTTTGAATCTATTTGTTTCTTCTGAGTGATGTCTGGGAGGATTAAGAAGGAATTTGTTAATGATTTTCTTGGAATATCCATTAACTTCGAAAGAAGTTTTCAGATGGTTTATTTCTGTAAGCAATTCATTTGGATCATCAAGAAGAGAACGGGCTCTATGTCCCAAGGTGGAAATTATTCCAAGCTTATGAGGAGGGAAATGATGGGATTGACTGTGCAGATATCTGTTGGTATGTGTGGGTTTTCTATATATCGATATTTTTAGTTTATCAGAAGAAGAGCGAGTCAGTTTGACATCAAGAAAAGGCAAGGAATTATCCGTTTCAAGCTCAGCAGTAAACTTAATACTTTGATGTCGGCTATTGAGATGTTCGAGGAAAACCATAAGGGATTCATGTCCATGGCTCCAAACAATGAAGACATCATCCACATAACGTTTCCAAACTTTAGGTGTTAAAATAAAGGAAGAGATAGCTTTGGTTTCAAAATCTTCTAAGTAAATATTTGCAAGAACAGGAGATAAAGGATTACCCATAGCCAGTCCATGATTTTGTTTGTAAATATTATCTTGAAATTTGAAGTAACCGGACCTGATGCAATGTGTAAGCAAAGCTAACATTTTTTTGGATAACTTGTCCTTGAGTAATGTTAGGACTTCATCTGTTGGGACATTAGTGAACAAAGAAGTTATGTCCAAGCTAGCCATGATGTCATTTTCATCAACTGTAATATCCTTGATGTATGTAACAAATTCTGTAGTGTTCTTGATAAAGGAAGGTGATTTCCCTGAAAAATTTTTGAGGTATTTGGCAAGGTATTTTGAAAGATTGTATGTAGGTGAATCGATACCTTCTACTATTGGGCGTAATGGGGTGTTCTCTTTATGGATTTTAGGAACACCATATATGCGAGGAATTAACGGATGGAGAGAGCGAAGAGATAAACGGACGTTTCGGGATAATTCAGTTGTTGTTTTTAATAAGTTGTTTGTACGATTTTGAAGTTCACGAGTTGGATCTCTCTCAAGTATTGAGTAGGTATCATTATGTAGTAAATCAATCATTTTATTCTTGTAATCTTCGGAGTTCATGATGACTGTTGCATTTCCTTTATCTGCAGGGAGGATGATTATATCTCTGTTGTTTTTTAAACTTTTAATAGCTTTGCGTTCAGTTGAAGTAATGTTGTCTGCAGGTGGTTTTGCGTTATTGATAATAAAGATTGATTCAATACGTAGAAGGTTTGCATCTTGTTGAGGGAGAAAAGAAGCAGCTCTTTCTATTTTTGTAAGTAGTGTTTCCTTTGGTATTAATTTTGGTGAAGGAATGAAGTTTAGACCTTTACTAAGGATGCTTTGTTCTACATCTGAAAGTATATAGGAGGATTTGTTGATAACGACTTTGTCAATATTGATGTGTGGTTTTGAGTTCCTATTATTCTGTAATCTCTTTAACGTTTCAAATTTTCTTATAAGATTTACTTTGTTATTATATTGTAATCTGGCTGCTTGAGATTCACAGTAGGTATTAAAGGTATGCCAACTTTCATTATCTAGAGATTCTTCCAGTATTTCAGCTATGGTTCTTTTTTTATTGAAAAGAAAAGCGAGAGTGCGTTTAGTATCCGATATTCTTTCCGACAGTAGTCTTTTAACCCTCAATGTTTAGTGTTTTTTCTTTTATAATGTCACCTGAAGAAGGCTGTTACAGGCCGAAACTAGTAGTGTGTTTATATTAAAACCTTTTTAATTAAATCTCGGTTCTAGTCATTCAATTTTTTTCATAAAACTATATATATGTATATATATCATCTGGAGTGTGTGTGTGTACACACACACTCCAGATGATGACCTTAAATCCGACAGTCGAAATATTAGGAAATTAAAGTAATTACTCCTAACATGGTTGTAGTCTACATAATTTACCAAAATGACACTCCACAATATCACTGATTTGGGTGGAAAAAATTTCAATGCTTCCAAAATGCAGTTTTGTTTGTTTTCTCATAAAAAAGACCTCGGATCTACACTTACTTTTCATAAAGCTCAGCTCAACAATAGACAAGACCAAATCTCTTTTTCAGACTAACTCTTAATCCAAACCTTTCCTGGTACAATCATATCACTTCTACAGCATCATCAGCTTCCAAAATACTTGGCATCCTTGTCCACTTAACACAGTACCTTCTCTGCTGAACAGTTACTTACTCTGTATAAATCCCAAATCAGACCAGCATTGTAATATAAATTAAAAATGCCAAGAAATTATATAATTTATTGGCATCTTTAAATATAGTATACAACCAAGTGAAAAAACTTTCAACAACATTGTAATACTGCTCTCATGTTTGGGGTGATGCATCTAAGACTTGCCTAAAAGTTCTATGATGTTCAGAAAATGACAGTCTGGTTGATAAACAACGTTTCTCTTACAGACTCGCTTCACCCACTTTCCTATAAAAGATCTGTTTCTGTATTGTATCTCTTCTACAAGCATTTCCATGGCCATTGTTCAGCAGAACTCGCATCCATTATGCCTCCTATTTCTGCCCAGATGTACAGGAACTCAAGCAACAGCCAGTAACTGCATACTAACTGAACCTGCTACTCCCAGTTATCTTTCATTCCTTCCACCTCGATTCTGTGGAACATTCTCCCTCATGAAGCATTTCAAGAGGAAGGCTGTTCCACAAGGACTACAATCTCCAACAATTCAAGAAGAACATCAACAGATTACTCTATTCCTAACACAAACTATCTACACACTGCATTTGTTTGCTATAGGCTCTTTTGCCTTTCATGTGTGGGAGAAATTTCTATATTTACACACACACACACACACACAAGGGGGGGGGTCTGGAAAGTTCTGATAAAAACCTAGAACAAAAATATTTTTTCATATAAAAAATGTTTTTTCAGAAAATACCTTTTCTTTTAGGATATATAAGAAGACATAAAATTAATTAATTTGTTCTAGGTGTTTATCAGAACTTTCCAGATCCCTCTCCTATTTGTGTGTGTGTGTGTACATATATATACATGCTTTGGTATCTAATAAATAGTAATTTACAATTTGTTAAGTGTATACAGTAATATCTGTTTTTGTCATAAAGACAGTCTCGTTTTCCTAATGACATTGTGAATATTATTAACTTCTTGCTGCTTAGTCAAAAAACTGCATGTGTATACCATAACCAAGGAAAGTTGAACAAAAAGAGCATCAGTACCCTGTTTTTCTTACAGCATTAAGAACATAACCAAATAATGATATTAATTTTAATCCAAATATTAATCAGTGTTTTTTAAAAAAAAAATTGAAAAAACACTGATTAATATATCACATTTTATTCTAAATATAACAACAAGCTTAAAATTACCATTATATCCTCAATCATGGCTTGCGAAAATATCCTCCTCTCGAGAAGATGAGGTACCAGCATTTTAACATCAGTTATCAGATTCATCAAGGATGGAAGGTTTGATGTGACTATGTTTCGGTGCTTCTGGTCCATTTTATGACTAGTAGATTAGAAGTAATTAGAATATTCAGTAGGCTGTAAAATAACAAATAACTTCAAACTAAACTGAAAGATGTTTGTCACTGTCAATTGAAATACTTAAAGATATTGATAGCATTTCCTATTCAAACTACAATAATTGAATCTGGTTCATATCATCATAACTTTCCATTTTAAATAGTTAATATCATGTTTTAAACATGTAGAAAGGCTTAGGGACAAACAATTATTCATATTAACCTTTAAACCACCTAGATATATACTATATTATTATAATACAGCAACGAATCTCTGGACTGCATGGAAGTGTTATGGTGGCAACAATAATGAAAATAATAAAGACGTACTACTAACGTGTTTGTGAAGACTACAGAAAGCACTAAATATGTATCTGTTGTGTATAAAGCATGGGACAAATAGAAAATGCCTCTTCATCAGTATAGGCAGATTAAAGGTATAAATATAGCTATGTTGAGATGGTAAGTGACATAGAAATAGGTCATAAGGGAGAATCTGCTAGTCAATTTCAATAATTTTAAATGTCAAGTAAAACTTAAAAGATGATCATTTCTGAATTTTTCATGAGGTTAAAATTTTTAAAACAATTTTGGAATAGAATTTTTCATACATTAAGGATAAGTTGTTTGGTGGGGGGGATGATAATTCTTCTATTCTTGTTGAGAGGCTTATACGCTGGTTAAACATGATAACTAATATTTAAGGAATTGACAGCGTATACTAGAAATATAGATTAAATAAACTTTAATATATACTTTCCAATATTTCGGCAAACGTCACATTGCCATCTTCTTGGGAACTTACTACAAGACACGTGCACACAAGTACTAATAACAGCAAATGAGACTGAAGCTAGGAAGCTAGCGTTTCCTAAAGTCCTGAGCCCCCTGGCGGCTATATTGGTAGTTCTTGGCCTTTGGGCTGAAGTTCTTCTGATAAAAGTTTCCCAAATTTGGGGCAGTTTCATGCATCCAAATTTGTTGAGGTTTGGCATGTTCCTAAGGGCCGAGGCTGATTCCATGAATAGTCTTTCATACTTGAACTTGCTGCGGTGTATTACTGTGGCTTTCTTCCATCTTATTCTGTGGCGAGTATCCAGAGCATGGTCTGCAAGCCCAGAGTGGCTGTACTGGTAAAATCGGATGTAATCCTTGTGTTCTGAGATTCTGATATTTGCTGTCCTGCCTGTTTGGCCAAAGTAGGACAGTTTACAGCTGCAAGGGACCTGGTATACACCAGGTATACCGAAATATCGGAAAGTATATATTAAAGTTTATTTAATCTATATTTCTAGTATACGCTGTCAATTCCTTAAATATTAGTTATCATGATAATTCTTCTAACTAGAAAGTTTGGTTAGTTTGAACTACTAGAGGTTCCAATGACAATAAAAAAACATTCTAAAAAATTAAAAAATAAAAACTACTGACTGTTATGATGTCTAAAGAAGAATAATTTTCCCATAAGAGGCATATCAACTACTAAATGAAAGAGCAGGATAAGGAATTGTGAATTTTTTGTGAATGTATATAGTGCTACTAAACAAGCATGGTTGTAGGACTAGTTTCCAATTATAGATCAATTTTTATAACTGCAGTTGTTATTAAGGTAGTGGAGAGATTAGTTAGGATATTAAGATTGGACTGATGGACATGGAATTCTGTGGTAGGTTTTGGGAAAGTTGCTTGCAACATTCAGAGACAATCTCCAATCCATCTAACTAATCAATTATCCATCCCAGCTTGTACAATAATTTGTCATGTGACAATCTATTAAATGCATGTGCAAAGTCCTAGAAATTTTGGATTCCCAAAAATTCTAATTTATATCTTCCCCTTTCATTTAGCAGGTTGATATACCAGACTTGATAAATAGTTAGCAAAATCACTCCCAAAGCAAACTTCATTCAAACCACCTTCATGAATATTCTTTCAAAACAGTTGAAAATTTTCTGCTGAACAATTCAGAAATGATCATATCAAGTTTCACTTCTACATATTTTTTAATTATTCAACAACAAACTGGCCAAGAGAGTCTCTCCCTTTGGCCAATTTCTATATAGAACATTTACCACCTAAACACAGCCACATTCAAATCTTTTGAATATGAATTAATCTGCCTGTGCTATGCAGATGTGTTTGCTATCCAGCCCCATGATCTATAGACATTGCACACGTGTTAGTAAATTTAAAGAGCTAGCAGTGTAAAGTACATTCACTACAGAAAAGAATCAAGTAACTGTCTTATTCATAAACCTAGTAGTGCCAGGTCTTTTATTCTTTTTTTATTACCATACATGACACTTCCATAGAGTCCAAGGATTCATCATGGGAAGGTTCTACACACATAATCCTTCCCTAACTGTCTGCACTACTTAATCTGCCAACTATAAATGACAGAAATATACACAAATAGGAATTAGATAACATAATGAAAAATAGAGCAACGTAAATGAATTTTTTTTTTATTATCCATAAAAATTTTATCCAAGTATCAAGGGCATCTATAGTATAAAACTGGAATTAAACAAGCAAAAGTGATAAAACTAAGATTCGACATGAATGAATCGCTTGAATGAAGCAGCAAGTGTTATACATAGAAATTAACTAAGGGATTAGCCATTTGAATTTGAATAATTTAATTCAAAAATGTCAAGTAGAACTCAATAAGATCATGAACATTTCTGAATTTTTCAAAACAATTTTGAAATAGAATTTTTCATAAACGAAGGATGAGTTGCTTGTATGTGGGGGGGGGGGGGAATTGTTTTTGCTAACTGACCAGTTTATTATATCAACTACTAAATGAAAAGGGGGGATAGTCTGAATTACTAAACGTCCCACTGACAAATTTTTAAATGTCACAAATTTTTTATAATTAAATTAAAAAAAAATAAAAAACTACTGATTGTGATGTATGTATGTATGTATGAAGAACAATTTTCACATAAAGGACACAACTTAGTACATCATTTCTATTTGGATTGGGAAAAGGAAATAAAGCCCCAAAGCTCTTTTTGTAGAAACATACTTTTCCTGTAACAACTATGCCTATGCCTAAAAAGAGCAAAACAAACAAGCCTGATGGACCAGTCTTAATTGTGCCAGATTTTTTGACAAGGATGATGTGACTGTCCTCCTTATGATGATCCCATCCTAGCATGTGTTATCTTCAACCAGGTTGGTTATTATGGATCCCCGTATATTTCTGTCATAGACCACTCTCTCTCTCCTGCTCTCTAAACAGTTCAGACCAAACAAGTCCTTCGTGTTTCTGAATCACTGCATGTCATATTCCTTTAATTCACTTTCCCTCAGTTCTTTTCCTCTAATAAATCTTTTCAAAACTTTCGTGCCTCTCAATATGATCCATAAGATATTTTTCTTTTTTGTATGTTGTTCTTTAGATTATGAATCCTTAAGAATTCATAAGATCTTCAATGCACTTCTGTACATTCACATCTTGAAAGCATATCCTTCTGCTATCTTCCTTATTTATCATCCAAATTTCTGCTCCATAGAGAAAAGTAGATGAAATAACTAAGTATATAATAATTCTTTAATGTTGGTTGCACTGGCTCATCCAACTATTCACTGGACATCAACAGAGACCATATGGTCACTCAGATGCTCAGTGATGTGCCACACTAGTCCTCGCTAGGTGGTCCTCTTGTATGCTTTCCTGAAGGCTTCAACTCTCTGAAGTTCAGTCACTCCAGACACACCATCCATCCATCCATCTCATTGATGTTCTACCCCTTCCTCTTCTTCCAGGAACTTTACTTTCTATTACTGTTTTGAGAAGTCTTCCATCCATCCATCCTTTCAATGTTCCAAATTATTTCAATTTTCTTCTGTCAATATTTATTGGGCCTTAAAGTTCTACCAATCCTTTCTAGGAGATCTGTTTGTCCACCTTTCGGTATATGACATCCTCAACAGCCTTCTGTAACACTACATATCAAAAGCAGCTATCCTTTTCCTATCAGACTTCTTTAAGTTTCAAGGCTCAAATCCATAAATCACTGTTCGAAAAACAGCTACATCCATAATCCTCAACTTTGTTCCTATGGAGATAGAGACTTGTCTAAAATTGGGAAGGAAGGATCTAACTGTTGTGTTAGCCCTTCCTAATCTGATGTCTTCTGAACAGCAATTCTTCACATTAATAATGGGCCCAGGTACTCAAACTTGTTGACTTCCTCAATTCTTTCCTCCATTAAGGTACACTTATTTCTCAGGGGCTTCCCTGTCTGTATTTCCTTTGAGAACCATAATCTTTGTCTTGCCAGGATTGAGATGAAGTCCTCTGTTCTTACTTATCTCATTAACTTTGTCAAAAATTTGTCCCAGTCATTACAAAGGAGTACTATATAATCAGCATACCTCAGATTACTGATAAATCTACAACCTATGCTAATTCCTGTCTTAAGTTCATCCAATGCTTCACACGATATCCTCAGCATAGATATTAAACAAGTGAGGAGAAAGTAGGCATCCTTGCTTAACTCCCATTTCAATCTGAAGCCAATCAGTTAATCTAATGCCTGCTCTAACCATGGCTTCTAGCTAACTGTACAAGTTAGCTATGAACCTAATAGTGTGTTGAGGAAAACCCATTATTTTTATTACTTCCCACAGTTTCACATGCTGAACACAGTCAAAAGCTTTAGGGCAGCCTATGAAACGCATTATGAGAGGGAGTCTAAATTCTTTATACTATGATCTGTCTAAAGCAAAGTATCTGATCACTGGTACCTTTCCTAAAACCTGCTTGTTCCTCAGGCATCTCTGCCTCAACTTTGGCCTCAGTCCTATTTAGAATGATCTTTAATAAAATCTTGCTTACATGAGAGATTAAACTAACAGCTCTATTGTTCTTGCAATCCTTTATTAACCCTTCTCATGTAGTGGCATGAAAACCAATTTCTTCCAGTCTCTATGCCATGATCCTATCTCCAATAGCCTTGTAATCATCAATCTAAGAAACACTCTTATCCCTCCATCCCCTGTGGCCTTAACTCTGCTGGGATTCCATCTGCACATGGAACCTTATCACCTTGTTAAGCTGTTAACTGTGCTTTCAACTTCAAGCCTAAGTGGAGGAGAAGGTTCAAATCAAAATTTTCCTGGTGAGAGGGCACCTTCAAATTTTCTTTATCCTCTCTGCTGTACAGTTCCTCACAGTATTCTTTCCATCTGTTTTTGATTTCCAGTTCTTCTCTTATTACTGCTCCATTCCTGTCTTCGATGACATTAGATTTGGACTTAAATTTGTGCTTTAAGTCACTAACTAAATGAAACATTCCTTTATAATTGTCTCCTCATCTGAACTCTATCTCTTCACATTTGTTAGTATAAAAATTTTCCTTATCCTACTGAAAGCTCTTCTAACTTGTCAAATCTCTTATATTCTTCAGTTCTTGTGTCTCTTTGTTTTTCCAACCACCTTCTTTTGATTAGATTCCATGTTAAATCTGATATCCATGGGTCTCTTGGTCTTCTAATTAGGCCAAGATACTTCTTTGCTGTATCCTGTATTATAACTTTGACTCCTTCAAGTCAAGGTGATTTCTCATCACTAGTCTCCAAAAGATCATACAACCACATTGATGCTTCTTCTGTAAATCCACTAGGAATTACTATGACCATGTCTAGTGGGACATGCCTGAAAATCTGTAATACTTTTTGTTCCAGGACAAGCATACAAATCAGAGATGCTTGTCTTCCAACACTGAAGAGCCAGAATGTAATCAATCTGGTCCCTTCACCTATCATTGTTAGATGTCCAAGTATAGGTCCGTCATGGGTGTTTCTGGAAGCAGGTATTAGTAATAACTGATCTGTTAGGCAATGGAAAATTTCAAGTATTTCACCATGGGCATTACATTCACCCATACCAAACATGCCACACACACACAGGCCTAACTCTCATACTCTTTCCCACTTTTGCATTAAAGTCCCCTAAGATGAAAAGTACAATTCTCCTTGGTAGGCAGTCCAAAACAATCTGTAGATTTTTATTAAAACAGTTTAAACAAAGAAAAAGTCTTGAAGGAAAAAAAAATCATCTTTGTTCTATAAGAGCTTAATCAGACTGGATATTGCATCTCTCTCTCTCTCTCTCTCTTCACAAATATTTCTCTAGATGAAACACTAGAATTGCTAGAGCTATTCTAGTGCTTTTTTTCAAGATATTCATCCATTCAGGTTACTTGTCAAAACAAGTTTAAACAGCAAATAGAAAGTACTACTCTGGGTAGTCCTGCTTTTCCTAACCTACTTCATGAGAATATCTGAACAATGACTGCTTGATAACTTCTATTCTAAGTCTTTGGATACAGATATGTTTGAAGTATGGCAGAGTTCCTTTACAGTACAAGATTTCATTACAAAGACTAATGCTGTTCATCTTCAAATACAGTTTACTCCTGAAGTAAAAAGGGACCATCGTATTTCCATTTTAGGCCTCATTATTATAGGCTTCTATCTACCATCAGCCAGATGGTAGCCAACAGTTTTCTGTTTGTCAAAAGAAAAATCACACTGGACTTCATATTCATGCTCAACACACTGTCATCCTTGTCAGAAATCTGGTAGTATTAAAAGTTATTCGTTGGGCTTACTCATTGTGCTCTGAGCTGTTGTTGACATTTTATTAAGATTTCCCCTCCCAACCTGTATAAGTTTCAGAGTCATATGTAAACAAAGCCATTAAAAGTTATTGAGTTCGCCCATTACTTGCCCCTCCCAAGAAGTTGCCAAATAGATTGCCATCCCTTATGTCAATTGTTTCTGAGGGAATCACCAAACTTAGATCCACTAGACTTCATGTGGCTTTTCATACAAAAAACCAAATTTCTTCTTTTCTAGGCTCAGCTCAAGGAAAAACTTCCACATGTAGCCCATCTCAGTATTTATCAGCATTGCAGAGAATTTATCAAATTCTCTGCAACTATAGATTGCTTCAGCCAAACTTACATATCTGCATCTGTTCAATGTGATGAACATCTCAACTACATTAGATTCCATGAACCTGAACATTAGCATCTGAAGTTGTGGAACATGCAATCTCTGCCACACATACTAGAATCTTTGGAAGAAGTCTAAGGTCCTATACAAAAGCCATTTTCTCATATAATGTTTTTACAAAAAGAGCTGCAGATCTTAGTTCACTGTCTCGATCTGAATAAAAATCTGAATAAAATTTATTTTATTATCTTGTTTGAAAAATCATTATTAGAACCTATAATCAAACTGCGCCTTCATTTCATTAAAGTGTAACTCACATGTTCTCAATGTTTAATTAAAATTTCACATCAAAGATACCCTTGATACTTGAGCAAAAATTTTATGGAAATAAAAATAAAATAAAATTTATGCAAAGTTACTCCATTGTTAATTACTGTATCTAATCTACTATCAAAAAAAGCCACTACACAGTAGCATTAGACACTCTGCCATTTACTGCCTATTATTAGTATAACTGTCTGTTAATTGCATGTATTCTCTGGCTGATATGCATGTATGCGGAATTAAAAAATCTGAATGTCCTGAGAGGCTGGAGGAATCCTACTACCTATGCAGATTGGTTAACTTACCTTCAGCTGAAAAAACTGTATATAATATAATAGTTCCTCTCACGATGATGAGAACTGAATTCAGATCTTTTCCAATAGAAGAGCTCACTGCCTCATTCTCGAAGCTGAAATGCATAGGAGGTACTTCATTCATTTTTTAAAATGGTCCATTTCTGTTAAAGATACATAAACACTAACACCATTCCAGCAATATGGAATCCTTAAAATAGCACAGAGCTAAGACTATTTATTTTAATGATATGGCTCTTGCTACACACTCAGTTATCTATGCAACACTATTTAGCCAATAGTTACAAACATGAAATAAACACATAACATTACAGAAAACTATCCCATTCAGTTTACATCTGGAAAGATATCCAAAATGCTAAATATATAATCTTCACACTACTTTTAAACTACCGTATTTTTCGGATGATAAGACGCACCCCAAATTTATGAGACGATTTTTAGAAAAAAATATTTTATTATATAAAGATATTTACAAATTCTTACTTAATTTTTATTTATTGTTACAATCATTTGTATTAGCAATATTCAGTTCATCTTCACTCTCAGTACTATCACTGGTCTCGTTAATGTCAATTCGTATTACTTTCGTCTGAAATATTGCTGTCACTCCCTTCAAAAACTGCATCATCTTTGGTACCATCCATCATATTACTTATCCCGCATTTCTTAAATGACTTTATAATCGTCTCTTCTTTCACAACTTCCCATGAATTTTTCATCCATTTGTTCCACTCTTCCCACATAAAATTTTTGAATGGTTTATTAATAGATCCATCCAAGGATTGTAATTGACTTGTAAGGTCTCATGGAATGACAGCTAATTCTGTATTCATTTCTTTTAGAAGCTTCTTGGTTGATTCTGTTTTATGTGCTCTGCATTGATCCCACACTAACATCGCAGGCTTTTTAAACAACGCACTTGGACGTTTTGCCCATATCTTTTGTATCCCTAATTTCATTCCTGTTTCGTCCATCCAGTCTTTATCATGAATGTGGATAATAATGCCACGAGGAATTTAATCTCTCAGTAACGTTTTTCTCTTGAAGATTAACATGGAGGTAGTTTTGTTCCATCCACACAACAAGCTAAACCTACAGTGTAGTGAGTTTTTTCATGACTTGTTATTTTGATCACTATTGATTTGGTGCCTTTTGAATCTACTGTCTGATTTGAAGGAACATCAAAAGTTAGAGGCACTTCATTCATTTTGCAATTTGATTAAGCTCAAAGTTAAATTTCCTTCTTGCTGATATGACAAATCTATGGAATTCTATAATTTTAGCTTCATAGTCAGTCAGCATTTTTTGGGCTAGAGTGGTTTTTGTATGCATGCATAACCCGTGTCTTTTCATAAATCTAAAGCACCAAGACGGTGTGATCCAGTAAAATCTAAAATTCCATTAGCAGTTTCCTTCAAAAATTATGTTTCGTAGAAACAGATATTCCCATATTTCGATGACTTGTTACCCAATTTTTCATTTGTAGTTCTAACTCTGGCCATTTTTCTAGGTGCGAATAGAATGTTTCTTGTGTTTACATAGCAGTTTTAATTGTTCCTCTTCTTTTCTCCAATCGCGAACCATTTTTTTTTCTCCTGCTCGGTTTCCATATTGTTTTGCATAATTTATCGCATTTAATTTATAACTCACGTTATATGGAAGTCTTTTTAGTTTTACACTCATTTTTTCTAATTTTAAGATAAAAAATTTAACAACTTATAAAAAATAATTGAAATGAACCGTACAAAAGCACATGTTTAAGCACCAATGACTATTGACTCTAAATCAGAGATTCACCCACATGCAGCAAGATAACTTAGGTACTTACTAATTTTATTAACATATTGCTGGCGCAATATGTTAATAAAATTAACATATTCTAATATGTTAATTTTATTATTTTTACTTTTATTAACACGTTAATAAAAATAACAATTTTATTAACACGTTAATAAAATAACAATTTTATTAACACGTTAATGTTAAATTTTATATATATATATATATATATATATATATATATACACACAGTAAAACCCCGAAGTCACGCGGTAGGTGGGACCAACAAAAAGCGCATAAGTCAAATTCGCATAACTCGGAGTATAATTTTGCATGTAATTTATATATACAAATATACAATTGGGTCCAAAGGTTTACAAAAACACCTATTTTTTTTAAGAAATATAATCATAATTGTAGTTTTTCGTACATAAAAAAAAGAAAGTTAATTCGATGTCAATGGTTTCATAAAATCTAATAGATTCGTCTGACGGCATAATGTCTTTTTCTTGTCACACAAAATTTCTTCATAGCAAGATAATGATTTTTTTATTCCTTGCCTTGCGACTACAATTCGTTCCTCGTTAGAATATATGTCCTCCAAAATCTGTAAACCTATCTTTTATGATTGTTCTTACTGTGGATTCCTGTAGATCAAACTTCTTTGCTGCTCACAAATTTTCATTCCGCCTTCAAAATCCTTAATAATGTTGAATTTTGTTTCCAAATTCAATGTTTTTCTTTTCTTGCAAGCTGTAGAAGAATCAGACTTGCTTCTTTTGGATGAGATTATTATTTTTTATGTGATAAAATTTTTATCAAGAACATAACATTAAACAATCGCAAGGTTTGATAACTAATAATTAAGGAATTTACAGCGTACACTAGAAATATAAATTAAATAAACTTTAATATATACTTTCTGATATTTCGGCAAACGTCACGTTGCCATCTTCTTGGGAACTTATTACAAAGACACGTGCACACAAGTACTACATAACAGCAAATGAGAACAGAAGCTAGGAAGTTGACCTTTTCCTAAAGTCCTGATGGTGCCCACTGGTGGGCTATATTGGTAGTTCTTGGCCTTTGGGCTGAAGTTCTTCTGATAAATGTTTCCCAAATTTGGGGCAGCCTCATGCATCCAAATTTGTTGAGGTTTGGCATGTTCCTAAGGGCTGAGGCTGATTCCATGAATAGTCTTTCATATTTGAACTTGCTGCGGTGTATTACCCTGGCTTTCTTCCATCTTATTCTGTGGAGAGTATCCAGAGCGTGGTCTGCAAGCCCAGAGTGGCTGTACTTGTGAAATGGGATGTAATCCTTGTGTTCTGAAATTCGGATATTTGCTGTCCTGCCTGTTTGGCCAAAGTAAGACAATTTACAGCTGCAAGGGACCTGGTATACACCAGGTAGGTCTAGGGGAAGTGGTTGGTCTTTAGTGGAGTGGATAAGGGATCCAATTTTCTATGTGGTCTGTAAAAGGTGGTCAATTCATGTTTTTTTAAGATTTTTTGATTTTTTCCGAGGTGCCTCAGATGTAGGGAATGGTGATGGATCTAGAATAATCTTTTTTGTGAAGGGGGGGAGTGGTGGGTCGTGGATAACTGGGTTAAGTATTTTTTGGATTCTTTTGGGGGGTAGCCATTGGCTGAGAAAGTGTCACGGATGTGATTTAGTTCAGTAGTTAGGGGTTGATCATTAGAACAGATTATTTTTGCCCTGTTGTATAGTGTCTTAATAACTCCATATTGTTGTGAGGGGGGGTGATGGGATTGTTGGTGAATGTATCTACCTGTATGGGTGGGTTTTCTATAAACTGAGAAATCGCAAGGTTTGTAGACTATAAAAATTGTGTATGAATGGAGACCGCACGAAACACGTCAGTGCTTGTTCACAGCATGTGCGACACTGGCAAATGCGGCCAGTGCCTGAAAGATACGACTAATGGTGAGGTGTGAAGCGGGATGGGAATATGTACATATAAGAAGCTCCGGATTCGTGTAAGTCAGGGTATGACTGTATATATATATATATATATATTCAAATCAGAATTGTCAGACACCAATTTAACAACTCCACACTATACAGTGATTAAATGGAACGAACTACACTACTACTTGTTGTACAAGTCTCTCAGAACAAGTCTGATAGATTTGTTCATTTTTGGAATCAGCATCAGTAATGAAGTACTCATCAAACCTCAGCAAGTATGAATGCAGTAATTTACTAACATGCTTGTTAGTCATTTTAAGAAATAGCTATCTTCGAACAGCTCTAAGACAGAATGTTATGCACTTCAGTTTTGAAATGTTTCAGAATTACTTGATAGGTTCTTTACTTGGAGAGCGGTGAATGAGTGGAATGAATTGCCAGAGGTGGTTGCAAGTGGCCCAATAGTGAATAGGTTTAAGGAGATGTATGATAGGTATTGTGTTAATGGATAGAGTGGATTTCCCACAGAGTCTTTGACTCCATGGAAGGCCATATAAATAATAAATAAATTATTATTATTATTATTCCAGCCTCCATCGAGTCAAAAGACTCATTGTGGGAGGTCCTTCCTTAGAACATAAAGTCTGTCAAGATTCATTGAGGGGGGGAGGTCCCCCTTAAGAAACAAAAAGTCTATCATACCACTCCTTAAACTCATTGACCGTTCTCGCTCTCATCTCACCACTCCATCAGGCAATGCATTTCATGTTCAACCACCCTCCATGCAAAGAAACCACTCCTCACCCTCTTGCTCACAGTTTCCTTTCGTAACTTCCAGGGATGGCTTCTTGTCATCACTCCTTCCCGCTCTTCAACCAAGCAAAAGAACTCCCCCAGTGTCAATCCTGTAACCACCTCTCAACAGTTTAAAAGTCTCAATCATATCACCTCTCCTTCTTCTATCCACAAAACTGTGCAGTCCACATTCCCTCAGCCGATCCTCATAACTATCCTTGTACAGTCCTGAAACCATCTTTGTCATCTGTCTTTGTATCCTTTCCACAGTTAATTTATCCCCTTCAAATCTTGGGAACCAAATCTGAGAACAATAGTCTAAGTGTGGTCTGATCAGAGACTTATACAATGGAATGATAACCCTTTTATCTCTGCAGATCAGTGTCCTTCTCATAATTGCAGCAATCCTCTGTGTTACCTTCACCACCTTTGCAATATATTTCCTGAATTTCTGGTTTCTATCAATCATCACTCCCACTCTCTTGTCTCCCCCTATTTCCTCCAGAATAGCTCCTCCAATAGACTATGCGGCATCCCATCGATGTGTCCCAAAGCCTCAAGACCTTACATTTTGCTGAATTAAAGCAACATCCCCCATTAATTTGCCCATCTATCTAGCTTATTCAAATCTTCTTGCAGGGCTACCACATCTGCACTATTACTAATAATCCTTCCCAGCTTCGCATCATCCGCAAACAACTGAATATCCCTTGCAATCCACTGGCAATGTCATTGATATAAAGGTTAAACAATATAGGTCCTAGTACTGAGCCCTGTGGGACTCCACTTGTAACGCTCTGCCTCCTTGAAATTGCTCCACTATACACAACTCTCTGATACCTATCAGACAGCCAAACCTGAATCCAGTTGACCAATCTGACATCCAGGCCCATTTGCTGCAATTTAAATATCAGCTTATCATGTGGCACTCTGTCAAATGCCTTCGCTAAGTCTAGGAAAATTGCAGTATATGCCTTTCCCTCATCTAATGTTTTTGTAACTTTATTATAAAAGGCTAGCATATTGCCAAAACAAGAGCGCCCTTTCACAAATCCATGTTGACTCTCACAGATAACATTACCCTCATCTGCCCAATGCTATATACGGTCCCTCACTACTTTCTCCAAGATCTTAACTACTGATGACACACAGACTGGCCCATAATTAGACACTTCCAGTCTGTTACCACCCTTATGCAATGGCACTATCTTACCTTCCTTCCATTCCTGGGCACCTTTCCCGCAGCCAGACTTTCATTGAAAAGCCAGGTTAAAGGTACTGTCAGTTCCCTAGCACATTCTCTCAAAACTCGTGGTGAAATACCATCGAGTCCCAAAGGATGTATCTGAAACACACTCTCCTCCTGCACCTCTAAACCTCGAACCTGACCTATCCCTCTAGCATTAAAACTGACTCCTCTAGGATAAAATACTCCAATAAAGTGTTCATTGAACAATTCCACTATGTCCTCTGCAACAGTCACTCTATTCCCATTTTTATCCCACAATATCATTCTTCCACAGTCATTTCTCCTCCTACTGGCCACATAGCTAAAAAATTCCCTAGGATTTTCTTTGGATCTTAGGGCCAATCTCCTCTCATATTCCAATTTCGCTTTCCTTACCACACTAGTCACTCTTCTGGCCTGTGTCTTATATTATACTTCATGCATCTTCTCTTCACCTGTTTCCTTATATCTCTTCCATAGCCTCTTTTTCACATGCAATTTCTGTTTAATATTGTTTGTCATCCACTTTACTGCAAATTGTGTCCTCTTCTTCACTCGTGGTGTACAACTTACCATTGCTGCTAACAAATATTCTTTCACAATTTCCCACACACTAATGATATCCCAGCCTTCCAATTCCTCCCTCCATGAAACTTCCCGAAGTTGACATCTAAGACTATTATAATCACCTGCTTTATAATTCCACATAAGTTCCCGTCTCTTTGATACTCCTGCATGTCTATTCATTTTCCAAGTCAAAACCATATGGTCACTCTCTCTCCAACTGGTGGGAGAGATGTCATCTCAGTTATTATCAACTCTTCTGATGCTATAACCAAATTGAAAACTCTTGAACCTCTTGTTCCCTCTGTTACATGTTGCCTACATTTGTCCCTCAAGAATTCTAGAAATTCCATTCCCGTATTGCTACATGCATCTTCCTCTCTCCAATTTATACTACTGTAGTTAAAATTTCACATAATGATCATTCTTCTTGCATTTGCCAAACTTAACTGTCTAAACATCTCCTGGTCCCCATTCTCTGTGCTCCTGGGTCTGTAGCAACACCCCGATAAATATCCTGTCTTGCCTACCTCTACCTCACACCATATGCTCTCAAAATCATTTGTCTCACTTCCTTCCAAGGCCTCCACTCTTAGAGGACATAGGTCATCACTTATCATAAGCAGTACCCCACCACAACGCTTTCCCCTCCTATCCTGATGAAAAATGCTATACCCAGCGACTTCTATTCCTGTTATTATATCCCCTTCTGTCAACCACATCTCAGTGATGCCAATAACTTTTGGCCAGGTTGATGCTATCTGCGCCACTAATTCCTCTCCCTTATTCCGGATACTCCTGGCATTAGTATAAAGCATATAAATGCCACTGTTTCTATACCTAGCATTATCCTTTCTAGACTCCACTGGGCTCAGCGTTACCTGATGTCGTCTCTCTTCTCCCACATATCCATTCCCACAAGAGGCCACTCCTGCTATCATCCTCCCTGGGACACACTGACTCGTTCAGAACAGCAATCTCTCCAGATGCCTTCGTCCTTCATCATTCAAATGCTAGCAGTCTCTTGCATACAATTCCTCTCTTTCCTCAAATGCACTCCAAGCATCCACATATACCAGTCCTCTCTTGTCACACATTCTTGCTATTATGCCATTCAATATCACCGCTCTTCTGCTCAGCTCATCATTATCGTGCCTAGGCAACACGTACACTATTTTTCCTCTCTCTGTCTTCTTCCGTACAGCCTCAAGCAAAAATCTCATATCTCTCGCTGCCCGACTTACATTATCACTCAAGTCATTTGTTCCTACCATCATAATCATCTCATCCACCCTTTCACCACTCTTAACATGTTCGCTGCCAATTACGAGTATACTCATAGTTGGTAAACCAGCTAAACAAGCCAGTTACGAGTATACTTGTATGACACTTATCGCCGGTAATGAGATTACTGTACTGACCTTGAAGAAGTGAAAATGTTTGGCTTGTGAAGCTAGCATCAAAACTGTGTATTCTCATAGATGGTATATGCTCTGCACAAGCAAACTACGAGTATACTCGTATGATGCTTACCGCCGGCAACAAGATTACCGTACTGACCTTGAAGAAGTGAAATTGTTCGGCGTACAGGACCAGACTATGCAGAAGAAGCGTGGCAGCGAACGTGTTAATTGCCATAGCCACCCTTTCTATTGTTCCTCCTGGCAAACACTCCTCATGCATCCTATCTTGAACACCACAGATCATTGAGTCGCCATACATTATACCTTTTACCATTCCCTCTCTCCTATTGTTTCCATTCTCTCCTCCTCTTTCATTCCCATAGGTCTCTCTCATTCCCTCTCCTCTACTGCTATTCTCTCCTCTAGCATTCCCATACCTCTCTCTCTCCTACTGTTTCCATTCTCTCCTCTTCTAGCACTCTCATACATCTCTCTCATTCCCTCTCTCCTACTGTTTCCATTTTCTCCATTTCTAGCACTTACATATCCCTCTCTCATTCCATCTCTCCTACTGTTTCCATCCTCTCGTCTTCTAGTATTCCCATACCTCTCTCTCATTCCATCTCTCCTACTGTTTCCTTTCTCTCCTCTTCTAGCACTTCCATATCTCTCTCTCATTCCATCTCTCCTACTGTTTCCATCCTCTCATCTGCTAGCATTCCCATACCTCTCTTCTACTGTTTCCATTCTCTCCTCTTCTAACGCTCCCAAAATTCTCTCTCTCCCCTACTCTCATTCGGCTTGCATTTATCTCTTCCATTCTCCTAATCTTATCTTTCATACTTCTGCTCTCATTCACAAGACATTCCACGTCCTCTTTCAGCTCATCTATCTCCTTCTGCAGGTCAGTTACTCTTAATCTAAATTCACTCTCCCAAACAAAACCATCTCCTAAACTTTCACAGTCACTCACACCTTCCACACTATCAACTATTATTTTCTCATTCATATATATATTTTTTTAATTCTCTCCTATCACACTACTTGTCTTCCTACATTCATTCCCTGCTCCTGGAGCAACAAGGTCGGATATTGATATTTCGAATGCACTTATTTCCTCCCACTGCCTGCATTTTGCGCACATACGCTCTCCGCTCTCTTTCACAAGCCACATATCCAATTCCCGAGACGCATACATGCAGCAAGTACTGCGTGCCACAAAGTCCCTTATGATATTGCTTATAATAGAGTTCTTAAATGGCGGAGGACTTGGCGATACACCACTTGCGACTGCAGCTGAATCCGCCATCATCCCTTACTGCCGAGTAGCATAATCGTTAATTATTCAATTAATAAATTCCGTTAAATAAATAAGGAAAAAAGTATAAACAATTACAAGCAAACAAAACATTTAAGTACACTAAATAAAATGAAATATAACTAAATACAGTAATGAAAACTTAGCTTCGGTTTGTCTTCCACCGTTATGCATTCGATTCCGACGGTAACTAAAATATATTATATCACGGCAGCAATTAACTTCCAAAACACAACCACTGAGGTACACTCATATTCAGAGAAACAATTTAGCACTCAAAAACGTAGAAAAACGGGAATAAAAGATGGACTATTCACCGATTCAAAATCACTTTCTTCTGCACAGCTCAAATTCATCGCCACGTGTTACGGCGACACTCAATAATGCAAGAAGAAATAATGTTGCAGTGAAAATGGATATTATCATGCATTTTTAAGGAATGCACAAAACAGCTAGCTGTGCCTTTGATTTTATGGTTCAAGTCAATGAGAAGTGTTCTAAACAGTGAAATGAAGTTACTGCCAGTTTGTAATAATGATCCTTAGGACAGATGTCTCCCATTTTTGTCATTGTATGGAATTACAGCTGAACAATGATGACATGTATGTTAATTGTGCATGTTCTTCTAGCTGGTTTTTCTATTTCCTAATTCCAGGGAACAATAATGCCACTTCTATAAAACTAACTCACCTTCAGCTGAAAAAAAATCCTTATAAAAGTTCCCTTGCATCCTAAACAGGATTTGAAATGAATTCTTGGAAACAAAGGCATAGTCAATAATTATCAATTTGTAATATATATATGAGTTCCAAACCTATGACATGAGAGCACCATGCATGGGCAAGTGGTTAGAGAGAGAGAGAGAGAGAGAGAGAGAGAGAAGAAAGGAATTAGTCAGTGAATTTTGCAATGAGATGAGGGATGCAGTCATTGGGGAAATAGTATGGAAAAGACTGTTCCAAAAAACAAAGCATAAGAAATGAAGGAGAACTATAAGCACTGGCTTGATAAATCTGGAAATGAACTGTAAGTGGATGCTGAGGAACATTTGCTTGTGTTTGCACATAACTGAAGGAAAGTGGAAGGATAGTGGCTCGACCAGTAGAGCAGCATCCATCGACATACTCACAGAAAAGAAATAATGCAACTACATAGCATCCATGGGAAAGCAACATAAGGAAGTCAGTGAGAGAGGACAATCAATCAAGTGAGCTCATCTTTAAACATAATCAAGCATGCCGAGGGAAGTCTCAGGTGCAACACTCATATGAGAATATTCCAGGGTCAAGCAAAACTGTGATCCATAAAGCATCAGAAGTTGAACAGGTGAGAAGCACTATCTGGAATGAAAAATATATACTATCTACCAATAATTTTCCAAAGACCCCTGTTATATGAAGTTATGGAACATTCCAGATTTGTTAATAACATAAAAACCAGTGTACAGATAGTAGGAAGCAGTATTTCGTCATAGCAGTTGAATACAGGTTGTATGTCAACACCATGTAAACTCAGTGACTTCGAGAGAGGTGTCATCGTGGGCTATCACATTGCCGGCATGTCTATACGTGCCATTGCTGCTCAACTAAAGCATCCAAAAATCAACAGTTAGCAATGTGATCGACAAATGGAGACATTCTAGCATCACTAGTGCAGGAAAACACCCATGGCGGCCACTGAAAATGACTGATAGGGTCAGGAGGGTGTTAAAACGGGTGGTATGCAAAAACCGGCTACAATCGGCACAGACCATCTGTGATGAGTTCCAGAGTGCCAGTAACACCATGGTGAGCATTAATACTGTATGAAAATAACTCCATTTTACAAAGTTTCCATGGAAGAGCAGCAGCACAGAAGCTGAACATAACAATTAAGGCTCGTCTGGCCTGGTGCAAAGAGCGTGGGAACTGGACAATTGACCAAAGGAAAATGGTACTCTGGAATAATGAATCAAGGTTCATCTGTTTCCAGTCTGATGAACGCTTGTTACCACAGTGTCTTGTACTCACAGTAAAGTTTGGTGGTGATGGAGCAATGGTGTGGGGCACATTCAGTTTGTCGTTGTCCATCGTACCTTGATATTCTGGATAATCAGGTGATGCCTACATTGTGGAGTTTTATGGAACAGACCTGTGCTACTATCAAGATGACAAAGCTGCAGCTGTTATGGAAGGGTATGAAAAGATGGGTGTCAAATAACTGCTCTGACCTGTGCAGAGTCCTGACCTCAACCCCATCGAACACATGTAGGATGAATTGAAGCAGCGATTGAGGTCCACAGCAGCATGTCCTCGATCTGTTGCTGAACTCAGTGATGCACTGATGGAGGAATGGAAACAAATTCCACTTGATGTCTGCCGCACATTGGTGGAAAGCCTCTCTCAAAGAGGTACAGCAGGAGATCATCACCAAAGACAATAAATACTGATATTAGGGTTCACCTGCTGGTATCAATTATAAATTGCTGAAGTATCCAGACAATTATTGGTAGATTACACATACACGTGTGTGTATCACGTCACTCCTACCCCCCCAAGGCCAGTGATGCTATGGATGTGCCAAGATATGCCATGTATTAAAGCTGGTTGACAAACAGAATGTCACCAAAAGCAGAAAAAGAGAGATGCATGGTCCCTCTCCTGGAAAATGAAACAGAAATGGCCCTGGTGGCACCGAAACGCACCAGATCATCCTTACCCCCACTGAGAGTACCACAGCATTGATCAAAAAATCCGATGAAAGCAAACTATCTGCCACAACAAGCAACCAGAGAGGAAACTGGCCACAAACACACACACACACACACACACACACACACACACACAAAAGACAGGAGGAAAACTGTAAGATCATAGCTTGGTGAAGAACCTGATCCAAATTATCCCAACTGGCACCATCAGACATAAAGCCAAGACTGTGGAAAAGGATTATCTTCTTCTTCTTCTTTGGCCTCCCATTCTTGGGTTTCATAACTCACTACAAGGTGGGATCGTTTCCGCCACGTTCAACCATGTGTAATTGTCTGTGAGCGTTGTGTTCTTAAGACCGGTTTGCCTGCTTTGTGTGAGGAAAAACCCTGCAGTACAATTGATGAAACTCAATTGCAGGAAGCTGATGATGACAGGGCCTTGGTGTGACTGTGAACAAAGAGTTGAAATTTAGAGGGCATACTGCCAATGTAACCAGAACAGCACATTAGATTATGTGGTTGTTGAAAAACATACACTAACAAGCAAGGATAGAGAGGTTATTGTTCCCATATATAAGACTTCAAGAAAGCCATATCTGGACTATCGTGCACAGATATGAACTCCAAGATTCCATGGGAATAAAGAAGTTGTAGAGAGGATCCAGATGCAAGTCACAAAGATTGTGGCAGGTCATCCCCTTGACAAGCAGTCTAGGGGATGTGGAATGCTCCCTATGACAACAGATTGATGGTCTGTGAGCTTCAAAAATTAGCTGATAAGTGAATAAAAGAGGAGGCAAGATAGAAGCAGTTAAATAATTAAAGAGATTTTATAGTCACCAGTGGAAGTTGTGTGAAAGCAAGATTAGCAAGGATGTCAGAACTCGATTTTTTGCTTGGAAGGGGTCATGAATGGGTGGAATGGGTTGCCAGAAGTGGTTGTGGGTGCTTCATCAGTGAATGAGTAAGGAGAGGCATGAAAGGTATTATGTGAATGATAGCTAACGTGAATAATGGATCACCAATAATGAATATCATGGCCCTCTTTGTCCAAGTATGCTATGGTTATTTCATGTGGCAAAATAATTTCTATCTGCAAAAAAGAAGGTATGGCCATAGGCTCACCACTTCCCACACCCCATAGCCAACCTTTAGATGAAAGACTTCAAGCAACAAGCTCTAGACTCATGAAGTCTAAAGCCCAAAGTCTGGCTCAGATATTATTATTATTACCCCAAGACCTCATGGGGTAATAATAATAATATCTGAGCTCATCATACCGTGTCTTAAACACACTCAAACTGCTTGCAGACACCACACTCTCAGGCAAGGCATTCCAATCATTTACAATTCTGCACGAAAAAAACCTGCTTGTCACTCCCCTACTCACACCTTCTTTATAAAGTTTCCAGCGATGACCTCTGGTTCTCCCCCAATCTCCCACTACTTTCTGTAGAACTTCTCCAACATTGATCCTATAACAACCCCTTACTAACCTGTAGGTCTCTATCATATCTCTCCTCTTCCTCCTGTCCACCAGACTCTGCAAATTACATCTTCTCAATCTTTCCTCATACTCGACATTCCAGAGGTCAGAAACTACCTTAGTCTTTGGACCCTTTCCAACATCTCTTCATCCTTCTGAAAACCAGGTGACCAAATCTGGGCACAATAGTCCATGTGTGGCCTAATCAAAGCCTTATACAATGGAACAAGAATCTCCCTACTTCTAAAAGTCAATGTCCTCCGCATCATTCCCAGAAACCTTTGTGTTGTCTTCACAATTTTGGCTATATGTCTCCCCCCCCCCTAAATTTCAGATCCTTATCCACTATCACCTCCAGATCTCTTATTTCCTCCACCTCCAACAATATATCTTCACCAAGCATAAATAATGAATCCCATATTTGTTTTCCAAATTTTAAAACCTTACATTTTGCAACATTGAACTCACATCCCCATTTCTGTGCCCAATCACTCAATTTATTCAAATCTTCTTGTAAGGCTACAACATCTTCTCTGCTCCTCATGGTTCGTCCCAACTTTGCATCATCTGCAAACAACTGAATATCTCCATCCAAATCTTCATCAATATCATTAATATAAAAGTTAAACAGTAATGGCTCTAAAATAGACCCCTCAGGCACTCCACTAGTGACTTTCCTTTTCCTGGATATCTCTCCCCCATACACAACTTGTTGATACCTATCAGAAATCCAGTCTCTAATCCAATGCACTAATCTAATATCCAACCCCATCTGCTCTAGTTTGACTGTCAACTTATCATGAGGTAATCTATCAAATGCCTTTGCAAAATCCAAGTATATTACTGTATATCCTTCTCCTCTGTCCAAGGAAGCAATCACTTTATTGTAATACATATACTAAAGCATGACCTCCCTTTAGCAAATCCAGGTTGTCCATCAAAGATAATACCATTGTTGTCAACCCAATTCTGGATCCTAGTTCTCACAAGCCTCTCCAACAACTTAACCACAACACCTGACACACAGATAGGCCTATAGTTTGATGCTTGAGTTCGATCATCTCCTTTATGAAGTGCATAATCTTGCCCTCCTTCCACCCCCTCAGGAACTTGACCGAGTGCAAGCCTCATATTAAAAAAATATGTCAAGGCAGGTGTCAACTCCCTGGCACATTCATTCAGAATACGTGGTGATATATTATCAAGTCCCACTGCCTTATTAACATTTGGTTTGCTCAATTCCCCATACACCTCTTGCTCACTTACAGTCAGTCTCTCCTTCCCATCATCAACTGCTCTCAATCTCTCCATGAAGTCACATTCACAAGATTGAAAGACCTTTATGAACTGCTCATTAAGTATCTCCACACCACACACATTCTGCAACAGATGTCTTTATACCATTTTCTCCAATCAATGCCATCCTTCCATAATTATTCCTTCTTTTGCTGGCTACATATCGAAAGAACTCCTTAGGATTCTTTTTGGCTTCATTAGCTAACTGCTGTTCATACCTCACTTTAGCTACCCACACCAACCAAGTCACTCACCTTGCCTGATCTTTGTAAACCTCATGGAATTGGTTCTTTGATGTTGGTGATATTTTTGCCATTTGGCCTCATGGCTGCAAAACATTAAATACATTCCTAAGCGACGACACAAATAACACAAACATAAGCAGGGTTTTTTCTCCCGAAAACTGGGGTTTTTCATCCCACATACAGACAAATCGGCCCTTCAGAACATGTACAATTTACAGACAAAAAAATATTAACTGTGGTGGTGGTGTGCAGTAGATGGCGCTGAAGGTGATGATTGGTAGTAGAGGTTCGGTGGAGACAGAGATGAGTACAATAGGTGTCCTCCCGCGATGAGTCTTCAGACTCCTTGGAGGTGTCACGAATAATAATAATAATTGGGTTGACAACAATGGTATTATCTTTGATGGACAGCCTGGATTTGCTAAAGAGAGGTCATGTTTTAGTATATGTATTACAATAAAGTGATTGCTTCCTTGGACAGAGGAGAAGGATATACAGTAATATACTTGGATTTTGCAAAGGCTATTGATAGATTACCTCATGATAAGTTGACAGTCAAACTAGAGCAGATAGGGTTGGTTATTAGATTAGTGCATTGGATTAGAGACTGGATTTCTGATAGGTATCAACAAGTTGTGTATGGGAAGAGATATCCAGGAAAAGAAAAGTCACTAGTGGAATGCCTGAGGGGTCTATTTTAGAGCCATTCTTTTAAATTAAGGGGATAAAAATCCCTTATTATTTTACAGCCAGTATGCAAATCTCTAAGATCGAAAACTACGATCTGAGTTTCGTGCCGAAAAACTCGAAAGAGGAGAGGGCACATGGGAGGAAGAAATTGGATTTTATGCGGTTATTAAGGGACAACTATCTACGGCAACATGTAGTGGAAAATACCAGGGGGCAGAGAGTGCTGGACCTTGTAAGTGCAACTGAGAAGTTGACTGTAACGAACATGACCATGTTGCCACCAATTGGTGAGAGTGATGATAAGGTCATGACTTGGGAGGTGGCTAAAGGAGTAGAATTTACAATTAAGACAGGGTACATGTGGAATTACCGGGCTGGTAAGTATGACAAGCTTATGTGTGTGCTTGGCTCAGTGCCATGGCATGTAAAACTGCAAGGGCTGGATGCTGATAGTGCATGGGAGGTGGTTAAGAACTGTTTGCAGGAGGCAATGGTTGACTGTATACCAAGAGTCCAAATAATAAATCAAGTAGGGGTTAAATGGATGAATAACACTATTAAGCTTGAGCTGCAAAAAAAGAAACAATTGTGGAGGGAATTTAAGGAGAAAGGTGACCATCAGGCGCAGGAACAGTATAAAGCTCAGGCCAGGATGGTAACAAAGGTGGTAAGAAAAGCAAAAGCAGATTACGAAAGAAAATTGGCCATGCAGGCTAAAGAGAATCCCAAACAGTTTTTTCAATATGTTGCAAGTAAAAGGAAAAATGCTCATGGTAGAATGATCTTAAAAAATGCTGAGGGTAGGGAGGTAACCGAATCAGTCAATATTGTCGAATTACTGAGCGAGCACTTTGCAAGAGTATATCACCCAGGTGGTGACTTTGCAGGAATGGAAGAACCAACAGCTTATACTAGAAATGTGATGAATGAAGTAGAAGTAACTAGTCTATTACAGAACCTCAATGTCAATACATCTGTGGGATTGGATGGTATACCAGCTCGTGTCGTACGTGAAGCGGCTAAAGAATTGTCAGTGCCCTTGACCATTTTGTTTAATTTGAGCCTCGGGTCTGGGTCAGTCCCAAGGGGGTGGAAAGAGGGGAAAATAGTTCCGCTGCACAAAGGTGGTTCCAAGGCTGCTAATCAGCATAACAGGAATCATTATCAAGGTCTTAGAGAAAATAGTCAAGAGGAAAATACAAGATTGGATAGAAGAAAATGGGATACTGTATCGGGAACAGCATGGTTTTGTGAAGGGTAGGTCATGCCTCAGTAACTTGCTCACGTATTATAACACAGTGACGGCTGAACTGGATAAGGGTAATGGGTTTACAGTGATTCTACTGGACCTTGCTAAGGCCTTTGACAGGATACCACATGGAATTCTAATCAGTAAATTGCAGCATAAGGGGATGGACATAGGGTTGGTGAGATGGATAGGAGGGTGGTTGATGGAGAGATATCAGAGAGTGGTTTAATTTGTTCATTAATGATATAGGAAAGGATCTGAGAGGAACAGTTCATTTGTTTGCGGATGATGCGAAGTTGGGTAGGGCAATAGTGAATGCAGATGACGTCAAAATTTTGCAGGATGATTTGGATAGATTGGAGGTCTGGGCTAAGGAGAATGGATGTCAATTTAATGTGGCAAAATGTAAGGTTATGAATTTTGGGGCAAAAAGATTGGCGGCAGTTTACTGCATTGGTGGAACTGTGCTCCAGGAAATTGATGAGGCACGAGATTTAGGAGTGTTGGTGGATAAGGAATTGAAATTTAGGGGACACATTGCAAAAGTGGCCAAATCAGCTCATCAAATCACTTGGTTGCTGAAGAATACGTTGACAAGCAGGTTATTGTTCCTCTGTATCGAATTTGATAAGACCCCATCTCGACTACTGTGCACAGATTTGGTCACCTAGGTTTCTTCTTGATGGGGAGTAGGTGGAGAAGATCCAGAGGCGAGTGACCAAGATGATAGCAGGTCTGTGGAATGAACCTTATGAGAACAGGTTGAGGATTTGTGGGTTGCAAAAATTGGTTGATAGGCGGAGGAGGGGAGATATGATTGAGACATTCAAATTACTGAAGGGTTTCTATAAAATTAATTCAGATATTTTTGAGAACAGGGCTGGTTGTGGGAGGACTAGGGGACATCCATGGAAACTGGGCAAAAGTGTGGTTAGTAAAGGTGTTAGAGCTGGGTTCTTCACTTTTAGAGTAGTGAATGCGTGGAATGCGCTCCCTGAGTCTGTGGTGGATGCTATGACAGTGAATGAGTTTAAGGCGAGGTATGATAGATACTGTATGAATGTCGAATAGTTGTGATGAATATAATTTGGGGCCTCCCTCGATGAGTCTAATGACTCCCTGGAGTTGCCTGTAATAATAGTAATAACTATCGGCGAATCCAAGCGTAAGTGACCACCTGGTAGTACAACACCAAGGCAACTCAAAGCAAAGGTGGAGCAAGCTCCCTCACTATCCTTAATATTTTCTCATAATGTAAAAACACACAGCTCCTAGGAGATATAATACCGCTTTACATTATGAGGAGAGGTCACTACCCAGACTGGTTTCAACCTTTTTTTGAGGTCTCATCAGTGAGCAGCTAGACCTGGATGATATCAAAGTTTAAGTGAATCAGTTACTCACTGATGAGACCTCAAAAGAGGTTGAAACCGGTCTGGGTAGTGACCTCTCCTCATAATGTAAAGCAATATTACATCTCCTAGGAACTGTGTGTTTTTAAATTATGAGAAAATATTAAGGATAGTGAGGGAGTTTGCTCCACCTTTGCTTGAGTTGCCTTGGTGTTGTACTACCAGGTGGTCACTTACACTTTGATTCACCGATAGTTCTTCGGCATGAAATTCTTAGATCGTAGTTTTCGATCTTAGAGCTTTGCATACTGGCTGTAAAATAATAAGGGATTTTTATCCCCTTAATTTAATTAAGGGGATAAAAATCTTAGTTATAATGAATTATATTTTCAAGGGAAAAAAAAACACAAAAAGTGGGCAGACAAACTGGTCACATAAACAGAATGGGAGAAGAAAGATTAGCAAAACAAGTGTTCTCTGCCAGGTTGGCAGGAAAAATACCCAGAGGAATTTTTCCTCTGGGTATTTGGGATACTGAGGCAACTGATGTAAAGTTAACAGCCTCTGTTTATAATTAGCCTAGTTGTGAAAATACTTCACTTGCAAACTTAAGTAAAGTTATTAAGCAAGAATATAAGCAAGAATATAATTTCATCCCGCATACAGACAAATCGGCCCTTCAGAACACACGCAATTTACAGACAAAAATACTAGTTGTGGTGACCAGTAGATGGCGTTGATGGAGACGATTCGGTAGTAGAGGTTTGGTGTAGTGGTTGAAACAGCTGTAGGTGTCCTCCCACGATGAGTCTTCGGACTCCTTGGAGGTGTCAGGAATAATAATAATAATTTGTAGCGATCTGAACTTCCCCCACCTTTGCAACGAGTCGCCCGGTATTGTACTACGTACTAGGATCACTTGCATTGGCTAACGTTAGTGTCGCCGATACTTTATAGCTTACTATATTCGGCAAGAAACTCTCTGATTCCAATCTTTGAGTTTCTTATTCGGTTTTAAAACTATGTGGGATTTAATATCCCCTTAATTTAAGTAATGTCAAATAAAATTTAATTTGAAAACAAGAGGAAACAGCTTTCTGCAGATATGGAGATATTATAAATGCATACATATTTTACCCCTAAAATATAACATAAGTTTCAAAAACCTTTGGCATGGGAGTTACCATGGTTTCTACTAATTAAAATATTCACCTTTTATTAGTACTTAAATTAGGTTTTGCTGGTCTGACAGCTGTTTCAAACTGTTGGCTCTCAGCAGAACCCTTAAGAGAGGGGGGGAAAAAACCTCAATCAATACCTGGAAGTTACGAAAGGAAACTGTGAGCAAGAGGGTGAGGAGTGGTTTCTTTGCATGGACGGTGGTTGAGCTGTGGAATGCATTGCCTGATAGAGTGGTGAGGGCGAGAACGGTCAATGAGTTTAAGGAGTGGTATGATAGACTTTGTGTTTCTTAGGGGGAACCTCCCCTCGATGAGTCTTGACAGACTTTACGTTCTTAGGAAGGACCTCCCATGATGAGTCTTTTGACTCCATGGAGGCCTGAATAATAATAATAATAATACCACAGCAATCCCATATCACAAAGTTACATTCATAAGTGAACTCTCCACAACTTTATTATTATTATACAAACACTTCCTAACATCAAGACTCATTGAGGGTGTAATAGCAAGATACAATCTAACACAAATATTTATCATATGAATTTCATCTTAAATTGATTCAAAGTTTGCACGCTCATCACTTAATTTTTGCAAAGCATTCTAATCACCAAAAACTCTTCATACAAATGAGTCATGCCTTACTCACTTATGCAGCACCTTGAGGATCATAACAAGACTGACTTCTTGTCACAATCCCCTTTCCTTCTTCCATCCTTTGTAAAAGATCCTGGATATCTATCTAATTAGTTCCTCTTAACAATTTATGTCTCAATCATATCATCCCTCTTCCAACTATTTATTAAATTGCAAATTACATTCCCTCTGCCTATCATCATACTCAGTATTCCACAAACCCGATACCACTTTTTATTGTCTGCTTCTGTACTACCTTTTTCAAAATGTTTCTTTCCTAGAAATCCAGGTGACCAAACCTGTGTGCAGTAGTCCAAATGTGGTCTAATCAAAACCTTATACAGTGGAATGATAAGATTTTTATCTCTACTTGTCATGGTTCTTCTTAGTATAACAGCATTTCTTTATGCTTGTTTTTTTATCACTTTTTTGCAACATGTTCTTTGAACTTCAACTTTCTATCCAATATTATTCCCAAGATCCCTTGCTTCATCCAGCTCCCATAACTTAATGCCTCCAATGGAATACATTTCAATGTTCCAAAGTGCAAACTTTACATTTAATGGTGGTGAATTAGCATTTTCACTTTGCCCACATAGCCAGTCTATTCAAATCTCTCTGAAGCACCAGTATATCAGCATCATCCCTAACTTTGCATCATCTGCAAAAACAGGTGAATATCTGATTGCATACCACTCATAACAACAAATTAAACAGTAGTAATCCCTCAAGCTCTGTAGGATTCCACAGATAACTCTCCACCTCACTTCTTCCAGCTCCTCTATACACAATGAGTTCATATCTATTAGAGAGTCAATCCAATCAATCAACCAACCAATTATCCAAGCCCATTTGCCATTACTCATACTCTCATTTATTATGTTGAAGTCTGTCATAAGCTTTTGCAAAATCCAAAAATATCACCATACATGAATCACTCTTAATCATCATCATCATACGTATATCAAGGATTTAGGCCTAGTATGGCCTGTTCCGGCCTTAGAAATCATCGTTGAATCGTTTAAGAGGACGTCCTGGTTTTCATTTTCCTAATGGCTTGTACTTTAAGGCTTGTTTTGGTAATCTTTCTGTTTTCATTCTTTGAACGTGTTCCATCCATCTATGTTTATATTTTTTAATTTTTTCAATTACTGGTTCTTGGTTTAATTCTTTCATAATATCTTCGTTTCTTTTGTGATCAAATAGGGTATACTTTGCAGTTTTTCTCATAAATTTCATTTCTACTGTTGTTAATCTTTGTTTGTCTTTTTGTTTTATTGTCCAGATTTCGCTTCCATACATTAAGACCGGTAGGGCTAATGTATTGTATACTTTTAGCCTGGTTTGTTTTTGAACTAGGTTTGGTTTAAATATAGAGTTAATTACACCTGTTATTTTTAAATATTTTGCAATTTTTACGTTTATATCTTTTTCATTTTCATTAGTGATCATACATCCTAGGTAGTTAAATGAATTCACCTGTTCTAAGATCTTGTTATCTAATACTATTTTAGTTCTTGCTGGATCTTGTCCTTTAAAGGCCATAGTTTTTGATTTTTCCTTTGATATTATCATACCATAATCTTTGGATATCTCATTTAGATTTAAAATAGCTTTCTGTAAGTTATCTTCAGAATTTGTAATTATTATTTGGTCGTCTGCAAAGAGGAGAGTGTTTAAGTTAACTGTAGGTGAAAGTTTAATTCCTTGGTGTAAGTTTTTACTCCATTTTATTATTATTTCATTTAAGTAGATATTAAAAAGAGTTGCTGAGAGGGGACATCCCTGTCGGACCCCTTGGTTTATCTCTCTTGTATATGATAGCTCATGATTTAATCTTATTTGTATTTGATTATTTTCATATATACTTGTGACAGCATTTAGGATATTATTTGGTATTAGTCTTTCTTTTAATAGGTTTCTTTTAACTTTGTCAAATGCTTTTTCAAAGTCAATAAATGCAATATGTGTTACTAAATTATATTCTCTTCTTTTCTCTATTATTAATTTTAGGCAGAAAGCTGGGTCTATACATGATCGTCCTTTTCTAAATCCATTTTGTACCTCTAGAATAAAGTTTTTGGAATATTTCATTAGTTTGTTATTTAAGATTCTGCTATATATTTTGTAACATGAATTTAGTATACTGATACCTCTATAGTTTTTAGGGTCATCTCTATTACCTTTCTTAAAGATAGGAATCACAATTGCTTTTTTCCATTTTATTGGGGGGATACCAGTTGAGTAAATTTTATTTAAAAATAATAAGTCTTCCTTTGAATCTTGTTCCTGCATATTTATATATTTCTGAACCTAGCTTATCTTCTCCAGGTGATTTTCCGTTTCTTGTTTCTTTCAGGCTGATTTCTAATTCTTCTTCAGTTATTTCCTTTTCATTAATTGTTTGCCAGTTGTCTTTTTTAAAATATTTGTCTGTCCACAGTTCTGTGTAGTAATTTAGAAATTCTTCTAATTTCAATTCAGTGTTTAATTTTATGTTTTCTTTGGTATCTGCAATTAGGTGTTTCAAAATCTTATATACATTGGGTCTTATTTTATATAAATCATGTTCTAAATTAGAAACAAATTTGTTCCATGATTCTCTGTCTTTTTCTGACCTCTCTTTTAGCTATGGCTCTTATTCTTTTATATTCTATTTCATCTTCTAATCTTTTACTGCTTAACCATTTGTGATAGGCTTCTTTTTTCTTTTTGATTATTTCTTTAATTGTATCATCCCAGATCTTCAGTTTTTTTCTTTTATTGAATTTTTTGGTCTTTCCTAAGCTTTCATTTGCTGCTGCATTTAGTATCGTTTTTATATTAAGCCATTCTATTTCTATTTCTTCATTTTGTTTTATTTTATCTAGATACTGGTTAATTCTTTGTTCATATAGCCATTGTACATTTGTGTCCTTCAATAGTCTAGTTTTATAAACAAATATTTCAATTTTTCTTTCTGATCTTGTTACTTGTAGCCATTTAGGTGGTAATCTTAATTTTATCTTAACAAGGAAGTGGTCACTGCTTATTTCATATCCTCTGTGAACTCTAACATCTAGTGAAAATTTTGATGTCTTTTCATTTAATATGAAGTAATCTAATATTGATTTCCATCCTCTTGCTGCCCAAGTATATTTATGTATGTCTTTATGTTTATAGAAGGAATTCATTATTTTTAGGTTATTATAAACTACAAAGTCAATCAATTTTTTATCATTTCTGTTTAGAGTGTGTTCTCCATGTATTCCTATATTATTATTAATTTTCTTGTTTCCAATTCTTGCATTTAAATCTCCTGCTAAAATTATGTAATCATTTTTATTTATTTTATTATATATGTTTTGTAGCTGATTATAAAAATCAATATTATCCTGTTTTCTTCCTTCTTCTGGGGCATATAAACCAATTATTGTTAAATAGCCTCTATCTATTTTTATTCTAGCTTCTATTATTCTTTCATTCCATAATTTATAATGTTTTAACTGTTTTGAAAGGGGGTTATGAAATCAAATTATGACTCTTGTTTGTGCTCTTTGGTCTCTGTTGACTCCACTGTATATCACATTAAAATTTTCAGTTCTCATAGTTCCTTTTAATTTCTTTTTTGTTTCAGTGATTACTGCTATTATAAAATTTCTTTCATTTAATGACTGGTTTAATTCTATTTCTTTATATGCTATTCCTCTTACATTCCAGTTTGCTATGTGTATTATATTTTGTCGTTTCCATTTTCTTTTTCCCTTTTCCATTCCAGGGTCGTTTCCCATAGATTCAATCCGATTATCTTTTTCTGTCAGCTTACAAGTATGGTTATGTTTTGGTTATGGTTATGTCACTCTTAATCACAACTGTAATTACCTACAATTATAAAATGTAAACAAATTACTGAAACAAGACCATCTCATTTTAACAAACTGATGTTGACCTCTATATTGAATCTTTTTCTTATATATTCAGCCTGGCAGGCTGAGTGGTTAGCATATCTGCTCCCAGCCAAAAGGGTGCGGATCCAATCGTGGGCATGGATGTTTGTGATTTAATGAAAATACCAGTGGTGGTGGTGGTGGTGGTCAGCGGTAGATGGCGTTGGTGTACTTGAGGTCAGCTGGTGGATTGTGAATGGTGGAGATGGAGTTGTAGAGCAGATGCCCTCCCTCGATCAGTCTTTGGACTCCCTGTAGGACAAATAATAATAATAACAATAATATCCAATCCTTTATCCTATTCTTAACCAATTTCTTCAAAATCTTAACCACTCCAGAAAAGTAAACAGGTCTATAATTAAAAAAGCGTGTCGTTTCCACCTTTATGTAATGGATCAACTTAAACAACTTTCTACTTCTTAGAGATTGTTCCAGACACAAGACTTTGATTAAACAACCTAGTCAATGTAAATATGAAATCCTCCAGCAGATTCCTTCACAACACCTGGTGAAATCCCAACCAGTCTATAGACCTCATTTACATCATTATATTTACATTATTATTATTTGACACCTACAGGGAGTCCAAAGACTCATCGAGGGATAGTGTGCAAACATCATCGAACGATTGACCCCTTCCAACTACGAACCGCGCTCAAACTTGCTTAACTTTTTTGCTGAGCCATAAGTAGCAGAAGCGGCTATAGTTACTTGGGGTCATTCCTCTTTAAATGCGAAACGTAAATTATAACCGTAGAGGCTCTACCAATCGACCAATCATTACATCATTTAACCATCTAGACACACCGTCTGTTATCTTCACCCCAATAACTTTTGCTTTAATAACGCATAACTTTCCTTTCAGTACACATCATTAACAGATATAGTCTTGCATTTTAATTTCTGGAAATACTCAAGAAAAATACAAGTAAAATAAATTGTATACTCACTACTTTCGAACTTGTACCAGAGCACCACTTTTCGACCAAGCATGAAACGTCAGTGTACCCGCATTCAAATTAAATAAAAATTTTCATGGTTACTTTCAAACGTGCATTTAACCAGCATTTCTTAAAATGTAAAAAAAAAAAAAAATTTTGAAGACAAACTTCGAGAAGAATAGCTGTCATAAGAATCAGATTTTCTATTAAATTAAAGATGCCAATAAATAATATGCTTGGTTTAACCTTTAACTAGATGTAAGCAAATAATGTTTGTGCATGGGGGTCTATCTTCCGCCTACACTGCTTGTACACAGATGATAAGTACTTCACAACAATTGCCTAAGTACCCCATAATGCAAAGCACACATTTCAGATGTGTATAATGCCATGCATTATGGGAGGAGTTACTACCAAGACCGGTTTCGCATTTTATTGAAGTCTCATCAGTGGGAGCAAGACCCAAATAGATACCATGAGTGAAATAATGCAAAGTTATATATTTCCCATATACAAGTAGTGAAAAGTTATTTACACCTTATTATTAAAATACTCTGGATTAGAATTAGAGATGTTAATTTTTTTTTTCATTTCATTATACTATAAATTAAAGAATCAAAATATACTGTTTTTATATACACAGATTAACAATTTATATATACACCAATTAACAATTTAATTGGTATATTCCACTAATTAATTGTTATATATTGCTAGAGCCCCCCCTCATTAGGGGACTCTAGCCGTCCTAAAGGACGGATGAGAAAGGAAGGAAGGAATTCGTATATTAAAACAAGAGCATCAATAATTTCACTATTCTCTGCTAAAGACATTGAAACGTGTACAGCTACTGTCCAACAACCCTTCACTGTTGAACTGAAAACTCATATAACAAGTTTCATTACATTCTCTTTCATTCCTTTACTGCTGTATTCTGGAATAGTCTCTCCCATAGTGGGTCGATATTTCTACTCAAAGTTTTAATAAACAACTGAATATAATTTTTCCCTTCCTAGAAACATTTCAATGTTTATTCCTTTTTTGTTATCCTGGTAAACCTCTAAGGTTCTTTGCAGCAACTACAACTGCTGCAAATATCATCTTCCCAATACTGTCACAGTAATCCTTTAGGGAGCTTTCAATCAGGCCTCATTTAGAATGCTTGTTTAGCCATTATTTCTTCATCCTTTATTTCCACATGTCCAAGCCATCTCAATCTAAAGGCTCCAATTTCATCAGATAGAAGTAAAATTCTATATAATTCATATATTTATGTCACTTTCTCTCCATTCACGTGTTATGTTATCTCTTATAGGTTCAAAAACTATTCTGAGGATTTTATTTTCAAAGCGAATCAAAGATTTGCGTCTTGGTCAGATATACACTGCGTTTCTGCTCGATGTAAAACAATAGATCTTATCACAACCTTGTATATTTCTATTTTAACTCTGCTTAATAGAATTTTGAAAGATAGTAGATGCCAGCCTGGTTCGCCGAGTGGTTAGCATATCCGCTCACCAGCCAAAAGACTGTGGGTTCGAATCCCGCCGTGGGCATGGATGTTTGTGAAAGCACTAGTAGTTGTGGTCGGCGGTAGAGGGCGTGGGTGTTAGATGATAAAGGTTGGTAGAGTAGTGAGACTTAAGAGTTGTAGAGTAGATGCCCTCCCTCGATAAGTCTTTGGACTCCATGTAAGTGTGATGTAATAATAGTAATAATAATAGTAAATGTTCTGGTAAATGAATAATTTTTGGAGACATCGATTCTGCGTTGTGATTCTGCATTTCTGTTATTATCTCGAGTAATCAATGTTCAAGCTTTTAGAAGAAAGCAGCAATTTTAAATATCAGGTTATCCATGCAAACGGGTAATTCTCTCTTGATCGCATCAGTGAAGCAAGTACCTTTATCGTGGATTTTCAAATGAAGGTGAGTGAGCAAATCTCATACAGAAGTGGAAGAGTTTCCCTTCGCCGACATCCGGTTTTTTCATATGGCAACCAAGGAAACCAACGAGCAGCAACACACATAATTTATAGACAAACGGTACTTATAGGCATAGGGCTAACCATCTTATCCTGGAGTAATGATACAATATTTCATGTCACTTGGAAAGTTGGGAGCTTAAGTGCCTGTTGGTGTGATGATTATAAGACATGTACCATCTGTATATCTTATTATTATTATTCGTGTGTTATCTTTTACAGTTTTTTCACTATTTTTTTAGTACTGACATGGCAGGGGAACAGGAACTGTGCAGAGGATCCGACAACAGATCCCGAAACTATATGTGTGACTTTGTAAGGGATACGGTTTTTTTCTTTTCGTCATGAAAATGCTTCTGATTATAGAGCTCAACTGATGGGGCAGTAACTTGAACGTGAAGATATCTAACGATGGTGTGGCAATCATTATCACCAGATTTAAATTCAATCGATCATTATTTGGACCTCAATCACTTGGTCTGCTAAAATCTGTTCTGGTAGATGAGATTTATTGCTGAAGGATGATATACCCACTTTCATAACCAGCATGCTCTACCCCTGAAAGGTCTCCTCAGCCCTTAGAGGGGAATATACATGGACTGAACTTATACGACTATATTTTCCATCTTATCGTGTAGATGTTTGAAATTTGATATTACGGGTAATTATCTTGTCCGTATGTAATGTCCGTTTTATCTGACTGACATTTTTCTGTCTCTTTTAGAACGGAAATACGGCATAACAAATGGAATGGTCAATGAACATGGTTCGCATTTCTACAGACGATATCAAACTGGAATTTGTTTGAGATAAATGCCAAGTTTAAATGAAAAAAGATGAAAAAATTAACGACACAGTGAATTCTGGGAGAAATGTATGAAGGCAATTTCAACAAACAAATGCTATAAATGCTAAGATATATTTGAAGGCTAAAGTTATATCCATTCGAAGGTTTAAGTGAACAGCAACAGAAGACGAATTCATCAGTGTCTGGAATAATCTATTATCAAAGTTATGGGTTGAAGATAATAAATAGAACACAATTCTAAGGGTATATCAGTTCTTTGGATGAATCACTTATCCGATAGACAGCTGACATAGTACGTTGGATGATCTGGACAAATTGGTCTGCAAAACAATGACCGACTGTAGCTACAAAGAGGAGCACCGCACAGGATCTGATGAAAATGAGAAAAGTTGTGGAAGAAGAAGAAGAAACCAATTGGTTAAAAAATTACATCGATTTAAGCATTGAGCAAATGCTACATGAAATTTCAGAAGGGCTTTCAGAAGCAATGGAAAAAGAAATGAATTTGATTACAAGAAAGAACATGGAAATATTCGATCTGATCTTTGAAAAAATAAACTTTTACCTATCTTATATTTGAGAGAGAAGATCGAAAAGAACGGGAATAAAAGGCGTTAGCTGATTTTTTTTTTTTTTTTAAGAGCTTGTGTAGCTCAGTGAATGTAAGGCTTCACCTCATAAAGGAACACTTGCTTTCAAATCTAGACGATGACTAGAGGAATTTTTTTGTAAACCTTTTTTCGACAAGTTCCCGAGTTAATCGATCTCCGCCAAGGGCAAGCGGTTCGTCCCGAACTCAATAAAAACGACAGTAGAACCCCACTATATTCTCACATTAAATATATTGTGTTATGGACCACGAGATGGCGGCACTCTCTAGCTGCCTTCTTCGCTGCGTGATGCTTAATTATTGATAGCCTTAAGCCAGCCGTCTCTGATTGGGTACAAGTGGAGATTGAACTGCTCACTCAGTCTCCAAAAGTTAGATAGGGATAAAACGGCCTCGTTTACTCCCTATACGGGAATAAAAGGCGTTAGCTGATTTTTTTTTTTTTCTGATTAAAAAGGACAACACCTCCCTGTTACTAAGTTAGGAATATGTTGAAAACATTAAGAAAAAGAAATTTTCATTCTAGCAACTCAAGAAACAGGCATAGCCAACTAAAGCAGTTAACTCAAACACTGAGAACATCGTACATTCATTCAGGTCATGTCTTTGAAAAATGAAACTGCAGAGATCTGATCTGGGTGGTAGCAAAATTACTCAAAATGAGATCAAGCCACACCCACGATAAAGTGGCCAAATAAATCATTAGTATTTATACATAAAATATGGCTTTCCTAGCTCTCATAAACCGGTCGAAACATGTAATCGAGACAGTGATGGAACAGGAATCTGTAAAAAAAGTTTGGATTTTAGACTACAATTTGATTGAACTTTCGACTTCACCAGACCTGACATTATAATTAATGAGTCATTTCTCAAGGTTATTATCCGTTCACAACATCAACAGCAAAGAAATTTTAAAAAATAGAAAATTTCGAGATTTTCCAGTGTAAGACGGGAAATATTATTCCCAGTATTGTGGATTAAACAGACCAAAAACATCACAATGCGCATTGGTGAAATATCAAAAAAAAAAAAAAAAAAAAGAGAAAAAGATCTCTATTTACAAGAAGTAAACATCAGCTGTTTAAACCCGTATAGTTTTATTTATCTATTTGTTAATTAAAAATGATTATTTTTAAGATCGCATATTTTATGAAGATAACTATAATTAGGTGGGTCGGTGCTTGTAGGAAGACACGTACGATGTATCTCTGCCTGTGGTTTTATAGGTTTAAAGTGTTATTTAACTCATGTTTTTAACTTGAAAGTGCTACTATTTAATTCTACTAGTTACGCTGAAGATGGGGACGTTCAAATCACCAAACTCGGATAAGTAATATTCACCTTTTCAGTATTGGAAGTTCAAAAAAATATCACAGTTCACGATTTGGTTTGTATAAATGATTTTGCCATGAGAAACTTCGGTCTCTTCGTGCAAATAACTCATATTACCAGATTCTTTGTTAAATGTTTCTTTGAAGTATGTGTATATATTTTTGTGTAGGGTATTTTTATTTGGTATAATTAGTTTGTATTTGATATCAGATTGCATAAGAATACAATCTTGGGGTTACGCCTAATGGCAATTGTGGTATAGTTCGCCCACCATTTCTAGATCCCTTCTTGGATTTGTGCCAAGAATAGTCGATTCATGCTGAAGGGGAGAAAGAAATGAAGGATGTACGAATTGGTCGCCAACATGCGAAATCACGTGCTTTCTTGTCTGTCGCTGTACCTGTACTAGTACTAGCTTGATTTTTGTTGTTCTCTTTTTGCATTATTTTTTTATTATTAATTTGTATGATGGATCCAGTCACAAGTTCTATTGTTACACGTTTCAGTAGCTCTTGCAAAAGAATATTGAATAATGTGCTGACATTCTGCGAAAAAGAATCGTCAGAAGGCCATCTTCTTGTTCCCCTTTCTCAAGTCATAAAACGTGCAAGTACAATTGCGGGCGTATCGGGGTCGACTGTTAAAAGAATTCGTAGGGAATCAAAAGGTGAAGGTAAGCCAAAATTTAAATCTCCTAAAAAAAAAAAAAAAGCGCCAGAGTAAAACCATCGAAACCGTAGCTTCGAATGATTTTGATGTAGACGTTATAAGAAGAGCTATTCACGAATTTTACGTATTCGAGAAAAGAGGGCCAACTGTTCCGAAATTGATTCCTGTGCTTAAAGAAAAAATTAATTTTCCTTGGAAAAGAGAAACTTTAAGGAAAATACTTCATGAAATCGGATTTTGTTTTAAAAAGTCCCAGAATAAAAGGAAACTTATCATGGAGCGAAGTGACATTGTTTTATGTAGAACGCAGTATTTGCACGTATTAACACTCTACATACATTTTTCCAACTGTTATACAAGCAAAATAGTTACACTTTAAAAACAACAATGTTCGTAAAAGAAAAGCTAAATTTTCCGACCTGTAATAATAAACAAACTCAGTTTGTTTATTATTACCTCCCAGTAGACAGACTCATTACCCTATTATCGGAATGGATTCTCCTTTTTCTGACATGCGCAGTAGTTTCGAGGGACCACAAATCGGTGGGCGAACTATAGTGATGATGTTAAATGTAATCCTGCCATTCTCTGAGCATGCGTACTGGATGTTAAATGAAAACTATTGATTATAAGTGTATAATACTGAGATAATTATTTCAAGCAACGTATGTAAATTTTCTCAAGTATTTTTGTTGTTTAATGTTGTCTGTGTAATGATTTGTTTGATGAAGTATTTTCGCAAATCCTGTAGTTTTTTAAGTAGTTAGAGGTATGACTTTAAAGAATCCTAATAAAAAAAAATCAACTAACGCCTATGTTGTTCCAATATACAGGGAGTAGGTGGGGCACTAATATGAGTATTTTATTTTAATCCTAATTCAGAACTCAATACGATAACAAGATAACAGACAATTTGCTTGAAAAGGCACAATCACACACCTAATGTATTAATAATCATCATATTATTATTATTTTAACGGTGTCTCCATGGAGTCAAAAGACTCATCGCGGGAGACCCGACATTGACACACTAACCATTATTTACACAATACCTGTCATACCTCTCCTTAAATTCATTCACAGTTGAAGCATTCACAACCACCTCTGGCAGAGCATTCCACCCATTCACAACCCTCCAAGTAAAAAATCTAGTCCTAACACCCTTGTTAACCACACTCTCACACAATCTCCAGGCATGGCCCCTCATTCTCTCACTTCCTGCACTGGTTTTAAAAATATCAGTATCAATCCTGTAAAATCCCTTTAACAATTTAAATACTTCTATCATATCTCCTCTCCTACGTTTATCAGCTAGTTTTTGGAGCACACAGATCATCAATCTATCCTCATAGGGAACATCCCACAGACCTGCAACAATCTTTGTTGCAGGTCTCAGTATGCAAAGGCTTTTGACAGGATTCCACATGGACCTTTGTTGCATAAATTAGAGCAAATGGGTTTGGATACGAAGATGGTGATTTGGATTAAAGGATGGCTGGCGGACAGATATCAAAGAGTGGTTTACGGATGATCTGATTCAAGGAAAAGGCAAGTGACTAGTGGTGTACCTCAGGGCTCAGTTCTTGTTCCTCTATTGTTTAATTTGTACATCAGTGATATTGGAAATACCTTGAATGGAAATATCCACTTGTTTGCTGATGATGCAAAATTGGGAAGAGCGATAATCAATTCAAATGATGTGGATATTTTACAGGATGACTTAAATAGGCTGACGCTATGGACTGAGGTAAATGGCTGTCAGTTCAACGTGGCTAAATGTAAGGTGATGCACTTCGTGAGGATGACATCGCATGCTGTTTACTATATTAACGGAACTGAACTGCAGGAAGTTGATGAGACAAGAGACTTGGGAGTTATTGTGGACAGAGAACTTAAGTTTAAAGGGCATATTGCTAAGATTGCCAAAACATCATATCAAATTACATGGTTGTTGAGGAACACACTAACAAGCAGGGATAGGGAAGTTATTATTCCACTCTATAAGGCATTAATAAGGCCGCATTTGGACTATTGTGTACAGATCTGGTGGCCAGGATTTCTTGGTGATGCGGAAGTGGTAGAGAGGATTCAGAGGCGGGTTACAAAGATTGTTGCAGGTGTGTGGGATGTTCCCTATGAGGATAGATTGATGATCTGTGTGCTCCAAAAACTAGCTGATAGACGTAGGAGAGGAGATATGATAGAGGTATTTAAATTGTTAAAGGGATTTTACAGGATTGATACTGATATTTATAAGACCAGTGCAGGAAGTGAGAGAATGAGGGGCCATGCCTGGAGATTGTGTAAGAGTGTGGTTAACAAGGGTGTTAGGACTAGATTTTTTACTTGGAGGGTTGTGAATGGGTGGAATGCTCTGCCAGAGGTGGTTGTGAATGCTTCAACTGTGAATGAATTTAAGGAGAGGTATGACAGGTATTGTGTAAATAATGGTTAGTGTGTCAATATCGGGTCTCCCGCGATGAGTCTTTTGACTCCATGGAGACACCGTTAAAATAATAATAATAATAATAATAATAATAATAATAATAATAATAATAATAATAATAATAATAATAATAATAATAATAATAATAATAATTGTTCGCAGAATATTAACAGTATACAAAGTGAGATAATTCCCACACAGGTAGATTATGGGAGGAAAGGAGTATTGCAGTTTATGTATACTAATGTTCGAAGTATTAGGAATAAGTGTGAAGAATTTTTGTCATTATTTAGTACAACATTGCCAAAAATAATAACAATTATCTAAACTTGGTTAAATAAGAATGATATGGTTATTGGGATTGAATGTAAGGGGTACATTATTTTCAGGCAGGACAGAGATGACAGAATGGGGGGAGGGATTTTATTAATGATAGTCGAAACGTATACGGGAATAAAAAGGCGTTAGCTTAGCTGATATTCGAAACGTTAAAGCCAAAAAAAGATAGAAGTGCCTCACTGTGATGTAGAGGGCAATTTATTCGAGGCTGTTTGGTATGAGATAGAGATTAACCAGCATGCATTGGCAAATTAGCACGATGAGTGAAAGTCAAGTAATTATTATGGGGGATTTTAACTTTAGGGACATAGATTGGGGGAAGGAATGGTCACAAGGAACAAAGGAAATGGAGTTTATACAGTTGTTAAGAGATAATTACCTGAGACTGCATGTAATGGAAGGGACAAGAGATTCTAGCGTGTTAGATCTGGTTATAGCATCAGAGAACATATCAATAAGAAATTTAGTTACCATGTCTCCACTTGGGGAAAGCGATCATGTGGTCTTGACCTGGGAGATTGAAAGACGTACTGAATATTCTATTAAGAATGGGTATATGTGGAATTACAAGGCTGGTGATTATGGCAAGCTGAGAAGTCAGCTTTCAGCTGTGTTATGGCATGAGAAATTCAAGGGGAGAGATGTTGATGGTACGTGGGAGATTCTCAAGGAGTATTTGAAGAAAGCTGTATCAGACTGCATTCCCAGAGTCGGAAGGAGAAATCAAGTAGGAGTAAAATGGATGACTAATACTATTAAACAAGAGTTGCAGATAAAGAAAAGGTTGTGGAAGACATAAAGTAAAAGGTGATGAGCATTCCTATGAGCAATATAAGGTACAGGCAAAGAGAGTAACCTGTATGGTAAGGAAAGCCAAAGCTAATTATGACAGGAAGCTAGCTGATGAATCCAAAAGAAACCCTAAAGAGTTCTTTCGCTATGTGGCTAGTTAAAGGAAGAATATCCCTTGAAAGATTAGTTTAAAAAAGTGTTGATCGTAGGGATATTACAGAAGCTAATCAAATAATTGAGTTGCTTACTAATCATTTCGCAAAAGTGTACCATCTTGGTAGTGATAGTGCAGTGTCAATTGTGCCATTGACTGATGAGTGTCTAGAGATAGACGAAATTAAGGTGCTGAATATATTAAAAACCTTAATGATAACACTGCCATTGAGTTAGATGGTATATCGGCCCATGTTTTATGAGAATGTGGTAGAGAATTAACAACTCCTCTAACCAGATGTTTAATTTAAGCCTCAGGTAAAGTGCCAATATAGTGGAAAGAGGGGAAAATAGTTCCATTGCACAAGGGAGGCTCTAAGACTGAGGTTGAAAATTATAGCCCAATGAATATATCTGGAGTGGTGGTTAAGATTTTGGAGAAATCACTAAAATTAGAATTCAGGACTGGGTTTACAGCAATATGATACTTTATAAGGGGCAACATGGTTTTGTGAAGGGTAGGATTTGCCTAAGTAATTTGCTTACTTTCTTTAATAAAGTAACAGTGGAGTTGGATAAAGGAAATCCTTACTCAGTGATACTGCTTGACTATGCAAAGGCTTTTGACAGGATTCCACATGGAACTCTGTTGCATAAATTAGAGCAAATGGGTATGGACCGAAGATGGTGATTTGGAATAAAGGATGGCTGGTGGACAGATATCAAAGAGCGGTTTACGGAGAATCTGATTCCAGGAAAAGGCAAGTGATTAGTGGTGTACTTCTGCGCTCAGAGCTTGGTCCTCTACTGTTTATTTTGTACATCAATGATATTGGAAATACTTTGAATCGAAATATCCACTTGTTTACTGATGATGCAAAATCGGGAAGAGCGATGATCAATTCAAATGATGTAAATATCTTAGAGGATGACTTAAATAGACTGACGGTATGGACTATGGTAAATGACTGTCTGTTCAAAGTGGCAAAGTGTAAGGTGATGCACTTTGGGAGGATGATATCGCATGCTGTTTACTATATTAACGGAACTGAACTGCAAGAAGTTGATGAGACATGAGACTTGGGAGTTATTGTGGACAGAGAACTTAAGTTTAAAAGCATATTGCAAAGATTTCCAAAACATCACATCAAATTTTTTTTAAATAACGAAACCTGTGGTGCGTTCATAATTAGAATAAACACACGTATAAACCAAGTGAAAATTATTGAATTGTAAATATTTAATCCTAAGTATCTTAGGACATCATCGGTACAGTATTTAAACAAACATTTAAAGCGCATGATTACAATAGAATCTCATGAAAACATGCATAACGTGCTAAAGTAGTACAAAAAAAAAGTTAGTTATTTGACACAGTTTTGTATCATAATTTCCCATACTTTAGGAATAGTAAGAATGTTCTTACTAAGAAATGCAGTTAAACAACAATTACAGAATAATTTATCCGATTTCATTTACATGTACAATTACATATTATTATTATTGACACCTCCAGGGAGTCCAAATACTCATCGAGGGACAGTGTTCCCACAGCATCGAGCGATTGACCCCTTCCAACTACTATCCGCTCTTAAACTTCCGTAACTGTTTGTGAGGCATTAGTAGTAGAGGATCTACCAATCGACCAACTTTTACTCACAAGAGAACAAAACGTTGCAATTCAGAAACTGGAATGATTGATATTGAACTACTAAGAAAAATCTCCAGAATCACTTTGTAAATAAAAAGGAGATTAACAAAACCCTTAAATAAGGAAACTTCTTTATTTTAAGAGTGACGCTTGCTTCCGCTGCGCTAGGTCGTACGAAGACTTATAATTCGAGTCTAGTCGCCGAATGAAGGAACTTTTTCTAAGCCTGTCTTCGACCAGTTACAGAATTAGTCGATCTCCATCACGAGCAAGCAAGTTTTTCTCCTGGAAACCGGGGTTTATCATTCCATAAATTCAAGAAAATTGACTGTAGAACCCATATTATTTCAGGCAATAACATCGCCTTTTAGGGTTAGGTGCGAATTGATGGCAGCACTTGTTTGACTGTTTCTTCATCGGTAGCTGCCTATAATTAGTGATAGACTCGGTCAGCTATCTTTGATTGGCTACCGATGGAGATCGGACTGCTCACTAAGTTTCCAATAGCTAGATAAAGTTTAAATGCCTCGTCTACTCCTTATAAGGTATTAGTTTATTATTGTTATCCTCAAATGGAATCTGGGAATATCATAATTAATATAATATAATATATAATAAACGGAATAATTTCAGAACTACTGAAAGCAGAGGAAACCTAACATAGATGACTTTCTCCAATATTTGTCAAATCGTGTGGAACAAAGAATCATGTTTGTATGAATCAATGAATCATGGAACAATGCATCATGATTTCTATTTTTAAAAAAGGAAATAGGATAAAATGTGCCAATGATAGAACTCTCGGCTTAATTATTCATTCTAGCCAAATTTTTCCTAATAAACTTTACTCTCTATGCTTAACAGGATATAAAAAGTAAACTTTCAGAGAATCAAGTAGAATTGAGCAAAAACAATAGCACATTAGGTCATTTATTTACAATACATGTCTCACTGGAGATAAATATACTGCGACTTATTTGTGTATAAATATCGACTGCACAAATTTCAGATAGTAACATAAGCTGTTAATGTTAGGTTTCAAGAGATGTCAGCATTTGCTTTCTCGTCTCGTCATCAGTGGCAGCATATAATTACTGATAGTAATTGGCTAGCTATTTTTGATTAGCTGCTAATGGAAATTAAACTGAGCACTCATTCTCCAAATTCTAGATAGGGTTACACACGTCACTCACTATAAGGCAATAAATGGTGTTAACCTATAACCTGACCTGTCCCACACTATTTTAGACATTAATATATTGTATTAGAGTAAGGGAACACGAGATACTAGTACTTGTTGAGTCTTCTCTCTAATCTGGGCTGCTTATATTAGTGATAGCATTGGCCCAACTATCTCTGATTGGCTACCAGTGAAGACTGAAGTGTCCACAAGCTCATTAATTGAGAAAGAAGTAATATTTATTAGTTAATGAATGCATGCATTTATAATCATTCCATTTTTGCTTTTATTTTTGTAGACAGAAGACTTCTTAAACTTGCGCGGCAATATTTGAGCTTTGCGTTGTGTATCGAAGGCTTATGCTTTCTCGTTTAGTCAAAGATACTTCGGCTTGCTTGGTTGTATGAGCTTCCAGGTCCTCGCTGCAGCACTGTGATTTCATACACGGGCATAGCCATTTCTGTTCCCTTCATATCGTCTTAAAGACAAGGCCATAAGCAGTCAAAGTAGCTCGGGCCAGTGAGATTCAGCTAGCCTTTACAAGTGTCCGTGTAGCTTGTTAAAATTAAGTTACAACGAACTTTTTATGACGATGTCATTGGCCAGTTCATAAAGAAGAATCAAGGGTAGAATTTTTATTCAAGTAGTTAAATTGAAAAATATAGAATATCATCATCATCATCATTATGCGTATCAAGGATTTAGGCCTAGCATGGCCTCTTCCGGCCTTAGAGGTCATCGTTGAATCGTTTAAGAGGACGTCCTGGTTTCACTTTTCCTAGTGGCTTAGACTTTAAGGCTTGTTTTGGTAATCTTTATGTTTTCATTCTTTGAATGTGTTCCATCCATTTATGTTTATATTTTTTAATTTTTTAATTTTTTAATTTTTTCTATTACTGGTTCTTGGTTTAATTCTTTCATAATTTCTTCGTTTCTTTTGTGATCAAATGGGGTATACTTTGCAGTTTTTCTCATAAATTTCATTTCTACTGTTGTTAATCTTTGTTTGTCTTTTTCTTTTATTGTCCAGATTTCGCTTCCATGCATTAAGACTGGTAGGGCTAATGTATTGTATACTTTTAGTCCGGTTTGTTTTTGAACTAGGTTTGGTTTAAATATAGAGTTAATTACACCTGTTATTTTTAAATATTTTGCAATTTTTACGTTTATATCTTTTTCATTTTCATATGTGATCGTACATCCTAGGTAGTTAAATGAATTCACCTGTCCTAAGATCTTGTTATCTATTACTAATTTAGTTCTTGCTGGATCTTGTCCTTTAAAGGCCATAGTTTTTGATTTTTCTGTTGATATTATCATACCATAAACTTTGGCTATCTCATTTAGATCTAAAATAGCTTTCTGTAAGTTATCTTGAGAATTTGTAATTATTATTTGGTCGTCGGCCCGGAGGAGAGTGTTTAGGTTAACTGTAGGTGAAAGTTTAATTCCTTGATGTAAATTTTATTCCAGTTTATTATTATTTCATTTAAGTAGATATTATAAAGAGTTGCTGAGAGGGGACATCCCTCTCGGATCCCTTCGTTTATCTCTCTCGTATATGATAGCTCATGATTTAATCTTATTTGTATTTGATTATTTTGATATATACTTGTGATAGCTTTTAGGAGATTGTTTGGTATTTGTCTTTCTTTTAATATGTTAAATAATATGTTTCTTTTAACTTTGTCAAATGCTTTTCCAAAGTGAATAAATGCAATTTGTTTCTAAATTGTATTATCTTCTTTTCTCTATCATTAATTTTAGGCAAAAGGCCGAGTCTATACATGACCTTTTCTAAATCCTTTCTTTACTTCTAAAATAAAGTTTTCGGAATATTTCATTATTTTGCTATTTAAGATTCTGCTGTATATTTTGTAACATGAATTTAGTATACTGATACCTCTATAGTTTTTAGGGTCATCTCTATTACCTTTCTTAAAGATAGGAATCACAATTGCTTTTTTCCATTCTATTGGGGGGATACCAGTTGAGTAAATTTTATTTAGAAATGATAAGAATCTTCCTTTGAATCTTGTTCCTGCTTATTTATATAGTTCTGAACCTAGCTTATCTTCTCCAGGTGATTTTCCGTTTCTTGTTTCTTCCAGGCTGATTTCTAATTCTTCTTCAGTTATTTCCTTTTCATTAATTGTTTGCCAGTTGTCTTTTTTAAAATATTTGTCTGTCCACGGTTCTGTGTAGTAATTTAGAAATTCTTCTAATTTTAATTCAGTGTTTAATTTTGCTTTCTTTGGTATCTGCATTTAAGTGATTCAAAATTTTATATACATTGGGTGTTATTTTATATAAATCATGTTCTAAATTAGAAACAAATTTGTTCCATGATTCTCTATGTCTTTTTCTGACTTCTCTTTTAGCTATGGCTCTTATTCTTTTATATTCTATTTGATCTTCTAATCTTTTACTGCTTAACCATTTGTAATAGGCTTCTTCTCTCTTTTTGATTATTTCTTTGATTGTATCATTCCAGATCTTCATTTTTTTCCTTTTCTTGTTTTGGCCTTTCTTAAGGTTTCATTTGCTGCTGCATTTAGTATCGTTTTCATATTAAGCCGTTCTATTTCTATTTCTTCATTTTGTTTTATTTTATCTAGATACTGGTTAATTCTTTGTTCATATAGCCATTGTACATTTGTGTCCTTCAATAGTCTAGTTTTATAAACAAATATTTCAATTTTTCTTTCTGTTCTTGTTACTTGTAGCCATTTAGGTAGTAATCTTAATTTTATTTTAACAAGGAAGTGGTCATTGCTTATTTCATATCCTCTGTGGACTCTAACATCTAGTGAAAATTTTGATGTCTTTTCATTTAATATGAAGTAATCTAATATTGATTTCCATCCTCTTGCTTCCCAAATATATTTATGTATGTCTTTATGTTTATAGAAGGAATTCATTATTTTTGGTTATTATAAACTGCAATATAGAATATTATTTGTAAAATAAATGTTGTATTTGTATGATTAAATGTACATAAATTTTAAAATATATAGTTTTAAATGGTCAGTAATTCCTTATTCCGCTGATTACACTGCAATCACACTTCTCACTCCCTGAATAATAACAAGACCAAGCGTGAATTTCAAGACCAGCATTCTCCCCAGCTATACAGACACCTTTCCTTATGCTCTTTCACACTGGAAGAAGAAAATAATTTGTGTTTTCGAGATAGGTAACCATTAACGTGTTTAGATGAACAATACATCTATAAACTCGATCTCGCACAACTACAGAAACTGTTCACCAAGTAAAATAAACTAAAATTTTCAAGTCTACTTTCACAACGAAAAATAACAACGATAATATATCTTTAAAAAATAAAACCGCGAACATCAATCAACAGTCACCTCTTTTATACAGGGAATTTATGCAGACTCACCCTACACAACAACGAAAACCGTGACAGTCGAACTGCGCTAATGGAAATTCTAATTTGGACTCTTCAAACGAAAACCTAGAAGCAGTATACGTAAACCACCACAGTTCATCCACAGAAAGTGAGAAACGCAGAAAAATAACAACAGTATATCTTTAAAAAAATAAATCGGCAACCACCAAGAAAACAGTCTGCCATAAATGCATCAAATTTATCCGACTCGCCCAATGCAACTACGAAAACTCTGACAGTCAGTGTAAAAAGTAGGTTTTCTATGTTGCTGTATTTTCATATTTCACTCCCTCTGCCATCATAATCACTACTCAGAAACTGATTTCTGCACACTTTCTGTTTATGACTCTCATAAACGCACGACCTTTCTACACTGCCGTCTTTGTCTATCAGTAACAGAACTGAAAAATTACGGCGCATCTATGGTTTGACTCGTCATTCATCAACACCGTCGCGTTTGTTCATGTTTTTGCATGCTTTTGTTTTAGGGCGGAAGGGAAATGTGTTTAGTCACCTGTTGTGTGGTTACAGTTTCTTCCCAAGCTGACTGCTGCTGGGTTCAGCAAGAGAACACACCTACCCCTGTTGCCATTTCATTTTGTTTTTATTACTCATGCAGATGACACCATAGAGTTAACCGCGCTGTTGTTTTTACTTAATTTCGGGCAGTTGTTTTGTTGCTGAAAGAATCTTGTATACAATAGTTTCACTGTGTTTTCTTATCAAAATTATTTTGAAGTTTAGAAAAACAATACGTTTAAAACTCAGTTTGCTAACAAAAATATCTGTTCTTTAAATTTTAATTCTATATTCCGAAACACAAGTAAAATCTTGTGTTTTACAAAACGCTTACATAGAAATGTGTAGAGGAAAAGAAAAGCCAATTCCATTATGTATTAACCTACTACATAGAAATATTGACTCCTTTTTTTTTTTTTTTTTTGCCCTTGCAACAGATAGAGTAACTTGGGAATTGGTGAAGAAAGGCTTAGAAATAGTAATTCCAGTCGGTGACTAGACTTGAACTGAAGTCTCTCTTTGGGCAGCCGAACTCAGAGTCGGCAAGCGTCACTTCCGCTGAGCCACACAGGCCTCTTCTGGATAGAACTGAGCGATCTTAAAGAGAATTTTGGTGTACTACCCCAAATAGGGAGCAATTTTCCATGGCAGGGCGGATTTGGCATTTGTATAGAGTTAGCAGGTGGGAAATAGTGTCTTGTGCGAAAATGTACTCCAAGTTTTTTGGCGGATGCAGAAGCTATAATTTAAATATGGTTGTGCCAGGAAACATCGGTGGTACAAGTCAGTCCAAGAAGAGATCACACGGAGATCTAATTATCATTGTTTGCAAAAAGTACTCCGGTCCTTCATGCAGCACAAGTCGTTCAGCTTAAGGCATTGGCTTCGTTATTAGCTATGCTCCTGCCACCTACTGGCTTAAAACTGGAATGACTTTGGTATCATTGGTGAATAACTACTTGACGTTTACAGTTCCTTTGCGGTGTTTATCTCTTGCCGGTGTTCCTGAAAGAGATGTTGATGTGCTAGGTTAGTTGTGATAGCTCAGTTTTCAAATTTCTCCAAAGATGCTTCATTAGTGAAAATATAAGGGCGTTTTTTTTTTAACATATTCACTAGTTTATCGATCATATGCCTAATGGCTTATATGGGAGGAAGATATCTAAGTCCGATGAGATCATCCAGTGATGGTGACATAACGTTATCCACTTATGTAGAGGAAGATTAGCATAACGAAAGAGCTTCATACTTCGTATATTTTATCGATCTTGTATGTTTTGTCCCAAGACATCTCACGTAAGTGGTTTGCTGTTTCGAAACGCAAAGAACCTCGTTCCTTGTATTTGATGATCCGAAAGTATAAATATTTGGTTAGAAACTGTAAAGTTGATCGGTAAGTATGATAAAAATTCATTTTAGCGTATATTTTGAGTAAGCCTGAAATAATAGCGATTGGTAGAGCCTCTGCTACTAATGGCTCATGCAGAAAAGTTAAGCAAGTTTGAGTGTGGTTAATAGTTGGAGGGGATCAATCGTTCGATGCTCTTGGCACACTCTACCTCGATTAGTCTTTCGACTCCCTGGAGGTGTCAAATAATAATAATAATAGTTGAATTTATACCATGATCATTAGGTATTTTTAAGTTGTGGATGTACAAGACATTAGTATTCATCGCAGTGTTGCCATATACAGAAACTTTGTAAGTTTCGAAATTTATCAGAGTTCTTGAAAGTATAATCCTCATAATCCAAGTTGTCTTGACTTGCACTGATTAAAAGGCATGCACCCTAGGACCCCATCAACAACAACCAAGGGTTCAAGCTCATAGGTGTCTGATGCTATCTTGATACAATTCTTCCATTGTATTCTATTTTGTGCAAGATGACTGAGTTTGTGTACAGAGTTTCTGCACCATTTGACAATGTTATCGCACTATTCACTGTTTGGTCTTCCTCTTTTGTTCTTTCCTTCAATCATCCTAAATAGCAATGTTTTTAATTTCCTCTCATCATTCATTCTACATATATGGCCAAATAGATGTATTTTCCTTTTGATTAGTTTCTGGATTTGGGTTTTCTTTTGGTTGTATTCGTCTGTAGATTTCCTTATTGTTCATTTTCTTCATCTAGGTTATTCTCAAGATCTTTCTATAGCAGTTCCTCTCAAATGCTAATATCCTCCTTTCAGATTCTCTCAGGAGTACCCACATGCTGCTGAAGATACAGGTTTTTTCCACAGTGCACAGTTTAGTGTATCTTTATAGCTTGGCTCTTTCATATTTTGTCCATGGCTTTTAAGATAGCTGTTGCTCTGGCTATTCTAATTTTTACCTTTTTTTTTTGGGTCCAAGTCATCTAAGATATGTGAAGTGTTCCACATTTTCCAGTTGAAATCCTTCTATGATAACTTTGTTCAGTGACTCCTATTGTCCAGATATCATTGTTTTAGGTTTTTAAAAATTGACATTTAGTCCATACCTTTTTCCTTCTGAGTGTTTGCAGTATCCCATATGTCACCTAATTTATTAGTGCTTTTGATTGTGGTTTCACTTGCTGAATTCTATTTTGATCTGTTGGTTCACATTAGTGACCAGGCAGAAGACTTGATTGTTCAATACCATAGCCGTTATTATTAATTAAATCTATCCCCCCCCCATGTTTATCTTGTGCACAGCATACATTGCAGCTGCACTCAGTGCATTATGTGGTTGTCATATCTCTCTTTTATGAAGGGCGTGATATATCAACTGCTCATATAAGATGTTGAAAAACCTGTGGTATTTCATTACTCTGTTTGTAGGTAAGTGGTTAAGGGGAAAGAATTAACCTGTTCGATTTCCTGGAAACCTGATTGTGTAGTTGCTTGGGAAGATAATGTTGGTGTTTCAAAGAACAAAGGTAGATTTAATGAAAGAGGATGAAGTATGAACTGGCAGGAATATTAATAGCTGCTTGTGTCTTTATAGACTTCAAGAAAATTAGAGGATGATACTGTCTAGGTCATTTGAATAGTGCTCATTAAAACAGTGCCAAAACAGAACATCTGTGAGAGGAAGGGGTTTCATAAGGAAATCCTTCCTCATGCATTAAGCATTCTCAAGGAAATACTTTGGCTACCACAAATGTGTCTGTATTCTAAGTTTTGGTGAAGGATTTGTATGTTAGTGTAGATTAGGTGAGAAGTAGTGTCATTCTCATTTGGAATGAAAATTAGATTTTTGTAGTCATAGGAGATTGAATGCGATGCTGTTTTGCTAAGAAAGGTTGAGATGCAAATCGGCACAAGAAGAGAAATCAAATCTTGATTAGAGATATGATAGGATTAAAAAAATAAGTGGAGCAAAGTGAAGTCTTTAAAAACAGTGTGAAATTTACAGGTTTTCCTCACCTTACTGGAGAATGGAAGGAGATCAGTGTTTTAAGTGAGGAAACTGATGACACTTTACAGATCAAATGGCAAGGGAATAATGTTTCGAAGTAGGGTTGCCCTGAATCCCTACAGGGGACAGTCACAAGCATTAGGCCCTCAGCATCCTCCTCAAATGCAAGCATGACCAGAAATTTCCATCGCATCGTAGATAACATTTGCAAGGATATATGCCATGGATTGAGAATACTGAAATCCATATCAGTGGTCACTAAGCAATTGGTGAGTAAGTAAGCTGTTGATGATGTTTGGTTTTCAAAGAACTGAGGAAAATAGGACAATAAGTTCATGCCTTATCATCATTTTTGGAATATGCCAGATATTAGCATCTTGAAGACTTCTGGCAGAGGTAGCCTTCAGGGAGCTGTTCTTGGTATAGTGGGAAGTGTTTTGATTTGTCATCTGGGACCTATGGAACATAATGCCCTCTTAGAGGGTAGATCTAAAGATGCACATTACATGGCTAGTTTTTAAACTTTCTCCAGTCAGGGATCAAATCCTTATAGAGTAAGTTGGTGTAGTATGATTATAATACTATCATCTACATGGAGTACTCAGACTCATTGCAGAAACCCACATCAAATTCATTTGTCATCTCTTCTCCCTTTCCCTTTAGGAACTCCCATTTCTATAAAACCAGTAATCTGCTTTCACATTATTTAGCTCTCCCAAACATTGCATCATCTGCAAACAACTGCTGATGCCCATTTGTCGGTATTATAGAGAACTGTGCAGTGGCATTACTGGTGATTTTCTTCTTCCTGGTTGCTGTTCCTGTATGCAGAACCTTGCTGAGGCCTATTAGACAGCTATTCCCCCCCCCTTTTTTTTTTTCGAATGGCACCCACAAAAACTATTATATATATATATATATATATATTAGTAATTTGTGGGCTAAGGGTTAGATTCCAGAAACCAGCACTGTTCTAGAGAACCAAACGTGATATTTTTTCAAGCCACTTCATTTCTTAAATAAGTAGGGTAATGGTCTCATACCGGGCGATGAAATTTATCTCTTACTTAGACACATTCACAAATATCCATATCTGAAGTGGGATTCCAACCCACAACTCATTGGTTGGAGGGCAGATATGATAACCACCCAATCAAACAGGCTGGCAAATCACAAATCTATTATTTAATCCAGTGGTGTAGCTAGGGCTTTTGCCACCTGGGGCAGTCCCTGAGTTTGCTGTCCCTCTCAATACGCACCAAAAATACTACAAAAAGTCAAAACGACATATAGAGAAATAAATTAAAACACTATGTTTATTTTTGAAGTAAAACTTTAATTTCAACATTCTAAAATTTTATATTTCTGGCTTTTCTGTTAGCAAAATCGTCGATGACATTAGCGAAGTCTATTTCATAGTAATGTAGGTAATTCTTAATCAGTTTTATTTAGAAAAACTCCTCTCACAACTAGCAACACTTACAGCAATTGTAAGTGTTGCCAGTTGTGAATTCGCAGTAGTATTACAATATTTGGAAATGAGTTCTCGAGACTGCATTTTAGAATTAACTGTAAAAGTTCAAAAAGTACTTCCTGGGGTGGACTCTGCCCCCCCCCCCCTGTAGCTATGCCACTGATTTAATCCTATTCATACCAGTTAAGTGCAAACTTGTCATGTTTGGTCTATGAAAGGCTTTTGCAGAATTTAAATATACTATTATGTCTGTCTGTTTTTATCCTTTCCTCCCTTTTCCCATTCACTCTTACAGTACAGGATTAAATTATTATTATGATTCAGGCCTCCATGGAGTCAAGACTAATCATGGGAGGTCCTTCCTAGAAAACATAGTCTATCATACCACTGCTTGAACTCGTGCTCTCACCACTCTATCAGGCAATGCATTCCACGGCTCAACCACCCTCCATGCAAAGAAACCACTCCTTACATTAAAGCAGCTCTGCAAGCCAGCTAGTTAGTATGTGTGACCAAACTTTGATAGTAAGGAATCAGCAGGCTTCCTTACTGATGTATAATCCTGATATCACATGAATGGAGAAGAGTTCAAGTAGTCCTATGTGGATGGTAGCCTTAAAATGTATTTCTTCTCATTGTATGTTTCTGCATTCATTCAGTTAATCATTAAATTCAGTGATTGGCAGAATAACAAACACTCACTACCTTAGTGTCACTTTTGTAAAAAAAAAAGAAAAAAAAAAACCCTCAAAATTCCACCCAGAAATTCATATCTATGTTTACTTCACCAATATTCATATCATAAACATAAAAAATATATGTATGTGCATATATGATGTACACTTAGACATTCAGACCTGATTTGCTATTTTTGACTGAACCTCAAGTAGCAAGGGCAGTATTTTCGTGTTTATGTGATTTGAAGCCCTATGCCAGAAAAAAATCCAAATATCCTATTTTTTTTTTTTTCTCAAGATTTATTTATTCTGTTAGTTGCATTTATTTACTGTCTTCTTTTGATCTAATTAGGAAAATCATTCTGCACTGAGTTAGACAGTCTGCATTCCAACTGTCCACAGCCCTGATTAGCATCTCTTTTCTAATTCTACTGGCCATATTGTAAAAATCTGGAAGTATTTGCCATAACAAATGATCTAGTGCAAATTTTCCATCCCTTTCTTTCAGTAACTCAGACCATAATTTTGTGCGAGTTTCCCTTCCTCAGAATGCTCTTCATTCAGTTGAATCTCATTTTCTTTGATACCCTGTAGTATCAAATGATATGAAACGACGTTTGGAATGATCTCTATGACTTCTGTTCTTCCTTTTCATTGTCTGACTACTGTTTCTGCTTACCTGATCTAAACACGAACCTCTGTAACTCATCTGACCAAAGGGCTGCTACGAGAAGCCCTTTGGTCAGAAAGACCTGGGTTTAAATACTGTCCATGACACGAGGACAACTTTTGGGTTTTTCTTCCCTCAGAACAAGCAAACTAGTTCTGTGAATACATGTCTAAGACATAAATACTTACTATAGTGCAAGGAAGGCAACGGGAAACCATCTTGTTCCATAATCATTATTCTCTAGTAAAATAGTATATTGTTATTCCTTGGTCAAGTAGCATATTATCAAACTAGCAATATGTTAGAGGAGAGAGATCCAAACACTTGCTTTAGGAGAGGATAATTTCAGTAACTCTTTCACATAGTTACTGAAATTATAATCAGTGGAATGATTTTTAATTTTCTACTCTATTCAAAATTCCTACATTCTTTTCAAGCCATGGGTTCACATTGATTGTTTTAAGGCAGCCAAGAAGAAAAAAAAAGTTCAGCTTACTACGTGTGGCTTGGGAGAAGAACTTTGGTATTATTTTAAGTCCACCTTGAGTCATGCAACAAATACAAATATTAGCAATTCCACATCTGACATTGAATGAACCAAATGCAGAAAACTGTCTCCTGCATAAATGGTGGTCATGTTTTTTCTGATCTTTTGCATAGGCTACTTGGCATGACCTGCTCATCTGTGCAGAAACTTCTTTCTTGCCCAGATGGCACTGCTGCAACAACACCTAAAGATATGGCCGATCTTGTTGCATCATTTTTCTTCATCAACTTCTGCGTGTGCGCGCACACACAAACTAAGGCAAATCACTGTAAGTCTCATGGGGTTTATTGCCACAAAGACATGAGAAGAATCTTCTCATGGTAAAACACATGAGAAAATTATATCTTTTGGTTCTGGTGGTATTTCCATAGTTGTGTTCAGAAAGTACTAATATCTGTTCAACATCGACATCTATCTCTGTTGATGTTGGCAGAGTGGATAGCATACCTGCTTTCCAACCAATAGATTGCATGTTTAAATCCTGGCATGGGTAGTTTTGAATGTCTTTTAGACCCAAACTGCTTTTCAAGCCCTTGGAGGGGGGGGGGTTGAAAAGGTACCATGTTTAGTCTCTAGAGGAGGGTTTCAGATTACTTAATACAACTGCAATAAATAAATGAAAATGAAATATAAAAAATCATAAAGTGCATGCATGTGTGTGTGTGTATATTAAAATGATATTATCACATTGAAAGTCGCATAAAAAACATGAATGCAAGAATATATTCATCCAGTTACAAAAAAAAGGCATGTAAAGTATGCCATTAAATGATCCATTACTCTTACCTTATTTAAAGTAATAGACAAAAAGTCATCTTATGTTGATTGCCATCAAAACAGTCTTGCGGTTTCTCATGCAAAAGAGATTCCAGCTCACTTACCCCTTACTCTCAGTAATATACAAATCACCGAACAAGATTAGATCTCTTTGCTTGGACTAACATTTACCTCTAATCTTTCCTGGTATAAACACATCAATAGCCTCCTCACCATCCAAGAAACTTGTCATTCACTTTCCTTAAATGTTGATCTACATACTATCCTTCGATGGGGTGGGGACGACCTTGGTATGTTCAATGCCACCAAAACACTATTATTATTATTATTATTATTATTATTATTAAAACAAGACCTCATGGAGTCAAAGACTCATCTAGGAGGTCCTTTTATCTCACACACATCTCATCATACCGGGTCTTAAACACATTCAAACTCCTTGCAGACACCTCACTCTCAGGCAAGGCATTCCAATCATTCACAACTCTGCACGAAAAAAACCTGCCTCTCACTCCCCTACTCACACCCTCTTTATACAGTTTCCAGGTATGACCTCTGGTTCTCCCCTGATCTCCCACTATTCTCTGTAGAACTTCTCCACCATTGATCCTATAACAACCCCTTACCAACTTGTAGGTCTCTATTATATCTCCCCTCTTCCTTCTCTCCACTAGACTCTGCAAATTACATCTTCTCAATCTTTCCTCATACTCGACATTCCAGAGGTCAGAAACTATCTTAGTCAGTCGCCTTTGCACCCTTTCCAACATCTCTTCATCCTTCTGAAAACCAGGTGACCAAATCTGGGCACAATAGTCCATGTGTGGCCTAATCAAAGCCTTATACAATGGAACAAGAATCTCCCTACTTCTACACGTCAGTGTCTTCCTCATCATTCCCAGAAGTCTTTGTGTTGTCTTCACAATTTTGGCGATGTGTCCCCTAAATTTTAGATCCTTATCCACTATCACTCCCAGATCTCTTATTTCCTCTACTTCCAACAATATATTCTCACCAAGCATAAATTCTGCATCCCATCTTTGTTTTCCAAATTTTAAAACCTTACATTTTGCAACATTGAACTCGCATCCCCATTTGCTTGCCCAATCACTCAATTTATTCAAGTCTTCTTGCAAGGCCACAACATCTTCGCTATTCTTTATGGTTCGTCCCAACTTTGCATCATCTGCAAACAACTGAATATCTCCATCCAAATCTTCGCCAATATCATTAATATACAAGTTAAATAGTAATGGCCCTAAAACAGATCCCTGAGGCACTCCACTAGTGACTTTCCTTTTCCTGGATATTGCACCCCCATACACAACTTGTTGATACCTATCAGATAGCCAGTCTCCAATCCAATGCACTAATCTAATATCCAACCCCATCTGCTCTAGTTTGACTGTCAACTTATCATGAGGTACTCTATCAAAAGCTTTTGCAAAATCCAAGTATATTACTGTGTATCCTTCTCCTCTGTCCAAGGAAGCAGTCACTTTATTGTAATAAGTAAGTAGATTACTAAAACACGACCTCCCTTTAGCAAATCCATGCTGTCCATCAAAGATTATACCATTGTTGTCAACCCAACTCTGGATCCTAGTTCTCACAAGCTTCTCTAACAACTTAACCACAACACCTGACACACAGATAGGCCTATAGTTTGATGCTTGAGTTCGATCACCTCCTTTATGAAGTGGCACAATCTTGCCCTCCTTCCACTCTTTAGGTACTTGACCAAGTGCAAGACTCGTATTAAAAAAATATGTCAAGGCAGGTGTCAACACTCTGGCACATTCCTTCAGAATACGCGGTGATATATTATCAAGTCCCACAGCCTTATTTACATCTAGTTTACTCAACTCCCCAAACACCTCTTGCTCACTTACAGTCAGTCTCTCCTACCCATCATCAACTGCTCTTAATCTCTCCATGAAGTCACATTCACAAGATTGAAAGATCTTTATGAACTGCTCATTAAGTATCTCCACCACACATTCTGCAACAGCTGTCTTTATACCATTTCCTCCAATCAATGTCATCCTTCCATAATCATTTTTTCTTTTGCTGGCTACATATCGAAAGAACTCCCTAGGATTCTTTTTAGCTTCATTAGCTAACTGCTGTTCATACCTCTCTTTAGCTACTCTCACCAACCAAGTCACTCTCCTTGCCTGGTCTTTGTAGAACTCATGAAATTGGTTACTTCCACTTATGCTGCCTCCACAATGCCCTTTTTCTCTGTATTGCATGCTTAATCTCTTTATTCATCCATCTCACACCTAACTTATTTAACCTTCTCACCCGTGGTATACATTTAGACATTGCATCCACTAAATATTTTTTGAAAATCCCCCAAGCTGCATTGATATCTTTTCCAGCTAACTCCTCATTCCATGCTACACCTGCAAGCTGTCTCCTGAGCTCTTCATAATCACCCCCCTTGTAGTTCCACATATACCCTTTTTTCACAGGGGTCCTTGCACTGCTGGCAACCACCCAAGTAATCACCTCATGGTCACTTTCACCAATTGGTGGATGATTTGATACCTCATTGATAATTACATCCTCCGATGAGATGACCAAATCCAAGACCCTTAATCCTCTTGTGCCCTCTGTTACATACTGTCTGAGGTAGTTATCCCTCAAAAACTCAAGAAACTCATTTTCTTTACTTCCAGTTGCTATCTCTTCATTCCAGTCTATATTGCCATAATTAAAATCACCCATAATGATCACCCTTTTCTTATTTGCTTGGCTTATTTGACTATATATTTCACTATCACCACCATCCACATTACCAGGTCTATAACAACATCCCACCAAGTATTTGATTCTATTCACCTCTATCTCACACCATACTGCCTCAAAACCACTGGCCCCATTTCCCTCTTGCATCTCTACCTTGTATGGACATAACTCTTTCTCTATCATCAATAGCACTCCCCCTCCCCTTTTACCCCTTCTATCCTCACGAAACACATCATACCTTTCCATCTCTATTCCTGTCAGGATGTCATCCTCATCTAACCATGTCTCACTTATTCCGACAATCTCTGGGTGCACAGACGCAATTAGTGCAACCATTTCATCCGCCTTGTTTCTTATACTTCTAGCATTGGTATACAAACACAACAACTCATTTCTGGATCTACAGCTAGTTCCACTGATACCACTCACTCGATGTGATCTCTCCATGCTGGACTGGGGCCATTTCCCTTTCTGCTTCTTCATTTTAGAACCCTTTGCAATTCCATCTGTTTCCTTTTGATCCCTGATCATCCCATTACTTTCCTGCCTACACATTCTCTCACCTCCTCTTGGAGCATCCACCTTTCTCACGCTGTGTATCCCTGTCCACCCTGAGCCTCGCCGTTTCCCTGCTCCTCTTGCACACCCATTCTCTCATTTTCTATACTCATACCACTCACTTCCACATTCATTTCCACTCCTTCAATCTCTCCTGTCTTACTCTCCTGCTCTTCCACATCACTCCCCCTCTTGATCTGATTCATTCTCTCTATTCACTTCTCTACCTTCCAGCAGCAGTCTCTCCAAGCGACTCACACCATAAACACTCAAATGCAGTCCATCGCTCCCATACAGTTCACTTCGTCCCTCAAACTCATTCCACACATTAACAAACTGTACTCCCATCTCCTCACACATTTCAGCCAGAATATCATTCATAATCCTTGCTCTCCGCCTCATTTCACCACAATCATACCTAGGCAACACACTGACCACCCTTCCTGTCACACTATTCTCCTTTATCTTTCCAAGCAGTCTCCTGACATTCATTTTGACATGCTCTTTGTTCTCTCTCAAATCATTCGTACCAATTAATACAATTAACTCTTTTGCTCGTTCCCGCCTTATATTCAATGCCTCAATCACTCTACTCATTTTACCGCCTGGAAAACATACCTTGTGCATTTTATCTTGCTGTTTCTTGTTCAAAAGAAATTCCAGCTCATCTCCCTTACCTTCAGTAACACAAATCATCAGACAAGATCACATCTCTTTGCTTGGACTAACATTCACCTCCAGTTTTTCCTAGTATAAACACATCACATCAGTAGCCTCATCAGGTGTAACAGAAACTCTCGGCATCCAAGAAACTTTGCATTCTCTTTCATTTCAAGAGCCTATGTTACATATACAGATCCCAAATCCATCCATGTTTAGAATCTGCTCACACGTTTGGGGGTGCACCTGAAACTTCTTTTAAAATCCTTGACTCTGTACAGAAGTGAGCAATTAGGCTCATAGATGATCCCTCTCTCACAGACTCACTTCAACCTCTATCTCACAGGTGCAGTGTTTCAGCACTGTGTCTATTCTACAGGTAATTTCATAGTCACTGCTCCAGTGAATTGGCAACCATCATTCCTCCACTTTCTGTTGCACCTGTTAATACAAATACTGCAGCTCTCCAGCACTGCTTTACTGTGCAGCTGCAAATACACTGAACCTGATTCTGTTCATTCTCTTTCATTCCGTCCATCTTTCTCTCTCTCCTCTGGAACCTCAAGAAGTAATCCCAAACAACAACCTGCAACTGTTAAAAAAAAAAAATCAGTAAACTTTTCAGTCCTCATCTGCATCCCACACACACACACACACCACTAATGTGCCTAGGTTCCATGACCTCTCATTTATCTGAACGAAGGCCTCGAGTTCTTTCCACCTTTCTCTGTTCTTGGCAATGTTTTTCGCAACAAAATTTGACAGTTCATCACTCCACCTTCGTTTAGGACATCCTTGGCCTCGTTTCCCTTCTTTTGGAATCCAGTTCATTAGTATGGTGGTCCATCACTCATCTTCCCTTCTGGATAGATGTCCGGCCCATTTCCATTTTAGTCGTTTATGATGAAGAATGATGTCAGTGATGCGATTCTGGCTTCTTATCCAGGTGTTTCGCTTCTTATCTTTTAATGTGATGCCTAGCATCAACCTCTCCATTTTTTTTTGAGTTGTTGTTAGTTTATTTGCCAGTGCTTTTGTTAGTGACCAAGTTTCACAACCATATGTGATGACTGGAAGTATACACTGGTTAAATGTCTTCCTTTTTAAACAGAGTAGGACATCATTGTTTCGAAAAATGCTTTTCAGTTTTCTGAGTGCACCCCAGGCAAGTTGAACTCTCCTATTTATTTCCATTTAGAGTCCCCAGTTTAGATCAATGAGGTGACCTAAGTATGTATGTGAAGAGACTCTTTCCAAGAAATTGCGTTCTATTATTATGTTTTTTGGTGTTACAAAAACACGATTTTTGTTTTTGCTCTGTTTATTTTTAGACTGACTTTTCTGCTTTCATGATATAGGTCTTCTATCATTATATTAAGGTCTTGTAGAGTGTTTGCAAAAATTATGATATCATCTACATATCTTAGGTGTCTTAAGTTTCTGTTATTAATTTTTATACCAAGGTTTGTCCAGTTTATATTATTAAATATTTTTTGAAGGACTGCTGTAAAGATTTTGGATGATAGAGTGTCTCCTTGTCGGACTCCTTTTTCATTTGATATTTTATTGCTACTTGTGTGAAGTTGGATTGTTGCTGTTTCATTGTGGTATATTTCCTGGAGGAGGTCCATATATTTTCCAGGAACTCCCTGCTTCTGGAGTGCTTTGATTATTGCATTAGTTTTGATGGAATCAAATCCTTTTTCATAATCAATAAAGGCTAAACAAGAGGCAATTGGTGTTCTTCTGCTTTTTCTATTATTTGTTTTACTGCATGTATATGATCAATTGTGCTAAAGCCTTGACAGAATCCTGCTTGTTCTACTGGTTGATTTGAGTCTAGAAGAGGGGTTAACCTGTTTATTACTTTTGCGAGAATTTTGTACAGATTGGAGAGAATACTAATTGGTCTATAGTTCTTTACTTCTTCTTTGTCCCTTTTTTTAAATAACAGTATCAGAGTAGCATTTTTCCAGTTTTTTCGTATCTTCCACTCTTCTAGGCATAGATTTAGTAAGTTTGTGACATGGTGAATTATGTTGTTTCCTCCCTATTTAATTAATTCTGTGTGAATTAGGTCTTTACCAGGACATTTTCCATTTGTTTTAATGCTTGTTTTATTTCATCTGAAGTGAATGGGGGGATGGCTTCTATATGCGATGGAGAAGAGTTATTTATATTTGATTTATCTATTGAAGGATCACTATAGGGTTCTTCATAAAATTCTTCTAGCCTGCTTAGGATTTGTTCTTGGTTCCTTATTATGGTTCCATTGTTATCTTTTATTGCAGTTATTTGACTTTTGCCAACTGCTAAATGTTTCCTTAGTATTTTCATATTTTTTATTGTTTTCAATTTTTTCTCTCTTTTTTTTTTTTTTTTTTTTTTTTAGTGTTATAAGATCTTATTTCATTTCTCATCTTTTTCCTTATTGATTTGCATAGTTCTGCATATTCTATTTTAGAAATTAAGTTTTTGTCTTGTTTCATATTTCATCTCTTTTTTAGTAGTTGTAAGGTTTCCTCTGAAAGTTTATGGTCTTTTTGTTGTTTGTCGCTTTTGAATTCATTGGCTGCTGAGATTATTACTTCTGTTAGGTTTCTGCTTATTTTATTTATGTCTTCTTCTTTAAATATATTTATCAAGTCTAGTTTTTGATTGAGTGTTTCTTCGTAATCTTTCATCTTGTTTTCAATAGGTTTTAAGTCAAAACTTCTTGATTTTTTGTTGTTTAGCCATTTTATTCTTTCAAATTTGGGGATTATTTGTATTGGCTCTCACCAGTCGGTGGTCACTTCCTGTTTTTATTTGATTTAATACTGAGGTATCTTGAACTATTCCTTCATTATTATACAGCATATAATTTAATTTTTTATTTCTCCATGTCCATTTTCTTTTGAGGGCTTTTTAAAAAATGTATTCATAATATAAAGCTTGTTACTGATAGAGAATTCTGTAAGAGCCATTCCTGAGTTGCTGCTTGTACCATATACGTAATGTCCTATTGTGTCTATTTGGTGAATGGGATGAACTACTTTGGTGTTAAAATCGCCGATTACTATAGTAAAGTTTGATTGCTATTTCTTTTTTTGTCTAGAATGTGCTGCAGTGAGTCATAAAATGCTTCTATCCCTTCATCAGTGTGGGATGAGGTTGGAGCATATATTTGGATGATCCTTAATTTAATAGTTTGGAGTTTATTTTAAGTGTGATTTCTATTATTCTTTCATCTCTATAATTAAATTCTTCTATAAGGTGTGCAATTGTTTTTTTAATTAGAAATCCAACTCCGTATTGTCCTTCGTTTTCCCATAATAGTATAAGTAGTCTCCATTTTTTAGTTTTGTTAAATGTTCATCTTGCCTGCGAACTTCACTTAAACCTATGATGTCTCATTTAATGTTTTAGTTCTTGCTGTAAGATGATAAGGTTTTCCTCTTCTTTAAGTGTTCAACAATTAATTGTTCCTGTATATAGGAAAAGAGGATTGTATTGATTACTGTTATATTTATGAATTCTTTAGGCTATTCCAGTAAAAAAAAAAGACACACACACACAAAAAATCAAATTTGTGTACATTAGTCTGTACTTGGTCTGATCTAAACCTTATACAGTGGAATGAGAACAACCTTATTTCTATATGTCAGTGTTCTCTGCATCATTGCCATAATCCACTTTGTTGTTCTCACAGTTATAGAAATGGGTCTCAGAAATTTCAGGCAGTCCTTGTTTTGGACAGTTGAACAGTCTTTGTCCACCAACTCCCCTAGATCCCTCATCTCCTCCACCTCTTCTAAGATCTTCCCATCAGTTGCATACTCTGTATTCCATTTGTACTTTGCAAATTAAAACCTTACACTTTGCAACATTGAACATGTAACCGCACTCATTTTTTCATTTGGCCAGTCTGTTGAAGTCCTCATGCAAAGCCACAACATTTTCTCCACTCATCATAGTTCATTCCAGCTTTGTATTAATTACAACTGCATATCACCCATTCAAACCATCCATAATATTAAATAGCAAGAGTAATCTCCCTCATCCAATGCATTTGTCACCTTTTTGTAATAAGTAAGTTGATTGCCAAAGCACGATCTTTCTTTCTTTTGTAAACCCATTTTATTCATCAAAGAGAATGTTGCTGTTATCAAACCAATTCTGAATCTTAGTCATGACTGACCTCTTTAACACTTTACGAACTATGCTCTTTACCAACCAACTGCAGACACACAACTGGCTCATAATTCAAAGCCTAAGTCTTATCACCTCCCTTATGAGCGAACAATTTTGCACTCTTTCCACCCCTTTTGTGAACTTGGTCCAATCCAAAACTCATGGGAACATTCCCTCCAAACATGCAATGATATATTATCAAGTCTCCTACAGCCTTATTCACATCCATTTTATTTAGTTCCTCATATACCTTCTGTTCACTCACCATAAGCATCTCCTCTCTCCTTTCCAGTGCACTCAAGTACTGCATATTGCATTCATGAGGATGAAATACCTTCTTTATGAATTTCCCATTTAGTATCTCAACTGTATCATCTGCATTAGTTATCATTCTACTATTTTTCTACTAACAGTGGTTAGTAGAAAAATAGTAGAATGATATCATTCCATATCATTCTTTCTTTCTTCTATTGGCCACGTATCAAAAGAAATTTTTAGGATTTCTTATGGCCTCATTAGCTAACTGCTGCTTATACTACACTCTTGCTACCTTTATCAAGTGAGTTATCTTTCTCACCTTCTCTTTATACTCGTCATGCAGCTGATTATTGCCATTCATCTTGTGCTATGTCCATAATGCCCTTTTCTTTCAGTTTGCATACCGAACCACTTCAATCTTCCATACCTAGTTTATATAACCGTATGACCTTTGGAATACACTGAGACACTGCAAGATATTTCATGAGTAGGGCCCAAATAGCATTGGTCACCTTCCCCTCAAATTCCTCATTCCATGATACAGTTACAAGGTCTTTCCTGAGTTTGTCATAATCACTGACCTTATAGTTCCATGTATATTCCCTCTTCTCATAGAAGTCCTCATACTGCTGGCCACTACCCTTCATGGTCACTTTTACCAACTGGAAGAAGATATGATACATCATTTACAATAACATCCTCTGATGAGATGATCAAATCCAAAATCCTTGAGTTTTGTACCTTCTGTTACGTATTGCCTAAGGTAGCTTCTCAAAAATTTCTTCTAGATTACATCTCTTTATTCCATTCCATATTACCATAATCCTGTCCACCTCTGCCTCACACCATACATCCTCAAAACCACTGCCACTCTTTGCCCCTTGCATCTCAGCCTCGAATGGGCATAACTTCTCTGCCACCATCAACAGCATTCCTCCTCTTCCTTTTTCTGCTCTGTTCGTCTTCAATAAAAAAACATATCCTTCCATCTCAATTCCTGTAAGGATGTCCTCCTCATCCAACGACATCTTGCTTATTCCAACAATTTTGGCAGATGAATTCAATCAACACAATAAAACAGTCTTCATTATTTCATATGCTTCTGGTATTCATATATACACATAATAGCTCACTTCATTCTATAACAAGTCTCATGGACACCTTGGATGAAATTACTCCATACCTCTCAACTATTCATCTCTGTCTTCAGTATTCCTACATCCCTCACCAGACTCATATGCTCTACACACACACACACACACACACACACACACACACACACACACACACACACACACACACACACACACACACACACACACACACACACACACAATCTGTTTATATCCCACACAGTGTATTCTTGTTTCACCTTTATGTATCCACTCTCTTACTGCACTCTTTCATACTTCCTGTTGCTACCACACTTCTATTCACTTATGCTGGCTTACCATTATCATCAACTGCATTATCTTTTTCACATGCTACGATACCATACCATTCACTCTGCTTGCTTCTTTAGTATCATTCGTGATCTCCCACTTTGCTTTTTGCTCACAGTTGATGACACACCTTATCGTTCATGTTTCACTTTTTACACACACTCTCTCTCTCTCATATCTATTAATCCTCTCTACATAGATATCCTCAAAATCTCCCAAAGCATACATATTGCAGTCACAGCCCCTAACCATTTTCCAAAACATCTATGCCACTTACATTTGCCTTTCATGCTGATCCATGTGCCACCACCATTTTGTTTACTCTCAAAGCTTCACACAGAGAAACAATTTTAAATTAATACGCAATCTGAATGCAACCAAACACTCCCTACCAATCACAACTATTACAGAAAAAAAAATTGACAAATTATTGATATTGCCGTCAACATATATAAAATTTTAGCTTATCTTTCTGCATCCCTCTTCATCTGTCTGAAATGGGAGGAGGATCAGGATACATAGGGAGACATTGAGTGAAAAGTATATATGCTGGATTTAAAAGTGAATATGTGAGTGGACAAGAAAAACTTCAGAATGCAGAGAATATATATACAGCTAATTCTCTTTTTACACGACTTTTTTTTTTACACGATTTTGAAATAACACAGTTTAGAAAACAAAAGCAATTATATTTTTACATGGAATGTTTTGATTTAACATGGTTCAAATGGTGCTTATTTTAAAAATTTCTGTTTGGATTCAGTTCTGTTAAATAGGGTATTTCCATTATAATTATCATGTTAATAATTGGTGGATTTTTATATATATATATAGAGATATTCATAGATATTATATCTTAATATATAATCCTACCATAGAGATGATCTCTGTTTCTAACAATTATTTTTTTTAATTCCGAGTGTACCTATAATATTTTTATATGCATAAGGGTTCACTCCAATTGGTGCAATGATCTTAACTCTTTCAGAATCCAAATAATCACTGACTCAAGACCAAAATAAAAAATAAACACATTTTATAAAACAAAAACAATATATATACACTTCAAACAACTTTTCATAACTAACTACAAATTTAATTGGATCCAAGGCCTTTTTTAAAATAAACTTACACTTAAGACTAAACACTTTGTTTTCAAAATGACAAAATGTTCATAGCCAATTTCTCTCTCTCTGTCAAGGCTCTTTTCTGAAGATATATATAATGGAGTCTTTTCTGACTCCATTCTTCATTTACACAGGATCCTTTTCATCCCTCATGTAGCACACATAAAATCTTCCTGACTTAATTCTGTCTCTTTTCTTCAGTAGAAATAATAGTCAGATCCGGCGTCCTTAATACAGATGAAACTTCCTAATCAGAGTTTTCTCGAACATTCCTTTAGAACATAAATAGCAAATTCTTCTTTTATTCACTAAATGCTTATTGACAGTCTTAACTCTTCCAATTAAAAAAAAGTTCTACGATTTCCTTTTCGGAATCTACTATAAATCTTTCAATTAGTGTTTCCTCCAATATTCCGTTTAAAACGCATATAGCAATGTTTTCTTTTATATATCCACATACTTATTCCACATTAAAACTTAATAGTTCCACGATTCCTTTTTTGGAATATACTATTAATTTTCTTCCACTGTCACATAAAAAACTTAAGTTCCTCCGAACCTAAATATCTGCCGGCCTATGTTCTAAATTCCTTCCGAACGCTATCCTGTTTACTCTCTCGTTGCTTCGATACCGAACTTGTCAGCTGTCAATCACACATCAAACTTCTCGGCGAGCACGCGTAGTCCGTGGCAAACGAGAAACTAAGTGCTGTATAATGTCTGACACGGTGTCTCCGTTAGCGACAAGAGAACGTCTCCATAAAACAAAATTTTGATAATTTAAATTACAATAAAATTCTTGTAAGTAATACAATTATCAAATCTGGTAAGTATATCAATTTTTAACTGCTTTACATATCACTTTTGACAAAACAATTTCAATAACGGGCACATCGCAAGTGCCGACAATGCGTGTTATGAAAACATAAACAATTCGTAAAAATATTCAGAATTTTAATTATGATTATTTTTACAATCATTTCCTAGAACGGTACATGTGTACTTGAACTTGAATTTTGGGGAACTCCCTCGATGTTTTAAATATCAGGGATTACTCTTAGCTAGAGAATGTTAGCTCTTAGCTGAACTGATTGTGGCGACAACAAAAAAATCAATTTTTGTAGTTATGATTCCCCAAACTTAAGCTGACAGATGAACCTTTATATTCACTTGCAGCACCAAAACGTGGAATTTTGTTTTCTGCCACCTAATACGACATCCTTAATACAACCACTAGACCAGGGTGTGATCGCTACCTTCGAAACTTACTAAATAAGAGTATTCCAATACATTTTGGATAAACTAGATAAGAATAATCTACTGACCGTTATGGATGTGTGGAAGAAATTTTCTATTTTGGATTGCATCAAACTTGCTAAGTTGGCATTATCAGAATTTAAACCTTTAACTTTAAATGCACGCTGAAAAGCTACTTGGCCAAAATGTGGGAAAAAGGAAAAATGACGATGAAGAGATTCCCCTCACTGCAAGATTAAAGAATGGCTTCAAAACTGCTAGTAAATTGCAGAGCCATTTTCTTACACATGATCCAACTGAACGAGCTGAACTGTTTAAACGTGTACTGAAGTCCTGTATGGTGCGCTATGAAGAATTAACAAAGATCTAGTCAAAACAGGATATTAACGATTAATTACAGAGTTCGTGGTAAAAAAATCAACCGTCAGAATTATCGAAAATTAGTGCTAATTTAGTTCATTTTTTGGAAGAAAATATTTTGCCATTGCAGTATGAACAGGACGGCCAAAGTGTTTCAAGTGATGGAACTGATTTAATTCCAGTCTCACACAAAATAATGCGGCTACCATCAGAAAGTGACGGTGAATAAAATTTAATAACTATTAACCATATGCACGGGTGTATTTGGGCCTTTTCAAATTTCTGTTTTATTAGTGACACACTTTATTTTCTTTAAGAAAGATTCATATGTATTTATGATATACTGTAAATAAGTACTTATAAGAAATATATTTTTACATTAGCCAGGTGCTATCAGCCTGGGGGGAGGGGGACATTTGGCCTCAAGAAACAAGAAACACGTTGCCACTGGGCATGGTCCTCTGTGACTGTCTGCCATGTTCTGGTCTCCAGCCCAAAAACCTGCAGGTCTTCCTTCTCCTGATCTGCCCATCTCCTTCCATCTCCCTGGTGGCCTCCCTGATCAGGGTTGGGCCTCCCACACTTGTCTCACAGTCCTTTCGGGGCCCATATGGTACAGGTGCCCCAGCCACTGAAGACGCCGGGCTCGCAGCTCCATCAAGACGTCTGCCGAGTTGTATAAAGCATGTATGGCAGCATTGGACCGCCTCCTCCAGACTCCTCCATAGATACGTTGTAGCATCTTGTTCTTGATACTCTCAGGTGATCAGCTTGTCTCGCCGTGAGAGGCCATGCTTCAGCACCGTAGAGGAGGACAGGCCTGATCAAAGTCTTGTATAGTCCCACCTTTGTAGTCCAAGACAGCAAGCGCGAGGCGAAAAGGGGATGCACCTGATAATAGGCCACATTCGCAGCATTTACTCGACTTTGGACATCAGCCTCAACTTTGTTGTCTTCAGTCACGAAAGAACCCAAGTACCTAAATACCTTCACTCTCTCAAACTGTGAAAGTTTGAGAGAGTGAAGGTGTGGGCTTTCTCTGTTTCTCTCAAATGGAGAAAGCCCATCATCCTGCTTCACACCGGTCTGTACTTGAAATAGGTCCGACAGGTCACCTTCTGCTTTCACTCTTGCTCTCGAACCAGCTACGCACACCTACACCATTTTTTTGGAGTTTTCAAGGAATTCCCAGCTCTTCTAACACCTGCCATATTTTTAGGGGTATTATTGAGTCATAGGCTTTAGAAAAGTCTATGAAAATATTATGAACTTCCCGGTTATATTCCCAGCATTTTTCAAAAACTTGGCGCAGCACGAAGAGTTGGTCTATTGTAGAACGGTTCCTCCTGAAGCCCGTTTGGTAGTCACCAATGCACTCTTCTGCTAATGGTGTGAGGTGCATTAGCATGATGTTAGACAGCACCTTGTAGCCAGTCGACAGCAGTGAGATGCCCCTATAGTTGCCATTGAGCCTTATCTCCTTTCTTATATACTGGGGTAATCAGCGACTCCTTCCACTCATCCGGCAGCTGTTCTCGCCAGATCATCAAGATGACCCGGTGCAGCTGCTCCAGCAGGATGTCCCCACCATTCTTCAGGAGCTCCGCCGGTATGCAGTCCACTCCTGGAGCCTTATTATTTTTTGGCATGCAGATAGCACGAGTAATCTCACTAAATGTCGGCTCTTCAATAAATGGTTCAGCAGTTTGATAAGAAGTATAATCCTCCGATATTGACGTTCCAGCATTGATATTCAGCAAGTTCGCGAAATATCTACACCACTGAGCGAGTGCATCTTTTGAGTTTGTTAATAGATTTCCACTCTCATCTCTTATGGTTGCTGCTTGTGTCTGGGCACCTCACATAGCTTTGATTGTCCGGTACATCTTCCGTCCATTATTCGTCACCCTATTTCTCTCTATACTAGCCACTTTCTCATTAAGATACTTCTGCTTTTCTGCATAGATAGACATGTATTCACCACTCTTCTCACCCTCTCATATGCAGCTTTCTTCCTGCTATCTGCTCGGTAGTTCAGTTAGTGCTTCCCTTCGTTTCGCTACAGCTTCTTCACACCATGCTTTTCTGCTCCTCTTTCTCTTTCCCACAGTTCTCGAGGCAGCTAACGCAACCGTATTTTTGATGGTTCCCACATCCCATCTGGATCATCTTCTTCCTCCTGCAACTCCCCAAAATGATTCTGCAACTCTAACTGGAAAGCCCGCTTGCCTTTCGCTGTTTTCAACTTGTCCAGGTCCCATGCCGATCATATAGTAGCTTCTGAACCGCATTTCTATGCCTGAAATCGTTGGCTACCTGCTCCTCTGAAACTTCTCACATCCAAGATGGAGCTGTGGTGATGTCGATACACTAGTACATGGTCTATTTGGTTAGCTGTTCTACCATCTGGCAATCTCCAGGTCTGCTTGTGGACGTCTTTATGCGCAAACATAGTGCTCTTTACAAAGCATCCCGTAGCGGTGGTAGAACTCGCAAGCCGGATCCTGTTATCATTGCACTCCTCATGTAGGGCTCTCACTACCCACAAAAGGGTGCCACACACACGCTCTCTCCCCAGCTTCACGTTGAAATCTCCCAATACTAGCTTAACGTCATAGGACTGTAGATTAGCACAAGTACACTCAAGCACTTCGTAGAAACAATCTTTAGCTTCTTCCGAGCTCTCTTCAGTAGGCGCATAACAGTTCACAATAGACACATTTTGAAAACGTCCCTTAACTCTAATAATACACAGTGGATTGTTCACAGTTTTAAAATCTAAAATATTACACAAAAATTTATCACTAACTAAAAACGCAGTTCCGAGTACTTTTCGTCCTCTGTTGTCACCACTATAGTATAGCGTGTACCCCTGATTGCGGGTCGAGCCATGTCCCGGCCATTGCACCTCTTGTACAGCACAAAGTTCAATTTTTTACTGTCGTAAGACATTCATCACATTGAAAAGAGCTCCTTCTTTCACCAAACTTCGTATATTCCAGGTCCCAAAACGATTAATAATCATCGTCGCAAAGGCATCTGAATTCCAAGGCTTGTGTGGTGCTTGTTTTGTAACCAATAGGGTTTTTACAGGAGGGGTGGTTGGCCCCTCGCTAACCCTCCACTTATATTAGGATTCCTTAACTAAATTGAGCAGCATAGTACTAGCGAAAGAAATCCTTAAACAGTTGTATACAACAAAGTACTATAATAAGCTTCTAAAATAAAAAAAAAAAAAATATATATATATATTTAATATTAAATTGAATTTTATTCAATGATTTTCATATGTTTTGTTTGAAAATAACTTATTGTTCATATCGGGTTTTCACATCTGGAACCATTCTTCTATTTTTCCATATGCGCTGTATTTTTTTTCATTTACACAGATTTTTCTGGAACCAATCTACCATGTAAATGGATAGATCTTCATACATGTAAGAAAAAACTAAACATAATTTATTGCTCCTATATATAATATTTTGCTAAATATTATGAGCTTCTTTCAGGGAGAAGACGTAAAAACTGGTAATAACATTTAAATTTTGAATATAGGAAGGAGTCATACAGCATGCATATAATATCATCATGGTCGCAGCTTTCCACTAGTAGGAAACGCTATTAGAGTTCAGAGAAGTAGGAATAAATGTATAATTAATTAATTTATTAATTAATTTAAAAATAATAAATAGATAAACATAAAATATAAACAATTAATAGCTTATCACTTATCTTATTTATGATAAATGCTTATCACTTATCTTATTTATCTTATTCACTGTTATATCTATTAACACAATTTGGCCGATTCTTAGAATGATTACGTATATTAAATAAATTGACAAAAAATTGACTTCTGAATAGAGTCCGATCCTCAGCAATAACGGTCTGGAGTTACCTCCTAATCGGGTTCTGGCAATATTTATTTGTTCAAGCTGCACCAGCCAGATCCCTAGGTTAGAAATTCCTTTTAACCAAGAAGTAACCCTCAGAAAATATACAAAGTAAATCAATCTATTAATTACTCCTTATATCAATTTTTTCTATCTCTCTTAAAACACTTTAGATTGCAGTCGTGGTCTCTGTCATATATTTCTTTCCCGCTCAGATTCAAATATTAGCAAGCGGTGCATTAGATTCAAATCAAGGCACAAAACAGGTTAAGATAATCAAGATACATTTATTAGATTCAAAAGATTACACATTTACAATAAAAAAACACTCAATAGGAATAGAGTTATCCCAAATTATAAGGTTAGGCATATCAACTGTAATTCACATATCACATCTAAGAATAGACTCATTTCACTACACAAAATTCTAGCTAGCATCCCTTAAATATCTTTATTATCTTACACGTATTCTTAAAATATTCACATCGATAATTCTATAGATCATTACTTATGGTAAATTAACTACTACTCATTCAGACAAATATTAAAGAAACAGCTATTTGGTTCTGAACACTAGTATCTAAAATCTCACTATAGTCCTTCATACAAGTTTAGAGTTGTTATTATTATTATTACCCCAAGACCTCATGGAGTCAAAGACTCATCTGGGAGGTCCTTTTATCACACACACATCTCATCATACCGAGCCTTAAACACACTCAAACTCCTTGCAGACACTACACTCTCAGGCACCCACCCCCCCCCCCCCCCACCCCCCCCCCCCCCCACCCCCCCCCCCCCCCACCCCCCCCCCCCCCCACCCCCCCCCCCCCCCACCCCCCCCCCCCCCCACCCCCCCCCCCCCCCACCCCCCCCCCCCCCCACCCCCCCCCCCCCCCACCCCCCCCCCCCCCCACCCCCCCCCCCCCCCACCCCCCCCCCCCCCCACCCCCCCCCCCCCCCACCCCCCCCCCCCCCCACCCCCCCCCCCCCCCACCCCCCCCCCCCCCCACCCCCCCCCCCCCCCACCCCCCCCCCCCCCCACCCCCCCCCCCCCCCACCCCCCCCCCCCCCCACCCCCCCCCCCCCCCACCCCCCCCCCCCCCCACCCCCCCCCCCCCCCACCCCCCCCCCCCCCCACCCCCCCCCCCCCCCACCCCCCCCCCCCCCCACCCCCCCCCCCCCCCACCCCCCCCCCCCCCCACCCCCCCCCCCCCCCACCCCCCCCCCCCCCCACCCCCCCCCCCCCCCAAATGATAATTATCAGATATTTTCTGCTGACTAGAGCAACTTTTTTTAAGCATTTCTTTGACCAGTTGCTGAGTCAGTCATTCTCTGACATGAGCAAGTAAGGTTTTCAATCCCACAACTCAAGAAAATTGACTGTAGAACTCACACTATTTCAGATAATAACATATAGTCTTAGGGTTAGAGACCGTGACATGGCAGTTATCTATAGTGTTTTCCCCAGATGTCATTTGAAATCATTGAATAGTCTCTGGCCAGCTATCTGTGATTAGCTAAGGGTGGAGATTAGCTTCCCCCAGTTTCTAACATTTAGGCCAAATGGTCTTACTTACTCCTCCTTTGGAGAATAAATGGCATTCGTGGATTTATTATTATTATTTTGATTATTAGATACTTTTCTTCTTAACTCTTACCTACATGTGGAATCAGTTGTGCTCTAGGTTCTGAAACCTCTGTGTGGAATTTATATAGAACCTCTGTAGTTCAGTTGGTAAATATTGGACTTGAATTCTGTTTATGGTGTATTGAACCTTTTTAAGGGCTTTTTCAAATATAGGTCAGTTAACTGGTCTCATACTGGAATGGCAAAGGATTTTGGTACTGGAATTTTTTTTTTTTTTTTTTTTTTAATCCCTCAAAATTAACAAAACTGCCAAGTGAATGCATGTAGTTGACAGACATAGCAGACTCTGTCAATAGTGATTAGTCATTCTATCGTAACATTAATTAGGATTCTGCAACATCTTGTGAAAGCCGTTGACCTTTGCATGACCTTTTGTCCAGTATATCTGTCACTTTAAACATTAAGTAGATTGCTGTAACACAACCTCTATCTTAACAAACCCATCTCAACATTCTGAGAATATGGCTATTATTAATGCATTTCTGGATTCTGATCCTCATCAGCCTATAATTTGATGCCTTAGTCTTATCACTCGCTCAGTAACACAGCTATGTTTTTGGTGCCCTTGGCAAATTCATAGTTGCATGCCTTATTTAGTATTAGGTTCGAGCTACCTAGGCACCCTTGGCAACTGCCCCAACACTATAAGTGTTCCTATGCCACTGCACTCTGTGTTTAGTAGCTCTGTTTTATCCACCTTCTGCTGTTTTGTGACTTTTCCTATTGCTGGGTTAATTAATTATTTTTAATTGCTTAAATTTAATTATTTAGTTATTATTATCATTATTATTATTATTCAGGCCTCCATGGAGTCAAAGGACTCATCATAGGAGGTCCTTCCTAAGAACATAAAGTCTGTCAAGACTCATTGAGGGGAGGTTCCCCCTAAGAAACACAAAGTCTATCATACCACCCCTTAAACTTATTGACCGTTCTCGCTCTCACCACTCCATCAGGCAATGCATCCCACGGTTCAACCACTCTCCACGCAAAGAAACCACTCCTCACTCTCTTGCTCACAGTTTCCTTTCGTAACTTCCAGGGATGTCCTCTTGTCATCACTCCCTCCCGCTGTTCAACCAAGCGAAAGAACTCCCCAGTGTCAACCCTGTAACCACCTCTCAACACTTGAAAAGTCTCGATCATATCACCTCTCCTTCTTCTATCCACGAAACTCTGCAGTTCACATTCCCTCAGCCGATTCTCATAACTATCCTTGTACAGTCCTGAAACCATCTTTGTCATCCGTCTTTGTATCCTTTCCACAGTTAATTATTAATTAATTATTCAATTATGATAATTAATTTTTTTTATAAATAAATATATATATGTGTATACAATTATATGTTAGGAAAGATTTGCTGCTTTATAAAGTACTATCTCCCACAAGGGGAAAAGATGTAGACCATCAGATCTGTTTAGGTTAGGGGAGTGAAGAAATGTTTCACATGTTTCTTTTTATAGCCGTTCCATTAGGAACCGACTTTTGTGAATGACTTTTGTCTTGTTCCACTTAACTCCATATCTGGTGTTGATGGCATGTTCTGCAATTCTAGACTGTTCGGGTTCAAGGTACTGGATATATGACTGGTGTTCTTCTAATCGGACCTGAGCAGATCTTCCTGTTTGTCAGAAATATGATAACCCACACGAGCAGGGAATCTGGTAGACACCTGGATAACTGAGATGTGGAAGCTTGTCGTTTGGAGACATTAGGAAGGTGGAGATTACAGCAATAGGAATACTTAAGGAATTGCTTCTAATAAATGACGAGCTAGAAAGTGAAATAATGTACTAGAGATTGAGATGATACCTAGACAGTGGAATGAAGCAGTGATTAATCATAATTCCAAAAAAAGTGATATTGTGAAATGTAAAAATACATGGACTTTTAATTCTGATTGATTTAACTTAAATGGGTCGAAGTTCGTTGTCTCGAAAGCATTGTTTATGATGAATGTGAAAGTGAGCAGTCAGATAAACTGAGCTTTTGGGATGGAGGGATGCCAATGAATGTGTGTGCAGGCATCCATCAGGCAACTTAGTGTGAGAATTATTAAAAAAAAATCAGAATCTAGTTTTAGTGACAGAATTGAATGGAGTAATCAAAATGTAAAGGTGCAGGCATCCATCAGGCAACTTAGTGTGAGAATTATTAAAAAAAATCAGAATCTAGTTTTAGTGACAGAATTGAATGGAGTAATCAAAATGTAAAGGTGGTTATTGGTCTAAGGGGATACTGCATTTCATGTATGCTGATCACAGAATTATCAGGAATAAGAGGGATTATTGACATTGGTACAAAAAGTTCTACAATGTGATTTTGCTCACAACAGATGAGCTACAGGGATAGAATGTGAGAGTATAGTATTTTCAGGTAGGATAGAGAGTAGAATGGGGGTGTGGGAAATATTGCAGGTGAATAGCAGCTAAAAAAGAGGTAGGAGGTCATCAGGAGGACAGAGATGTGAAAGCCAGCTCATTTGAGGAGGCAGTGTAATGGGAGATAGAGGCAAATAGGATTAAATAAATGGTTAAATGTTAAAAATAACAAGTAATTTTAAACCTGGTTTTACTCCATTTCCCAAGTAAGCAAACAGACAAACAAGTAAAGTTTGCGCCTGCAAGTGATGCAAGTCTAGCTAATCCTACAGGTAGTGCAAGACCAAGGCAACTCGTGGTAAAGGTGGCATAAGCTCTGATCACTAATCTTAATATTTACCCTTAATGCCAAAACACATCTCCAAGAAGAGGATGCATGATGTTTTGTATTAAAGGCAAGGGGCCACTACCCAGACCGGTTTCGACCTTTATTGAAGTCTCGTCAGTGGGAGCTAGGCTAGAAATATCAAGATTTAGTAATACAGAGCTTATAAGTATTTTACCAGAACAAGTTGCCATAAGGTGTTTTAACCTTATTAAATAAAAATCTCTGGAGGAGATATAAATGTAGAAGGTATTTTACCTTGGGTATAATAAATGTTAAAAATACCAAGTAATTTTAAACCTGGTTTTACTCCATTTCCCAAGTAAGCAAACAGACAAACAAGTCAAGTTTGCGCCTGCAAGTGATGCAAGTCTAGCTGATTTGCCTTTAATACAAAACATCATGCATCCCCTTCTTGGAGATGTGTTTTGGCATTAAGGGTAAATATTAAGATTAGTGATCAGAGCTTATGCCACCTTTACCATGAGTTGCCTTGGTCTTGCACTACCTGTAGGATTAGCTAGACTTGCATCACTTGCAGGCGCAAACTTTACTTGTTTGTCTGTTTGCTTACTTGGGAAATGGAGTAAAACCAGGTTTAAAATTACTTGGTATTTTTAACATTTATTATACCCAAGGTAAAATACCTTCTACATATAAATAAATGGTTGTTGCTGTAGGTTGTAGGCCATGATAAGATGTGGAAGAGATTGATTGGTCAGTTAGCACAATGAGTGAAAGTAAAGTAATTGTTATGGAGGACTTCAGCCATATGTACATAGATTGGAAGGAGGAAAGTTCACATGGTGAGAAGGAAATGAAATTCATTCACCTTCTAAAAGATGATTACTTGAAACAGCATGTAATGGACAGTACACCATTGTTTAAAAGTGTTGAGCTTGTCATGGGATCTGTTCTTAACCAAGGTAGTCACATTACTTCTGATTAGAGAAAGTGATCATACAGTCTGACTTGGAAGGTTTGCCAAACATGAGGAATTTTCAGTTGAGAAATGGTATGTGTGGAACTACAATGCAGATGATTATGGGAAGCTTAGAAGGCAGCTCAAAGAGTGCTGCTTAAGAATCTGCAATAGAAGGATACTGGGGAGATAGTTAAGATGTCTAAAGAAAGCTATATCAGATTGCATATCCAAGGATAAACTGAACAGGGGTTAGATGGATACATTAAACAGAAACTGCAGAAAGAAAATGTGGAGGAGGTGAATAGCAAGCTCATTAACAGTGTAAATAGGCCAGAAGAGAAACCAGTATGATGAGGAAGGCAAAATCAGATTATGAGAGGAAATTATCCAGGCAAGCCAAAGGAAATCTCAAAGTTCTTTTTCTACATGGTGAGTTGAAAGAAGAATGACCATGGAAGGTTAATGTTAAGGCAGTGATAGAAGTAGATAAAATAGTTGAGTTACTGAGTAATCACTTTGCAGAGATGTATCATCCAAGTTGAAATGAGGCACTGGCAAATGTGACAGGAACTAGTTTGGTAATAAAGGAAGATGAAAATTGCTTCTGGATATTATAAAATCTCAATGCAAATCATTTAAATTAGTCAAGGAAAGTAATTTGTTGTTTTGGAACAATACTGCAGTATTAGATGCAATTTACAAAATTTCAGTGCATATTGGTCAATCAGACAACAAAAAAGTTAAAGATGAAGAATAAATGACAAAAGAGTATGTGAAGCCATAAACAAATTATAACATAATTAAAGGCTCTGAATTTTAATTGAAGACACAGTTGTTGAATTGTTTAATTTGGACAATGGTTTGAATGGGCATGAAATTTTAATTGATGATGAAACAGTTTGATAAATTATGAATGAAGACGAGCCAAAATGAACCAAATTAAGATTTGTTGTTGACAAATAAAATCTCACTTCTGCCTTATTCCATGTGGGAAGCTCTACATGATTACACAGAACAGCAGCAAGATGCTGTGAAATTTTCATTCTACTTCACTAAGAGAGTTAACAGAGAAAAGCAATTATTTGTATTTTTAATAAATAATATTTGTATTTTATCATAATTTCTAAATGTAATTGCAGGATTATTATTTTTTGTAAAATGTTTTTGTTTATTTGAGATTGAATAATGTGCGAAAATGTCTCCAAATATTCCAGGAGTCTACTGTGTGGCTATGGGATTAGATGGGCTGTCAGTTTTTGTAGTGTGAAAATGGGTAGATGATGTGGCATTATTCTGACTAGCCTGTTTAACATAAGCCTTAGCTCTGATAAAGTTCCAAGGGAATGGATGGTATGCAAAATATCCATTGCATAAATCAGGCTCCAAGAAAAGAGTGAATTATAGATCAGTCATTATCTTGGAAATAATAGCAAAGGTATTGAAGAAGTTGATTGACAGAATTCACTAATGGACAGGTAAGAATATGATTTTCTATATAGAGGATTTGATTGGGTTTTTTATTTTTATAATGCGAAGACATGAAAGGTCATACTGGACACAGGTTACAATAGTACATATGATAAACAGTAGGACAATCACAAACATCCATGCTTTTGGTTGGATGTGACCAACTAGCCCGGCATATATGGAGGAGCCAAATTTAGCAGAAAGGTGTGTGCGTGTGTACTGAATGGCTCTGTTCTTTGACTGCCACTGTTTAATTTGTGTACAAATGATATAGAAAATTATTTGAAGGAGAATTTTCAGTTTGCTGATAATGTAAAATTGAGTAGCTTCATAGTTATGGCAATGTGTGAGAGCTTGCATGATGGTTTAAAATAGGCTTATAATCAGTGGCGTGTTGGGACCGGCTCGTGCGCACCGGTTGTTAAAATTTTTCAAATTTAGCGAGCCGGTTGTTAATGTTTTTAAGTCGGCCGAGCCAGTTATTAAAATTCTTTATGAAAAGATAGATGATGAATGGTGGTATATACTTTTTCTCGTAAATATTTTGAAATTGTATAATAAACACTTACGTATATTATTATTATTATTATCAAAAATAAATGCATAAAGGAGAATTCACAAAATTCAAACTCAATTTACGAACAGGAATTTGGAAATGATTTTATTTACTAAACAATGTCTGCATTCATTAAAACACAAACACGTTATCAAAACTCCCGAACTGGGTATTTGAATAAACAATAATGCCTTATTTTTCAACGAATTTCCAAGCACTTGCAACATTAAGTTCTTAGAAATGCAACATTGTTGCACTATCGATAAATACAAAAATTCGTTGTGACAGCTACAGTCTCTGATCATTTGATCGACTACGAGTGGTAATATTAGTGTTACATTTTTTTTGTTCAGGATTTCATTTGATAATAGGTAAGTTGTAGGTAATATAGGAAAATTTTCTTTAATATATGTTTTTATTTCGGTTTTTTTCTTTTTTTTTAATAATTAAAAAAATTTTAATCAGGGTTAGAGTTTTGCAGTCGAAAAAGCGGATAGTCTTTAGCTGAAAAAATGAAATAGAATGAAACTTCTTAAACATTAAAAGGACAAAATTTGAAGAAGCAGAAACAAAGGCATCTGAAGATACAATAGCACTTTGTGAAGAATCAAATTTTTCATAAAGCGAGCCGGTTGTTAAAAATTTACCAACACGCCACTGCTTATAATGTATGGACAAAAGAAAATGAATGTCAGTTTAATGTGGAAAAGAGAAAAGTTATGCATTTTGGAATAAAAATATACCGTATTAAAGAACTGTATGCCAAGAAATTGATGCATGGGATTTGTGAGTGTTGGTGAATAGAGTAACAGATTCAGATGACATATTGTGAAGCTGGCCAAGGTAACTCATAGGATTAAATGGTTATTGAAGAACACACTAACAAGCAGAAGTAAGGAAGTTGTCATTCCTCTTTATAAGGCTTTGATATGGCTACATTTGGGTTTTTTGGGATTGAGGAAGTAGTGGAGAAGATCCTGATGGAATGGTGAGTGGTCTGTGGAATGCCCTTACACTGATAAAATGCGGGTTTGTAGGCTGCAGAAGTTGGTTGATAGGCAGCAGAGAAGGGATGATAGAAACATTTTTTAGTTACTAAAAGTTTTATAAGATTAATGGAGGAAATTTTTCAGAATACTAGAGAGGGCAGACCAAGAGGTCATCCTTAGAGTTGAGTAAGAGTTTGGTTAGCAAAGTTCTTAGGACTACATTTTTTTTTGTTTGGAGAGCGATGAATGAGTGCAATGTATTGCCAAAGTCCATTGTGCTTCGTCAATGAATGTGTTCAAGGATAAGTATGACAACAAATATTATTGTGTGGGTCTCTCATGATGAGATTTTGGACTCCATGGAGTCTCATATAATAATAATTATATTAAATAGCACATGGTAGAAACGATTAATACCAGGATTGAGAGTATTTTCTGGTGATAGCATCAGTGAATTTGTACCAAGGGAATCCATTTTGCTTCAGATTGGGAAGGAGAGAGCAAATACACAGCCATAAGGTAGCCACACAGGTTGCATGTTGAATCTTCACTTGAGAAGGGGTATATTTGGAATTACAAAGCTGGCCTGGTTGGCTGCGTGGTTAGTATATTCGCTCTTCAGCCAAAAAGGCTGCGGGTTCGAATCCTGCAATGGGCATGGATGTTTGTGATTGTCTACAAAAATACTAGTTGTGGGGTTGGGAAGTAGATGGCCTTGGTGTAGATAATGATGATAGTTAACGGTTTGCTGTAGTTGGTGGATTGTGAGTGTTGGAGACAGAGAGTTGTAGAGTAGGTGCCCTCCCTCGATGAGTCTTTGGACTCCTTGGAGGCGTCATGTAATAATAATAATAATTATTATTATAATTCATCCATGTAAAGATGCTTAAGGAAAGCAGTATCATTGATTTCATATCTAGAGTTAGGAGAATAAACCAGGTTGGATTTGATTAAATATATGAGTAATATGAAACTGGATCTGCAAAAGCACTAGCAAGAAGGGTGTAGTATGGTGAGAAAGGCAAAATTAGATGTGAGAGAAAATTACCTCAGCAAGCTAAAGGTAATTCCAAAAAAGTTCTTTAGTTGTGTGGTGAGCAAAAGGAAATATTATTAAGGAAGGATCTTTAATGGATACGGATAGTAGGGAGGCGAACAGAAGCAGATGAAATAGTTGAATTACCGAGTGATCACAATATGAGTGTATCATTTGGCCATAAAATAGAGGTAGAGAAACTGGAAGTGATTAGGATGTTAAGAAATCTCGGTGTGAATACAGTCATTTCGCACCGAGATTTCCCTATTTTCAGAATATGAAATATTTTTATAAATATTTTATTTTTAATAATGTCTTTGAAAGTGAATATGTCATATAATAAGCATTCTGGCATGCACATTCTGAGAATCCAATAGAAATTGATGAACAGTTCAGCACACAATGCAAATTCAAATTATTCATGCATATGAAAACACAGGCTGTGATCACATCGCTTCATCCCCCCCCGTTTTTTTTTTTTGTTTGCTTGCTTAGTGGGCTAGCCACATCTCCAGTACCTTCAAGATGGAGTCATCATTGTTTAGATGATTCTTTAAGATTGTGGGCTATTGGACATTTAAAGCTGGGTAGGCAAAAGCTGGATGTTAGCTTAATATGTCATGAAGCATTGTCTCGGCAGCACTAATGATGCAATTTCAGAAGACAAGAACTATTACAAGGGGACCCGACAAATGTCTCCTGAGAGTTATATCAACCAGAACAGACCATTATTTGGCTCTAACAGCACCTACAATGTCCTGTCATCAAATGTCACTTGAGGTTGCAGGTGGCTGCAGGTAAAAAGATTTCCAACCAGACTGTGTTAAGATGGCTCAATTCAAGTGGTTCTCTATGCAAGGAAGCCAGTGGTTTGCATCTCTTTCTAACCAGAAACCATTGCATAAGCTTGTCAAAAAAAACTAGTGCCATGAACATAACTCAGAAATCCTGGCAAATGGGGTGGAGTTCTCTTCTCTGATGAGTTCAGTTTTAGCCTGCAGATGGATTATAGACATTGTTTGACCTGGAGAGAACGAGGAATGCGGTACCATTCCTCCAGCATCAGAGAAAGGAATGCTTATGGTGGAGGCATTGTTCTCGTGTGGAGTGGAATAATGATCAGCAGTTGTGCCTGTCTTCGTGTTTTTGATAGGAATGTAAAAATAATCATAATTTAAAATTATGAATATTTTTATAAATTGTTTATGTTATATTATTAGTTTTGATTTCATAACACGTATATCGGTACTTGCGATGTGCCTGTTATTGATATTATTATATCAAGAACATTTGAAATTGATATTCTTACTAGATTCTGATAATTGCATTACAGGAAAACCTTGCTTAACAGAATTAATTAATCCATCAATTAATGCGGGCTAAGCAACATAGCATTAAGCAAATACAATAAACAATAGGAATAATTATAATTCATTGATGTTAGTAAATTTGAAAAAAAAAATCATAAGCTATATTAGTGGATAAAAATCATCAAAGTTAATAAAAATCAATTGCTTAAATTTTTATTTAATGTCTAAATGTTTGATTGAGCTACTTTTTTTACAAAAAAAAATTAAGTAAAGATGTTTGAATAGTGCTCGACTTTTTCATCTTGTCATGCAATTTATGATAGCTGATGATTGCTTTATCAAGATTTCAGCAGTCTTTGAAGCTTCGTTCCATATTTTCATGATCAATGAAAATATGGTGATTGAAAACTAGCTCAAGTTCTTTTGCAGTTAGCTTCTTAGTCGTAACATTCTCTTCTTGTTCGCACTCCTTATCTTTTTCTTCATATGCACACTGTTCTGAATGGGAATCGAGCAAGTTTTTCAGCTTTTCCTCTAACATAATTACTTTTCTTCTCTTTTAATTACTGCCACTTTCATTATCAGTTTTTCTCTTTTCTATATCAGGGGTTGAATATAATAAAGCCTTATAGGTATCTAAATTAAAGCAAAATGAAGGAAAAGTGATTGAGCAAGAGAACGGAGTTTGCACATGCACTTGTGATGATAGCTTTGAGTCAACTGCCAAGTGTCGCTGGCCACTGCCCACTAGCTGCTGCATTGACAAGTGCTGCCACTTACTGAAGATTGGCGACAAAAAATTTCGTGTAACATAAAATTTCACATGCTATAAAAAAATCGTGTTAACTGATTTATCACTCACTTAAATAGTATCAATTCACTTAGTCGTGCTAACTGATTATCGTGCATGTCGAATTTGCGTTAAGCGAGGTTTTCCTATCCTTTTAATCCTGTTATTGTAATTTAAAATTATCAAGTGTTGTATTTGGAAAAGACATTCTCGTTATGCTAACGAAGCCAGACGAGTCAGCCATTATACCTAACTTCTTGCTTGCCACTTTCATGGAGAGCACATGAAAGGAGTTTGATGGGTGATTGACAGCTAAGAGAGAGAGAGCATTCGGTTTTGTAGTAACCAGAAAAACAAGGGAGAGCTAATGGGAGTTTAAGAATGCAGACTGGAGAAATTTTGTTCTTAGGAAGTTGTCAAGTTCTGTGTGACAGTCAGAAGAATAGTAATAGAAGATTCCGAAAAGGAATCGTAGAACTGTGAGTCTTTAAACTGAAGGAATTGAGACTGCTGTAAACAAGTATTTAGTAAATAAAAGAAGATATTGCAGTTGCTGTTCTAATTAATTGGTTCTTAACCTGGGCTACCGCCCAGGTTAAGAACCAATTAATTAGAACACTTAATAAGAACCCCTGGGGGCACTGAGGGGGGGGTAAGCGTTATAATACTAATAATATAATAAAGGCAAAAAATTCCATGTTTAATCTAGCATCCCTATTTATATTGTGTTTGATAACACTGTTCAGAATATTCTATGTCTGCCAGTACTGTTGAAATATATTCGCTACTTATTTTTTAGAATTTTTACATTGAAAGTTAAGTAATTGGGTTACTTTTTGAGTCTGAATTTTCCACATTGAAAATAATTAAATTTGGGCTATTTTTAGCATAATCCACTACTTGTATAAGCTTTATTTGCTACTTTTCCTAATGCCCATCTGACAATCCTGGTTTGCAGTTCGCATCTAGCCAGTGGTATCGTGTGACGCACTTCGTTGATATTGTGTAGCACTGTAGCCCATTAAAATGAGTGAAAAAAGAAAGTTTCGTCAATATTCAAGTGAATATTTAAAATACGGAGTTATTCTGTCTATAAATAATGAGCAGTTACCACTGTACTTAATATGTGAAAAAACTTTCTCAAAGGAAGGAATGAAGCCTTCAAGAATGATTGAGCATTTAAGAACAAAGCATCCAAATAAAGCAAAAAGGGATGTGGAGTACTTTCGTGAATTAAACACTAAATTTAAAACTTCTCCTGGACTAAAAGGATTGGTTGCAATACAAACTAACCAACAAGAGAAGGGACTTGTGTCTTACAAACTTTCAAAGTTAATTGCCAAATATGGAAAGCCACATACTATTGGCAAAACTCATCTTACTGGCTATAATGAAGTTTTAGATACGATGATTGGTCCAGGTAAAAGTAATATGATGTCGTCAGTTCCTCTCAGCAATAGTTCAGAATCAACAAGAAATGATAAAATGGCAAAGGACATTGGAAAAAAAAAACCCTTTGTGATGATTTAAAAACCATAGAATTTTCTTTGTAAGTCGTTGAGACAACTTGCATGATAATGAAGCTTTGTTAATGGCGTACGTGCTTTATATAAATACTAATGAAGAAATTATTGAAGAGCTTCTATTTGCTGAACAACCGAAATTTGACACAAAAGGTTCTATGATTTTTAAGGTTGTTAAAGACTTTTTTAATTAATAATGATAATAATAATAATAATAATTGTTATTATTGTTATTATTATTATTATTATCCCAATCCTGAATAATAATAATATTAATATTATTATTCAGGCCTCCATGGAGTCAAAAGATTCATCGTGGGAGGTCCTTCTTAGGAAACACAAAGTCTGTCATATTACTCCTTGAACTCATTGACCGTTCTTGCTCTAACGACTCTCTCAGGCAATGCATTCCATGGTTCAACCACTCTCCATGCAAAGAAACCACTCCTCACCCTCTTGCTCACAGCTTCCTTTCTTAACTTATAGGGATGGCTCCTTGTCATGGTTTTTCCTGCTGTTCCACCAAGCGAAAGAACTGCCCAGTGTCAACCCTGTAACCACTTCTCTCAACAGTTTAAAACTCTCAATCATATCATTTCTCCTTCTTCTATCCACCAAACTCTGCAGTCCACATTCCTCAGCCGATTCTCTTAACTAACATTGTACAGTCCTGAAACCATTTTTGTTATCTGCCTTTGTTTCCTTTCCACAGTTACTTTATCCCCTTCAAATCCTGGGGACCAAATCTGAGAACAATAGTATAAGTGTGGTCTGATCAGAGTCTTACACAATGGAACGATAACTCTTTTATCTCTGCAGGTCAGCATCCTTCTAAATATTGCAGCAATCCTCTAGGTTACCTTCACCACCTTTGCAATATGCTCCATGAATTTCAGTTTTCTATCAGTCATCATCCCCCAGATCTTTTGTCTCCCCTACTTCCTTCAGTATAGCTCCTTCAATCGAGTGTGCATCCTTCCATCAATTGATCCCAAACCTCAAGACCTTACATTTTGCTGCATTAAACTGATTCCCCCATTCATTTGACAATCTGTCTAGTTTACTCACATCCTCTTGCAGGGCTGCCACATCTGCACTATTACTGATTACTGATAACTCTTCCCAGCTTCACATAATCTGCAAACAGCTGAATATCCCCTTGCAATCCATTGACAGTGTGATTGATATAAAGGTTGAACAATATAGGTCCCAGTACTTAGCCCTGTGGAACCCCCACTTGTAATCTTCTGCTTACAAGTGCGCCTTGATATTGCCCCACCATACACAACTCTCTGATACCTATCAGACAGACAATCCTGAAACCATTTGACTAATCTGACATTTAAACCATATGTTGCAACTTAAATATCAGCTTATCATGTGGCACCTTGTCAAATGCCTTTGCAAAATCCAAAAAAATGGCAGTATATGCCTTTCCCTCATCAACTGCCTTTGTCACTTTATTATAAAAGGCAGTGATGTTACTAAAGCAATAGCACCCCTTAACAAATCCATGTTGATTCTCCCAGATAACATTACCCTCATCTGCCCAATGCTGTATATAATCCCTCACTAATTTCTCCAAGACCTTAACAACTACTGATGACTCACAAACTGGCCTATAATTATACACTTCCAGTCTGCCACTGCCCTTATGCAACGGCACTGTCTTACCTTCCTTCCATTCCTTGAGTACCTTTTCCTCAGCCAGACTTTTATTGAAGAACCAGGTCAATGGAGCTGTCAGTTCTGTAGCACATTCTCTCAAAACCCGTGGTGAAATACCATCCAGTCCAACATCTTTACTGATATCCAGAGTACTCAGTATTTGGAACACACTCTTCTCTAAACCCTGAACCTGCCCTATCTCTCTAGTATTAAAACCGTCTTCTGCAGGATGAAATACTCCAATAAAGTGCTCATTGAACAACTCCACTATGTCCTCTACATCAGTCACACTATTCCCATTTTTATCCTGCATTGTCATTCATCCACAATCATTTTTCTTCCTACTGGCCACATAGCTAAAAAATTCCCTAGGATTTTCTTTGGATCTTAGTGCCAATCTCTTCTCATATTCCAGTTTTGTCTTCCTCACCATACTAGTCACTCTCCTGGCCTGCATCTTCTATTCTTCGTGTATCTGTCCGCCACCCCTCTCCTTATATCTCTTCCATAATCACTTTCTGGATTTAATATGCGAAGTGCATATTAAAATTGTAATACCTTTGATATGCAATGAGTGAGATCGTGTTGTTGAATGTTGTGATACAAAGGGCAAAACAGCAGCTAGAGCGTATGAGCAAAAGTCGACTGAATGAACCAGCCAATAATAAAAAGTATGACAGGAAAAATAGACGTATGAGTGTGAACATGAACAAAATGGAGGATAGAGTGCTGTATGAAGACTTGTTAGTACGAGGAGTGATAGTAGAGGATTTGACAAAATCGTACCAACCTGGTGCGACCATAAAAGGATGTAACTGAGTCTATTAGAGAGCAAAAGGAAAGGGTGAAGGAATTGATTGTTGTGGCAGGTACGAATGATTTGAAAGGAGACAAAATGGAAATGATAGAAGAAGACCTGAATGAATTGTTTGAGGTAGCAAAAGAAAAGAGTGAGAGAGTTCGAATGATTAGTCTTTTGCCACAGTATGACAGTGAAATGTTTAAAAGGAGGGCCATAATTGATGACGAGTGGTGTGGAATTTGTGGACGTGTGGAATGAGTTCGATGGGCGAAAGGATCTATATAAGATGGATGGCTTGCATTTGAATGGTTACAGTGTAAGAAGACTTGAGAAAGTGTTGCTGAATGTGGTGGATGTGCAAATTCAGGGAAACTAGATTTATTAAGGGGGGGGTTAGAAATACAGTCCTTAGGGAGGCAGTTGAATGTAAGAATGAATATAATATGCCCGAGCAAATAAGGACAACAAATCAGAGTGGGATAGTTAATATAAGGCATCAAGGTAGGGTTGGGGCTAATGGGGGTCTTAAATTCATATACACTAATGCTGGAGTATTAGGAACAAGAAGGAAGAGTTTTTGGCCATGGTTGGCACTTCCAGACCACAGGTTATTGGTATTAGTGAAACATGGCTGACTGTAGATGATATAGCTAGTGGGATTGAATGTGATGGGTATAGTGTGTTCAGGAATGACAGGGTGAATAAAATGGGGGGAGGAGTATTGTTGATGATAGCTGATGAGCTGCAGCCAAGGAGAATAGAAGTTGAATTGCAGGATAGAGAAAAGAGCACATTTCAGGCCATTTGGTGTGAGATTGTGGCTAGCAGAACTAAATATACAATTGGGTGCTGCTATAGACCAGGTGATGGAAAAGATGGTGGTGACAGTATGCACAAGCAAATAGAAGAAATGAGTGGAAGGAGGGTGATTATAATGGGAGATTTCAACTATGGTCGCATTGATTGGAGTGAGGAGAGGACACACGGGAGGAAGGAATTGGATTTTATGCAGTTATTAAGGGATAACTATCTGCGACAGCATGTAATGAAAAATACTAGGGGTCGGAGAGTGCTTGACCTAGTAATTACAGCTGAGGATTTGGCTGTAACAAATATGACCACATTGCCACCAATCGGTGAGAGTGATCATAGGGTCTTGACTTGGGAGGTGGCTAAAGTTGTAGAATTTTCAATTAAGACAGGGTACATGTGGAATTATCAGGCTGGAAAGTATGACAAGCTTAGGAGTTTGATTGGTTCAGTGCCATCGCATGTACAACTGCAAGGACTAGAAGTCGATAGTGCATGGGAGGCAGTTAAGAAGTGTTTGCATGAAGCAATGGCTGACTGTATACCTACAGTCCGAATAATAAATCAACTAGGGGTTAAATGGATGAATAACACCATTAAGCTTGAGGTGCAAAAAAAGAAACAACTATGGAGGGAATTTAAGGAGAATGGTGACCGGCAGGCACATGAACGGTATAAAGCGCAGGCCAGAACGGTAACGAGTGTGGTAAGAAAAGCATAAAAGGATTACGAAAGAACATTGGCCATGCAGGCTAAAGAGAATCCTAAACAGTTTTTTAGATATGTAGCAAGTAAAAGGAAAAATGTACATGGCAGAATGATTTTAAAGAATGCCAATGGTAGGTAGGTAACTGAATCAGTTGATATAGTTGAGTTACTGAGTGAGCACTCTGCAAGAATGTATCATCCAGGTGGTGACATTGCAGAAACGAATGTTCCAGTAGATTATATGGGAATTGTGGTGAATGAAGTGGAGGTGAGTAGTCTATTGCATAACCTCAATGTCAATACATCTGTGGGATTGGATGGTATACCAGCTCGTGTTGTACGAGAAGCAGCTAAAGAATTGTCAGTACCCTTGACCATTTTGTTTAATTTGAGTCTCGGGTCTGGATTGTCCTGAGGGGGTGGAAAGAGGGGAAAATAGTTCCACTGCATAAAGGTGGTTCCAAGACTGCTGTAAATTGCCAACCGATTAGCATATCAGGAATCATTGTCAAGGTCTTAGAGAAATTAGTCAAGAATAGAATACAGGATTGGATAGATGAAAATGGGATATTGTATGAGGGACAACATGGTTTTGTGAAGGGTAGATCATGCCTCAGTAATTTGCTCACGTTTTATAACATGGTGACGGCTTAACTGGATAGGGGTAATGGGTTTACAGTGATTCTACTGGACCTTGCCAAGGCCTTGATAGGATACCACATGGAACCCTAATCAGTAAACTGGAGCAGATGGGGATGAATATAGGGTTGGTGAGATGGATAGGAGGGTAGTTGATGAAGAGATACCAGAGAGTGGTTTATTCAGGAGTTGAGTCCAAAAGACGGCTTGTGACTAGTGGTGTGCTGCACGGCTCTGTTCTTGGTCCACTACTTTTCAATTTGTTCATCAATGATATAGGAAAGGATCTGAGAGGAAGTGTTCACTTGTTTGCTGATGATGCAAAGTTGATTACAGCAATTGTGAGTGCATAGGATGTCAAAATTTTACAGGATGATTTGGATAGTTTGGAGGACTGAGCTAGGAAAAATGGATGTCAATTTAATGTGGCAAAGTGTAAGGTTATGCACTTTGGGGTGAAAAGAATAGCAGCAGTATATCGCATTGGTGGAACCGTACTCCAGGAGATTGATGAGGCCAGGGATTTGGGAGTGTTAGTGGATAGGGAATTGAAGTTTAGGGGGCACATATTGCAAAAGTGACTAAAACAGCTCACCAAATCACTTGGCTTCTGAAAAATACCTTAACATGCAGAGACAAACAAGTTGTTGTTCCTCTGTATCGAGCCTTGATAAGACCCCATCTGGACTACTGTGCCCAGTTATGGGCACCAGGGTTTCTTCGTGATGGGGAGGAAGTGGAGAGGATCCAGAGACGAGTGACCAAGATGATAGCAGGTCTGTGGAATGAACCTTATGAGAATAGGTTGAAGATTTGTGGGTTGCAGAAATTGGTCGATAGGCGAAGGAGGGGTGATATGATTGAGATATTCAAATTACTGAAGGGTTTCTATAAGATTGAGCCAGAAGATATTTTTGAAAATATGACTGGTGGTGGGAGGACTAGGGGCCGTGAATGGAAGCTGGGCAAGAATGTGGTTAACAAGGGTGTTAGAGCTAGGTTTTTTACTTGGAGAGTGGTGAATGAGTGGAATAAGTTGCCAGAGTCTGTTGTGGGTGCTATGAGCGTGAATGAGTTCAAGGCAAGGTATGATAGATACTGTGTGAATGTCGAATAGTTGTTCTTGACATGGTGTTAGGGCCTCCCTCGATGAGTCTATCGACTTCTTGGAGTTGCCCAGAACAATAATAATAATAATAATAATAATGATATTAGATTGAAATATATGATGGATACGAAGCATATGAGGATTTATATTTGATCCATAATATCCAGTAAAGTTGTTAAAATAGGAAGAAAGAATTAACCAGCCTTTTGTATGCTGACGATCAAGTTAATTTTTGCTGAAAATGAAGACCAATTACAGAAAAATCTACACGTATTGAACAAAACAATAGAACAGTATGACATGAAAATCTCAATAAATAAAATAAAATAAATAGCATTTCATGGTAAAGAAATTAAAAGATGCAAACTAGTCATACACAACAAAGTAATAGGACAAGAGAACAAATTTAAATATCTAGGAAATTACATAAGCCCCAATGGAGAAATCGACATTGCATATAAAAAGCAAAAATTCCTAGCAGTTATTGGAACTTTGAATAGACACTTCAGTAAACAGATGTCTAGAACACCCCAAATGAAACAATATAAAATAATAGCCAAACCAATTCTGAAATATGGCAGTGAAACATGGACTTGGGGAGAACGAGATAAAAGACAAACGGAAGCTGCAAAAATGAAGTTCCTAAGACCGCTCACAGGCTATAAAAGAATGGACAAGATAAGAAATAAGAAAACAGTTATCCATAATTAGCATAACAGAAGACATCACAAACTATAGAATGAACTAGAAAAATGTTACAGGCAAACAGTTGCTTAATATGGGAAACCAAGAAGAAGAAGAAGTCAATCAGTATAGTTACACTTTGCAAAGACATTTAACAGACTTCCACATGAAACTTTATTACTTAAGTTTTAGCAAATGGAATTGGCCATTAAGCTGGTGACATCGATAAGGGGGATGGTGATAATGGACATGATGGTTCTCAATGGTATACTTGAACTGAAAAGAAATCAAGTGATCAGTTTTGTGTGTGTGTGTGTGTGTGTGTGTGTGTTACAGGACTCTGTTAATTAGGGCTACTGCTGCTGTTTAATTTGGCATCACTAATATTGGGAATGATTTGAAGGGCAGGGAGGGAAATATCCAGTTGTTTTCCAGTGATGCTGAACTGGGGACAGCAATAGTTAATAAAGATTATTATTATTACATAACACCTCCAGGGAGGCCAAAGACTCATCGAGGAAGGTTACTTACTCTACACCTCTCTCCACCAACCACACCCCCCCCCCCAAAAAAAAAAGATGGTACTGCATTCAGAGAATTCCAGGTCAGCTGGTGAATAAACTAACCACCACTATTATACTTCAAATTTGATCACTGGATTTTCAGAAGGATGAAGAGATGTTGGAAAGGGTCCAAAGGAGACTGACTAAGGTAGTTTCTGACCTCTGGAATGTCGAGTATGAGGAAAGATTGAGAAGATGTAATTTGCAGAGTCTGGTAGAGAGGAGGATGAGGGGAGATATGATGGAGACCTACAAGTTGGTAAGGGGTTGTTATAGGATCAATGCTGGAGAAGTTCTACAGAGAATAGTGGGAGATCAGGGGAGAACCAGAGGTCATCCCTGGAAACTGTATAAAGAGGGTGTGAGTAGGGGAGTGAGAGGCAGGTTTTTTTCGTGCAGAGTTGTGAATGATTGGAATGCCTTGCTTAAGAATGTGGTGTCTGCAAAGAGTTCGAATGTGTTTAAAACACGGTATGATGAGCTGTGTGTGTGATAGAAGGACCTCCCAGATGAGTCTTTGACTCCATGAGGTCTTGGGGTGGTAATAATAATAATAAAATGTCTGAAACTTAAAGAAAATACCAAAAACCATGTTGGGACTCAAAAGAAACAAGGTTTTTTACTTTTCTCCCCATTTGTTTTGCCATGCAATTATGATCAGTCTCTTCAGAATTATGTCAGACAGAGAGAGAGAGAGTTTTTTAACAGTGTTTAAACATACCCCATTATGCCTGTTCTCCCAGAATATATGGTGTTCCCAAGGTACACAAACATAATGTTCCACTTCGCCAATGGTTGAGGGAATCTCTCTCTCTCGGATCTCCTCATGTCTGAGGACTCGTGACCTTCCTGATGATGCTTCGCCGGTTCTAGTTTAAGTCCAATGATTTTGATATTTGGTCATTCCACTAGTTGGGGATTTTGCCCTCTTTTTCTTTTCCCACATGGTTGTGTGGAAATGTTGGATGGTGGTAAATTCATACCACCATCCAACACAAAAAGAAGTCATCAGCACCCTCAAACACAGAGCTGCAACAATTTGCTCCAATGAACAAGATCTGAACCAAGAATTTGAAATCATTAACCGAACATTTGTAAAAAATGGCTATAATAAAAAAATAGTTCACAAGATACCCCATAAAAATTACACTAAAAACAAAAAAGATTACAAGAATGCCATAGCCATATCCTACGTTAGGGGCATTTCAGAAAAAATAGATAAACACTACTTAAATACAACATTAAGACTACCTTCAAACCCCCGGCAAAATTAAGAAATTTACTTAGCTCTTCCAAAGACCCTCTTCCATACCTGTAACCTACCGTACATAGGGGAAACAGGATGTACCATCCAAATCAGAAAAGATGAACACAAACGGCATGTTAAATATCTCTAATAACCTTAAATATCACTATGGTAAAACAAGCCTATCAGACCATGCACTCTAAACATGCCAGAGAATTGACTGAAAAGGCACCAGTTTTAGTTTGAAAGAAAATTCAAAGAAGCTTGTGAAATGCTGAAACATTATCCAAACCTGAACAAAAATGATGGGTTAATCATTCCAAGAATGTGGAGGATCCATCTGCAATCCGTATAGCAACAAGAACAAGCCCAAACAGAAGAAAATCTCAATATGAGAGGACTTTAGAAATGTTTAATGTAGTTCCATTTATATGTTATTTTTATTGTAAAAATTTTTTATATTTTAATTTAATTTAATTTAATTTATTTATTTATTATTATTATTATTATTATTATTTTTTTTTTATGCAAGAGGTAGGCTAGGTTAAATGATTAACAAGCATTTAGATTCATCTTACTTTTGTATAGTGCAGTGACATGTAGCTTGTGTCTTATACATATGTATTTTTCCTGATGATGACCTTAATACAGAGGTCGAAACTTCGAATGTTACTTTCCTAATGTCATCATCATCATCATCATCAAATTCCTGCCATGTACCCTCAAGGGGGTGTACAGGATATGATAGTACTACATGAAAAAATTACATCATTTCTAACTTCCTATCTACAATTTTCCTCCAAATCAGTCTGTTACTTGTCAAGACTCCAACATTATCAGATCTTATATTTCTATCGTCTAAGGCACTTTGTACCGTATCAATCCACCTATATCTTGGTCTTCCTCTGGGTCGTTTTCCTGCCAACCTGGCAGAGAACACTTGTTTTGCTAATCTTTCCTCTCCCATTCTATTTAAGTGACCATACCATCTGAGATTAGCTCTGCTAACGCATTCCTGGATGCTGACAATGTCAAGTTCTTTCCTAATATCCTCATTTTTAATATGATATTGCCATTGATGCCATCTATTCATGCCTCTAATCTTTCTCAGGACTCTCATATCTGCAGTCTCTAGTCTTTGGTCAAGTGTTTTACTTCTGACCCAGCTCTCAGATCCATATGTTAAAATTGGTTTGAACACAGTCTTGTATACAGCTAATTTAGTGTTCCGACTAATTTCTTTCTTATTCCATATGAATTTATTCAATTGACTTCCCACGATACCAGCTTTGCTGATTCTGTTGTCTATTTCTATATTTAGTTTACCATCTTCAGTAAAAATTGTGCCTAAGTAGCTGAAATGTTTTACTTGTTCCACAGGTTCTCCATTCACAACACAGTTGACATTTTCAATGATTCTGCCTATTTTCATTGTCTTTGTCTTTTATTGCTGACCTTCATACCATATCTATTACAACAGCTATTCAATTTAGTCAGAGAATCTTGCAGACTTGTAGTGGATTTATTTAGAAGTATAATATCATCCGCATAAAGCAAAGAGCTGACATTAACATCTCCAATTTTTATATCAGGTTTAATACCACATTCCTTCATAATGTGATCCATATAGATAATGAATAACAGAGGGGATAATGTACATCCTTGTCTCACACCAGATTTAACATTAAACCATCTTCCTGTACTTCCTTCAATTCTAACTGCTGACTCACAACTCAAATAAGGACTAAGTATTGCTTGATATAATGCCCCATTGACACCATATAATTGCAGCGTATTGAATAGCTTCTCTCTTGGCACCTTGTCATATGCCTTTTCCAAATCGACAAAACTTAAATACAGATCTTTGTTATATTCCCATGCTTTCTCGACTATTTGTCGTAAAGTGAAGATCTGATCCTGACAGCCTCTATTTGGCCTGAATCCAGCTTGTTCTTCACCAAGCTTTTCTTCCACAATTCTTCTCAACCGTTTCTCAAGTATACTTGCATAGATCTTGCCAGGAACACTCAGTAGGGAAATACCTCTGTAATTCTCACATTCAGTTTTATTTCCCTTTTTATATATGGGTACTATGAGAGCTCTACTCCAATCATCGGGAATTCGTCCCTCTGTCCAGGCTTTCTGAACTATGCAGTGCAGCCACTGTAAGACTCTTATACCACCATACTTCAGCATTTCTGGTCGAATATCATCTACTCCTGCTGCCTTTCCACATTTCAAGCCTTTGATGGCTTTTTCTACTTCAAGTATGGATATGTATTCCTGACTGCATGCCTGGTCAGTGTTTTTTATCACTGTGCTGTCATCACTGCTTGTTTCATTTAGCAGTTTTTCAAAGTAATTACTCCATACTTCAAGGATATCGTTTTCTTCAGTTTTCATTTCACCTTTATCATCTCTAATTCCTTTTACAGCACTCTTTCCTCCATTCCTAAGCTTCTTCAACAACCTCCAGAATATTTTGCTACCTTCTTGATATTTATTTTCTATATTCTTGCGAAAGTCCTCCCATGACTTTTGTTTAGCTAGTTTTACACACTGTTTAGCTTTCTTACATTTGTCTCTGTATTCTGTAAGAGTAAAAGCTGACTTATTTGCCAAGAACTTTTGATATGCTTTCTTCTTTTCCTTCACTGCCTCTTTAACTTCCTGTGTCCACCAGGGAGTTCTGATTTTTTTTTCCTTGCACACAACCTCACCACATGCCTCTCTGGCAGAATCAATCAATGTTTCCTTCAGAGTTTGCCACTGAATTTCCGAGGTTTGATTCCTGTTCTCAAACTCTTTCATTTTCTTTTCAATAATATTTCTGTATTTTAGTCTACAGTTCACATCTGAGAGCTGCTCAACTTTTATTCGCTTTAAAACTTCCTTACATGTTATTGTTTTCAATATGAAATTCAATTTTATCCTGCTCAAGACTAAATAGTGATCACTTCCAATTTCAAATCCTCTGTACACTCTGGTGTCCTGCACCAGGGAGAAAACATCACTATCAACATTAACATAGTCAATGAGACTTTTCTTATTCCTAGCCTCTTCTCTCCATGTGAATTTGTGCACATTTGTGCACAAAAAAAAAACTTAATTTTTTTTTTTTTAATGTAAAATTTCAAAGATAACATTAAATTGATAGTATAAAATATATATAATTGTTGCTATTATATATATTTATAGAGCTTAAAATTATTCAGATAATTGTGAAATTATCAGAAAAATTAAAGTTATTGTATCTCATTTTTACAGCTCTTTTTTTTAATTATCAAAATCAGTCGAAAAGCAGATCAACTTGCCTGTCAAATCTCCCTTTATATCTAGTGATCATTTTCTCTGTGTTGTCATGATCCTAATGCTGGGGCAAGGTGGATTTTCTGAGAGACATTTCAGTCATCCTTGGCTAATGTGCGGCGTCTTTTGGTGGACGCAGAGGTGAGGACATTCCAGATAATGGAGACCACACAAATCCAAGTTGTGTTCAACAAATCTAAGGAGGATCCCGTTAAAATTGGTCAGAAGTTATCACATCCACTGCCTATTAATTGTAAAGATTCTAACATTGTACAGATTCAAACAACTTGTGGTAACAGTTGCCTTCTAACCCAGATGGCCGGCAATATATTGACTACATGTGCATCACCTTCTACAGAGAATACTGCAACATCACAAAATGTTGCAAATGACCTGGTTACTTCTGCAAACAACAATGTTTCCAGTGTATGTGAGATCTTGCCACATTTTGATGAGATTACACTTAGTGATCATGAAACAGTAAACAAAAGCATTAATACATCTCCTTCAGCAGATACATTAGATATGATGGATAAAGCTGTATGTACAGACAGTCCATCCTGTGAACGTTGCAAAGGTGAATCATTTTAATTTTTTAAGATTATTTATAAATGATAATTTGTAATTTCTATTGTACGAATAAGCTGTTATGCAGTATATAATCATACAGTCTTCTCAGAATATAATAAACACTATTAATATCATGTTTTTTATTACTCCAAAGCCATCCATAACAGAGCTCATATGGAAAATGGTTTTTCTATTTTCAAGAGAACTGTGGTTCTCTTGAAAATGGAGAAACTCAAGACAGTATGTCTCACCTGTTTTCTTCAACAGCTTCATGGACCATTTAGGTTTAATATTGCCATCACAATTTCTCCATCTATGTCATAAATAGAGATCCAGTTGTAGGCACTTATTTGATCAAATGATCATTTGCTCTCTAAACATGACGAAACCACTTATTTAACTTACTTGTTCTAAATAATAGAATTTTGGGACTTTGCAACTGGTTTCATAGTAGTTCTTGATTCTGTCTTTATTCATAACAGTCTAGTATTTTGATTTAGCTAGTCCAGAAATCTTTATCAATGCATTTTCTTTCAAAAGAAATAGGTTTTCTATTAATTCTCTTTATATTTACTTTGTCTCAGAACTGTAAGTTATATTAGGCACAGATAACTTAGTTTTTCCTTTGAATTTCTTCATATGGATTTTAGGAGATGTAAGATTGCAAAATATTCACAATTGACATTCTCAATTCTTTCCTGTATCTCTTCATGATATCATTGTAACTGTTAACATTGGTCCCAGGATATTTAAAATTATGCACTTACTCAGAGATATAATTATTAACAATTTAGTTGGATTGATCATAAATGGATCATTAAAATGCACATATGTATGTCCTTTTCCTGGCTTATAACAAGACCGTATAGGCTTTTCTTAATTAAATTAGATGTAGTCTGTATAATCCTGATGTGTCGCCAGTAATAAATGTCATCAGCATAAGCCAATGGGATGTTCTTCCCATTTATTTCCATTCCCCTTTGTTCATTTAGGTTTCTTGTTAGAAAAACATGACATATCTGGTTTAAAAAAAAAAAAAAAACAGCTGCATCTAATATTGGTGGACTATAAACATGCTTATAAGTATACATCAGGATGCAATGAAACCTTTTTGAATTGCACAAAAGCATATAAATATGCTCTATGTCAGTCACCATACTTTCTCCAGTGTTAGGTTGAACAAGGTGAGTGACAGAGCATCTCTTTGACAAAGTCTGAGTTTTATTTGGAAACTTGATTATTATTCCTGTGTATGCATGTGCGTGCACACACACACACACACCCCTTGTGGATGTTATGAATTAACATATAGAAGTTTTTTCACTTGGCTATGCTACCAATTATATATTTGGTGTAATCTTTAATCCAAGTGTAAGCAAACAAAGTTTGCACCTGAAGTATTTTCAGGACTGGGGCAACTCATGGTTAAAGGTTGTATAAGTTCTCATCACTTGCCTTAGTATCTCCCATAATGCAAAGCACATCTCCTTGTGGATATGTATAATGCTATGCATTAAGGGAAGGCCACTACCCAGACCGGTTTCGACCTTTATTGAGGTCTCATCAGTAGGAGCTAGATCCAGAGGTGGTGATACTAAGGTGGAAGTAATGGAGAAGTCATATTTACCTATACCAATTGCCAAAAGGTGTCACACCTTATTATTAAAATTCTCTGGATTAGAGATAAGTTGATGGAAGATTTTTCGCTTGGCTATGCTACCAATTATATATTATATCATGTTATTATGAATCAAAACAACGCCCCTGTTAAGTATGCCATGTCGTTTATTCTGGATAGCACGATGCAGTTTCTTAAGGGCTTGGCAGTACATACTTGCGTTGATTGTGGAGCCTTGACCCAAGAAGTCTACCAGCAAAATTCCTTGTCTGTCCCAAAACGCAGTGCACATGATTTTCCGAGTGGAAACCGTTGTCTTCAATTTCATCTTGACTGGTGATGAGGTGTGTCTCCACTCCATGGATTGTTGTTTAGATTCACGGGGCTGCGTGCGACACCCAGATCTTGTCCCCGGTGACAAGTCTGCTCAAGAACATTGAATCACTCATTGCGTGTTCTCCATAAACCTCAATAATTTGCCAATGAATTTCAGCTGCTGTAACGTTCCTCACATTCATGAAATAGATAACTGACCTAATTTCACATGCAGCGGGCAATTCGATTTTCTTAGACATTACAAACACACACCAAGAAACGTACACATTGCAAGAATATCTGAAAAAGGCACCAATGCCTTGCTAACGAATCAACAAAGTCTCACACATTCTCACCATTGCAATCGCATTGCTGAGTGAAAATATTTAAAAACAGAACTTACTTTCTGGACGTACCGCGTAATATTCTCTGTTGTATCACATTGTAGAGAATGCCTAATTTAGTATCTTAGTTCAAAATCTCTTGGCACAGTTCTGTTAAATTCATTTGTTGTCTGAGCTGTATTTTCCTCATTCTGAACTTTTGATTTTATTCTTTAGCTCTGTTTTTTCAACTTCTAATAGCATTTATTTTTCCATTGATGTCCCTTTGTTATGGTTCTTTCTGCAAATGCTAAAGCACTTACTGCTGCAATAGGATGCAACAGCTTGTGAGGGCTATGAAGGCATGCCTCTTACATAATCCTGTGAGAATGCAGAAAGTGATGTCCCGAGAGAGAGATGAATGAATGCTTCGCAGTGAACGATGTCATGTGTGCATACTAATGACCTCGGAGTGAGAGTGTATTGTTGTTCTACTGGATGCTTCTTAACACCACAATGCAGAGTGTGATAAAATCAAAGGCACTTCTTTAGTGACACATGAACAACAGAGATATTATTCTCTTCATAGATGAGAGGATTTTCACATTGAAGATTTGTTCAACTGCCAAAACAATTGGATATACAGGCAGTCCCCAGGTTAGATACGTTCCTGAGAACGTCTTTAAGTCACATTTGTATGTAACTCGGATCCCTGATGAACAGCACATATGCAGTAATAATAATAACATTGCTATAATGGCTCATATGTGGCAATAATAATACCCCTGTACTCTAATAATAAGTTACAGAAACCATTGTGCTCTTTCTTTTAATTCAAACAAACAGAACATAAAAACAAACTCATACAAAAAGTTTAGATAGGAGAAATTTCAAAAAAGAATATTAAAGACGACATCAATGTCTTCCTTATTGGAGGGGACATTTCTGAGGCAAGAAGGTAGGCTAACATTAATTGGAAGATGATGATGGAGATGGTGCTAGAGAGGATGGATTTGGCGCTGAAGAATCAGAATTTGTTTCTGGAGGAGGGGGGGGGGGGGAGCTTACCACTGAAGTCAGTTTCTCGAAAAAGGTATGTAGGTTTGTTTGCACAGCCTTTTTCTTTTTTTCATCATAAATTGCCTTGTAGTAGCAACTAATGTTCTCACTAATTGCACAGTAAACCTTTGTAAACCACTGAATGTTAGGATCTTGCTCCTCAAGCTTAGCAAAACCTGCTTCAATGAGATGAAAGGCTTCAGCTAATTCTTTTGTCGTAAACTTTCTTGGCGCTCGATCTTCTGATTCTTTGTGTTCTTTCTTTCAGCTGCTTCTCTATCTCCATAAGGTCTTCATTGGTTAATTCTTGTGAATGGGACTCTAGTAAGTCAATGACACCATTTTCATTGATGTCCAATTGCAGTTTATTGCCACTATCCACCACAGCTTTTCTGGCTTTGGCAATGTCTTCTGTGAAGCCACGAAAATCATCACAGAATTGAGAGCACAGTTTGTCCCACACCTCTTTAATTGTTGATTGCTTCACTTCCTCTCTAGAATCATCAATGTTTTTGATGGCATCATGGATGTTATAATTCTTTCAAAACTCTCTCAAGGTCATCACATCATTTTCTGTAGCCCTGAATGCTTGTAGAAATGTATGCCGTAAGCAATGGCTATGGTTGTTTGTGATTGTCTGTGACAATAGTGGTGGTGGTTGGCGGTAAATGGCGCTGGTGTGATGATGAATGTAGTTGCGGTTAGTGGAGTTGTGGAGACGAACTGTAGAGCAGGTGTCCTCTCTCGATGAGTCTTTGGACTCCCTGGAGGTGTTATGTAATAATAATAATAAGCTTTAAATGCAGAAATGACTCCCTGGTCCATTGGCTGTAGTAATGATGTAGAGTTTGGTGGTAAAAATACGACCTTTACATTAGGGTGAAGATCATCTAAAGATGTTGGATGTCCAGGAGCATTGTCCAGCACAAGTAGAATTTTAAAGGGAATTTTCTTTTACGAACAGTAATGTTCCACAGCAAGAATAAAACAGTTCAAGAACCAATCTTCAAATATGGCAAGTGTGACCCTTGCCATTAAATTACTTCCAAATAACAGGAAAAGCTTCTTCAATAATGTGGTGAAATGCAGGTTTGTTTACATGCGCGAAAGAAACTAGTTCGGGAATTATTAATTATCCTTATGGGGAGCCTTGGGAGCCTATTCATAAATACAGAATGCCGTAAGTCGGGTCACCCATAACCCAGGGACCACCTGTATTATTACTGGTTGGAGGTGTCACGTAATATTATTATTATTACGTGACACCTCCAGGGAGTCCAAGGACTCATCGAGGGAGGGCTACTACTCTACAGCTCTCTGTCTCCAACTACAACGAACCGTAACTACACCAATGGTATATACCGCCAAGCACCAATTACAACGAACTGCAACTAGACCAATGGTATATACCGCCAACCACCATCCCTAGTATTTTCGCAGACAATCACAAACATCCATGCTGTTACATCCTGAATGAAAGACACTGCTAGAGATCACGCGATGTGCCAAAATTCCCACGGGCGGGAAAAGATTGAAAAGTAACAGGGCGTTATCGCAGCGAGTAACAGGGTGCTAAAAAGGGGAGAGCGGAGGGAGAATAAAAAAGGTTGCACCCCTTCCTCAAGGTTTTTTCGCATATTTTGCTGGATGATGATTCGACTTCTCCCGTGGACTAGTAGTTCCTGATGGTGTTTCTTGGCGATAGTACGATATTGGACGATGCGCCTTTCCCTGCGATGTCTGAATTTTGCCATTACGAGAACGTGAGATGTCGGCATATGCTGTCTTTGCTCCCTCGCTGAAAGTTCCGACGGAATAATATCGCAGATGTATACCAGAACCGGCAGTAGAAACGACGATGGTCCAAAACAGATCGAGAATAGATGAGGGAAAAACGCCAGGTGCAGAGCATAGCTTAATCTGGACACAGGCTTATGGAAGTATCGAGAGGTAATTCAAACAAAGAAGGACAGTTCAGACGGACCTGGAGATCCTGCCCCAAGAAATGGTAAAGTACAGATTTTGTTGTATAATTACCCAGTCAGTAAAAGGGAAATATCATTGTAGTGTAATAATCAGGTATGGGCAGTATTTAAGAACTATAATAAATTTAGTTTAATCCTTTATCCAAGTGTGAGCAAACAAAGTTTGCGCCTGAAAGTATCTTCACGAGTGGGGTAAGGTGGTACAACACAGGGCAACTTCTTGCAAAGGTGGAGCAAGCTACCAACACTCCTATCTCAGTATCTCCCATAATGCAAAACACATCTCCTTGCGGATATGTCTAATGTTATGCATTAAGGGAAGGGCCACTACCCAGACTAGTTTTGACCTTTATTGAGGTCTCTTCAGTGGGAGCCAGGCCCAAGTGGAGATACCACGCAGAAGCATTAGCAAGTCATCTCCACCTATAGGAGTTGCCAAATGGTGTGCCACCCTTTTTTAATAAATTACTCTGGATTTAGAGAAAGACGTTGAAAATTTATTTTTCACTTGGTTAGACTATAATAAGTGTTTATACTAAGTGACTATAATACTCCACTGAAGAGACCTCAATAAAGGTCGAAACTAGTCTGGGTAGTGGCCCTTCCCTTAATGCATAACATTAGACTCATCTGCAAGGAGATGTGTTTTGCATCATGGGAGATACTGAGATAGGGGTGTTGGTAGCTTGCCCCACCTTTGCAAGGAGTTGCCCTGGTGTTGTACCACCTTACCCCAGTCCTGAAGATACTTTCAGGTGCAAACTTTGTTTGCTTACACTTGGATAAAGGATTAAACTAAATTTATTATAGTCTAACCAAGTGAAAACTAAACTTCCAACAGTATTTAAGAACTTTAAGTGATTATTTAGCAGTGGCTAATGTCCATAAGACAAATTGCCTGGATTGATTATAGATGACTGTGACTAGTTTAATGTGCAAGACTAACATAGTAGGTAGAACATTGACTAGAAGTGTATAATGTGTATATTATGAGTGTTTAATCTCTAACTTAAAAGAAGGATTTATTGTTCATGCATTAGATTATTAATCAGTTTGATACAGTTTGATTTAGCATGTCATTGAACTAATTTAAAGTGAGATTGGTCTAAGTGTATGTCTTTAATTTCCAGTAAATGTTTTTTCTTCTATACCTGAGTTTGCCTGTGATATGAATCAAAACTACCACTCATTAATCCGAACTATAGCGGTGGAGGGGGGGGGGGTAGATTTGAAAGAAAGGTATAAGTTATAGAGGTTACAACTGCAAACCAGAATTTACTTAGCCACAGTAAAGTGTTTCATTTATGAGTTTAAGCACTAAATATATTCACCTATGTGCACCAAAAGTCTGGAAAAGTCTTCCTGAATAAGAGTCCCCTCTATTCTAAGATATTGGCTAGTGCAGCTTTAAAAAATAAATTTGTCAATATCTGAAGAGGAGACGGCCCCAGAAAGAGATTAGAGGATTCGTTTCTTTTAGCAAGGAATAACCTTTAACAGCCAGGGTAAGCACGTGAGTAAAATTAGGAATCGGCTAGAGATATAGAATTTGCATTCCTTATGGAATGAACACGTAAGAAGTTATACAGATATTAGAGTCAGGGAAATTTTGTAAGTCTTGTAGTTATTGTAGAGAGGTAAATTCATAAAGGAAGTAAATTATTATTATTATTATTTCGAGCAACTCCAAGGAGTTGACAGACTCATCGAGGGAGGCCCTAACATCATGTCAAGAACAACTATTCGACATTCACACAGTATCTATCATACCTTGCCTTGAACTCATTCACGCTCATAGCACCCACAACAGACTCTGGCAACTTATTCCACTCATTCACCACTCTCCAAGTAAAAAACCTAGCTCTAACACCCTTGTTAACCACATTCTTGCCCAGCTTCCATACATGGCCCCTAGGCCTCCCACCACCAGTCCTATTTTCAAAAATATCTTCTAGATTAATCTTTTAGAAACCCTTCAGTAATTTGAATGTCTCAATCATATCACCCCTTTACCTCTTATCGACCAATTTTTGCAACCCACAAATCTTCAACCTATTCTCGTAAGATTCATTCCTCAGACCTGCTATCATCTTGATCACTCGTCTCTGGATCCTCTCCACTTCCTCCCATCACGAAGAAACCCTGGTGCCCATAACTGGGCACAGTAGTCCAGATGGGATCGTATCAAGGCTCAATACAGAGGAACAATAACTTGTTTGTCTCTGCATGTTAAAGTATTTTTCAGAAGCCAAGTGATTTGATGAGCTGATTTAGCCACTTTTTGCAATGTGCCCCATAAACTTCAACTCCCTATCCACCAACACTCCCAAATCCCTGGCCTCATCAATCTCCTGGAGTACGGTTCCACCAATGTGATATACTGCTGTATTCTTTTCACCCCAAATTACATAACCTTACACTTTGCCACATTAAATTGACATCCATTTTTCCTAGCCCAGTCCTCCAAACTATCCAAATCATCCTGTAAAATTTTGACATCCTGTGCACTCACAATTGCTGTAATCAACTTTGCATCATCAGCAAACAAGTGAACACTTCCTCTCAGATCCTTTCCTATATCATTGATGAACAAATTGAAAAGTAGTGGACCAAGAACAGAGCCGTGCAGCACACCACTAGTCACAAGCCGTCTTTTGGACTCAACTCCTGAATAAACCACTCTCTGGTATCTCTTCATCAACTACCCTCCTATCCATCTCACCAACCCTATATTCATCCCCATCTGCTCCAGTTTACTGATTAGGGTTCCATGTGGTATCCTATCAAGGCCTTGGCAAGGTCCAGTAGAATCACTGTAAACCCATTACCCTTATCCAGTTCAGCCGTCACTGTGTTATAAAACGTGAGCAAGTTACTGAGGCATGATCTACCCTTCACAAAACCATGTTGTCCCCCCATACAATATCCCATTTTCATCTATCCAATCCTGTATACTTTTCTTGACTAATTTCTCTAAGACCTTCACAACGATTCCTGATATGCTAATCGTTCAGTAATTTACTACAGCAGTCTTGGAACTATTTTCCCCTCTTTACACCTCCTTGGGACTAACCCAGAGCCGAGACTCAAATTAAACAAAATGGTCAAGGGTACTGACAATTCTTTAGCCACTTCTCGTACGACGCGAGCTGGTATACCATCCAATCCCACAGATGTATTGACATTGAGGTTTTGCAATAGACTACTCACCTCCACTTCATTCACCACATTTCCCGTATAATCTACTTGTTCATTCATTTCTGCAATGTGACCACCTGGATGATGTACTCTTGCAAATTGCTCGCTCAGTAATTCAACTATATCAACTGATTTGGTTACCTCCCTACCATCGGCATTCTTTAAAATCATTCTGCCATATACATATTTACTTTTACTTGCAACATATCAAAAAAATTGTTTAGGATTCTTTTAGCCTGCATGGCCAATGTTCTTTTATAATCCTTTTTTGCTTTTCTTACCACACTCGTTACCCTTCTGGCCTGTGCTTTATACTGTTCATGTGCCTGCCGGTCACCTTTCTCTTTAAATTCCCTCCATAGGTGTTTCTTTTTTAGCAGCTCAAGCTTAATGGTGTTATTCATCCATTTAACCCCTATTTGATTTATTATTCGGACTCTAGGTATACAGTCAGCCATTGCTTCATACAAACACTTCTTAGCTGCCTCCCATGCACTATCAACTTCTAGTCCTTGCAATTGTGCATGCCATGGCACTGAACTAATCAAACTCCTAAGCTTGTCATACTTTCAAGCCCGATAATTCCACATGTACCCTGTCTTAATTGTAAATTCCATACCTTTAGCCACCTCCCAAGTCAAGACCCTATGATCACTCTCACCAATTGGTGGCAATGTGGTCATATTTGTTACAGCCAAATCCTCAGATGTAATTACTAGGTCAAGCGCTCTTTAGCCCTAGTATTTTCCATTACATGCTGTCGCAGATAGTTATCCCTTAATAACTGCATAAAATCCAATTCCTTCATCCCATGTGTCCTCTACTCACTCCAATCAGTGCGACCTTAGTTGAAATCTGCCATAATAATTACCATCCTTCCACTCATTTCTTGTATTTGCTTGTGCATACTGTCTCCACCATCTTTTCCATCACCTGGTCTATAGCAGCACCCAATTGTATATTTTGTTCTGCTAGCCACAATCTCACTCCAAATGGCCTCAGATGTGCTCTTTTCTCTATCCTGCAATTCAACTTCTACTCTCCTTTGCTGCTGCTCATCAGCTATCATCAACAAACCCCCCCCCCCCATTTTATTCTCCCTGTCATTCCTGAACACACTATACCCATCACATTCAATCCCATTAGCTATATCATCTACAGTCAGCCATGTTTCACTAATACCAATAACATGTGGTCTGGGAGTGCCAACAATGGCCAAAAACTCTTCGTTCTTGTTCCTAATACTCCAGCATTAGTGTACATTAATTTAAGACCCCCATTAGCCCCATCCCTACCTTGATGCCTTATATTAACTATCCCATTCTGATTTGTCCTTATTCGCTTGGGCATATTATACTTATTCATACATTCAACTGCCTCCCTAATAAATTCATACATTCAACTGCCTCCCTTTAATAAATCTAGTTTCCCTGATTTTGCACATCCACTACATTCAATTTAACACTTTTTCAAGTCGCCTTACACCGAATCCATTCAAATGCAAGCCATCCATCTTATGTAGATCCTTTCGCCCATCGAACTCACTCCACACGTCCACAACTTCCACACCACTCATCATACATAACCCACGCATAAAGTCATTTGCAATTATGGCCCTCCTTTTAAACACTTCACTGTCATACCGCGGCAAAAGACTAATCATCCTAACTCTCACTCTTTTCTTTTGCTACCTCAAACAATTCATTCAGGTCTTCTTTCATTTCCATTTTATCTCCTTTCAAATCATTCGTACCTGCCACAACAATCATTTCTTTCACCCTTTCCTTTTGCTCTCTAATAGACTCAGTTACATCCTTTATGGTCACACCAGGTTGGTATGATTTTGTCAAATCCTCTACTAACACACCTCGTACTAACGAGTCTCCATACAGCACCCTCTCCTTCATTTTGTTTACGCTCACACTGATATGCTTATTTTTCCTATCTTACTTTTTATTATTGGCTGGTACACTCAGTCGACTTTTGTTCATACGTTCTCGCTGCCGCTTTGCCCTTTGTATCACTCCGCTCAACAATGGGATCTAACTCATTGCATCTATATCATCTTTTTTATTCTCTGTAAAACCATTAATTTGCTCTGAATTGATACCATCATTCACACTTTCTACATTCATGCCCTCACAGTTCTCTGGTACAACCTTGCCATTTCTTGTCATATCACTATTTTCTTCATTCTAAAGTTTGACAAAAATATCACACTCACGACCTGAAATACACTCATTCCTCATTCTCCTTACATTTTCTACACACATTCAATCCTTTATTATCATCTAACCATACTCCGACCGCACTTCGCAAAGCGTACATTTCGCAGATAGTACACTGAATCATCTCCTTTATATTACTGTTATTGAATAAAGATGGCGAACCATCATTACTGGCTGCCATTTTCCTTCTTATAGCCTTACTCACTTCTAACGTATTTAATGAAATTATAAAATGAAATACCAAAAATGCACAAACAGACACGCTAAGATACTTAAGGCAAACTTAAAATAACACAACTTATCACTCTCAACAAATAACAATGCCCATGAAAGGATTCAAACTCGCAGCCTTTTGCCTGTTGAGTGGATACGCTAACCACTCGGCCAACCATGCCAGATATGTGACCTAGATGGTTGCACAGTATTGTACTGTAACATCCAGGATTCAGAGAGTTTATCACTTTGCATCAGTGATTGTTTGGTGAGAGGAGGGTTGACATATCAGTGGGTATCTGAGTTTCATTTCTGTGAGAAAGTGGTCAAAACCTCTGCCAGAGTGTATCAAAGCACCATGATGGAACCTTTGGTATAGCCCCTGAACAACACTCTGTTTCAGGTAAGGTGAACCTTCCAACAGGACTCAGCCTCTGTACACAAGGCGAGGACCACACAACACTGGTTGGAGGCAAATATACCTGATTGGCTATCTGGAAGAAACTGATTTTCCCTTTCAGTTGTTTCCAATGTAGATGACTTTGTAGGCTTTTGCCCACAAAGTCTTCCTGAGATTTTTACAGGGTAGTTCACCATTGCTTTCTTCAACCCCCTTATTTTATCCGGGCTCCTTACCAGCATATGGCTGGGATGTATTCATGACTGTTATCCATGTGTGTTCAAGGGCCAGCTTGCCTGTTCTGGGCGGATGAACAACCCAGGTTTCCGGGTGAAAAAAAACCCTACCTCTGTATGAGACCGGCTAACTCACCTTTAGTCGAAAGAGACAAGATGAAGGTTCCTCATGTTACTGACGGGGATCGAACCCAGGTCTTTCCTACCAAAGGCTTCGTCTATACTGACTGAGCTATGGAGGCTCTTGTCTAGACGTCCAGATCTGAATCTGTTGGACTTCAAATTGTGGTCGTAGTAACACCCCAGCATTACCACTCTGGTGTTGGATTTGAAGTGAGTAGTGGCAGTGTTGCTTTTGGATGTTGTGTGTGTGTGCTGTCATTGATATGTGGCCTCACAGATTTCGGGCATGTGTGAAGGCAAAAGAGGGACATTTCAAACATTGAGTGCTGCTGTATGCATGTTATACATGTGGTTTATATGCATCGAAAGCTGTAAATGATTTTACTGATAGATTAAAGGTTTATGTGCTGTTGAAGATGTAATAGTACGAGGTGGTCTGAAAAGTTCTCGGCCTAACAATGAAAAAAACTAATTTATAATTTCAAAATTATTTTTATTTTTCTACATAATCTCTCTTAAGACTAATACATTTATTCCAGCGATATTCCAGTGCCATTATCCCATTGCTGTAGTGGTTCTCAGTTTAATCTGCAAAATACCACTCTACAGCTGCAATCACCTCTTGATTCGAAAAAATGAAAAACAATGAAGAACGGACCAGCGAGGAAGGGTTTTAGTTTTGAGACGAGATAGAAATCAGAGGGAGCCAAATCTGGGGAATAGGGTGGATGTTCCAACAATTCATAGTGAGGATCCCTTAATTTTCCCATTGCCAAAACAGCTTTGTGGTCAGGTGCATTGTCCTGATGAAAGGTGATTTTTTTATTCTGCAAACCGGGCCACGAATGTTTTCATTTAGTCTGGTTAAAAGATTGGAATAATATTCCTCAATTATTGTTTTACCTTTTTCAAGATAATTAATAAAAAAAATGCCTTTAGCATCCCACAACACCGATACCATGACCTTTCCTGCTGATGGAACCACCTTTGTCTTCTTTGGTGCTGAACAACTGGCTTCTGTCCACTGTTTTGACTGCTGTTTAGATTCTGGTGTGTAATGGTCAATACGTGTCTAATCCATAGTAAAAAAATTGATGCAGAAAATCAATTTTATTCTTATTAAAATGCTCCAAGCACTGTTCAGAGATTTTCATGCAAGGGCATTTTTGATCTTCTGTGAGTGCAAAGCTTTTCATTTGCAATTCTTCATGCAGAATATATCCTACATGTTCTTTTGAAATGTCTATGGTCTCAGCAATTTCACACACTTTGACTTGACAGTCATCCAATACCATATCATTCACTTGATCAATGATTTCTGGTGTTGTTACACTTTTTGGACATCCTTCATGTGGATCATCTTCAAGGCTGGTATGGTCACGTTTAAACTTGGCATCCCATTTCTTAATTGTCGAAAACGAAGGAGAAGAGTGCTCGTAAACTTTTATGAAATTCAAATGAATTTCTTTTGGCGTTAAACCTTCTTTTAAGAAGAATTTTTATAACTGCAGGTACTCAATTTTATCTATTTCAAGGGATACAGACAACACTTTTGCTTCAGACAGCCTGCATAAAACAAACTACTTGATAGAATGACTTGCAATTTCAAACGGATGCTTATGACAGATGTACCAACTTAGAAAAAAAAATCTTGCCGATAATTATGCCATCTATGGTTGAGGCCGAGAACTATTCACACCACCCTCATATTATGGCTAGACTAGGTAGTTGTTCTTTTTTTCAAGTCATCCTGTTCACGAGGTGTGCACGGGAACTGGCGATCCTGGGGTACCTGAACTGAAGATACCAAGTTATGGTAGTATAGCCATTATTTCCGGTTGGAAGGAAATGTCCAACTCACCAAACTGCATGGAAGGCAATGGAGAACTACTGTACATACGTTTTTTTCTTTCTCCAAGTGATGAGGAATACAAGTCAAGATGGAAGAATGAACTATGCACAAGAACAGATGGGATCCCTAGGTCAGACCTAGGGATCCCATCTGTTCAAACTCCCTCCCTTGTAGATATGCTACCAGGGAGAGGGTTTGTAGGTCTGTGTTGGAGTCCCAGGAGGATAAGTCCTGAAATGATGCTGCAGGATCAAAGCCTTTTGAAAGTTCTGGAGCTGATGTAATGACACAACATAAGAAAATGACCCTCAAGGAAAATACGAAGATGGGCACCTGGAACATTAACTGAGTGTATCAAGCAGGGATGATGGCCAATGTAGTCAGAGAAATTAAAAGAAATGAAGATATCAATTCTTGGAATCTCAGAGGTGAAAGGGAAAGGAGATATAAGCACAGACGATGGATTTAGATTTATTTACTCAGGAGGAGAACATCAAAGGGGTGTTGGATTAATGCTGGATAAAAGGATAGCTGATATGGTGGAGAGATATTGGCAGAGATCTGAAAGAGCAATTGCTTTGAGAATAAAAGCCTAACCTAGAAATATCCTTATAATCCAAGTATACTTGCCTACTACAGATCATATAGATGGAGTCAAAATAGATGAATATTTACATTTGAAAAATAACTGAGATATACTTATAGTAATGGGAGATATGAATGGTAAGATAGGGAAAGGAAGAGTGGATGGTCTGGTGGGGCTTGGGAGAAAGAAATGAAAGGGGGAAACAGATTGGTGGAGTTTTGTAGAAGACACAAATTGATAGTGACTAACACCTAGTTTCAGCAGCACGAGAGAAGACTGTATACTTGGAGAGCACCTGGACCGAGAGGTGAAGAAATGAGAAATCAGATCGACTACATACTGATTAACTCAAGATATAGAAATGTAATAAAAAATGCAAAAACTTATCCTGGAACAGACTGCAATAGTGACATAACCTGCTTACAAGTAAAGTAAAAATTAAAAAATGTAACTAGAAAAATAAGAATTGATAGACTAAAAATAAAATATATCACAGAGAAATATCAATCAGAACTAGAAGATAAGGTCAGCAAATTGATACAGATAGATCCTTGGAAGTAATCTGGACTGATTTAAGAGAGAAAACCAAGGAATGTGCTAAAGGTCTTCTGGGTAAGGTGGAGAGGGAGGAATCCCTAGATTACTGAGGAAGTGATAGAAAAAATGGACGAAAGAAGAAAATCGAAGAATAAGAACAATGACAAAGCCCTTGTCAGATATAAAGAGATCAGTAAACAAGTAAAAATTCTGGCTAAAAAGGTAAAGAAAGACTGGCTCAATCAGGTCTGCAAGGAAATAGAGGAAAATGATACAGCAAAAAGGATACGAGAAAGGTCTACGAAGGCTTGAAAACTTGATTTCAGGGAATAAGAGAAGGACAAAAAGCAGTGCTTTGCAGGGTGAAAGGAAAGATCTTGTTGGGAAAAATGATAAGGTGAAGAATTATGTAACAGAACTTTATGGAGATGAAGATAATATGGAATGTGATAAGATATAAAATGATGATACCCCCAGAAATTAAGGAATGTGAAACCGAAGCAGCCATTAAAAGAATAAATTATAGGAAAGTTCTATTTATTTATTTATTTATTGTATGGCATATATATACATGGTTAAAAGAGAATAAAATAAAATACATATGAATACGGATAAGATAAAAATATATAAAATTATAATATAAAGTAAAATATAGACAAACAAATAAAATACAGGCATTAAATATATGACAAGCATCAAACAGAAATTTAGTCATACTTTTACATTTAGATTTTTAATCCAATTGATCGCTTTGGGGATAGGTCAAAACTGTCCTTTAGTTCACCTGGATATGTAACTCACATTCCTGAACTATATGACGGATGGTTTAGGTCTCAGCTCCACAAGAACAGTGGGGATTCGGTATCTTTCCTACGTTGATAGTAAGTCTCCGCATACACCATGACCTGTATGGATCCTATTAGCAGTTTTCCATATATTCCTGGGCAAGTCGAATCCAGATGGTTTCTAAAGAATATAGGAAAGTTCTGGGAGTGGATTCAAGGGGAACTGCTGAAGGCATCGGAAAAGGAAGGAATAAAACTTCTATCTATCATTTTTAATAGTAGTCTGGAGGAGGATAGAATACCTAAAGACTTCATAACATCAAATTTTGTTCCTATTCCTAAGACTACAGGAATTATGGATTGCAATAAGCACAGAACTATCAGCTTGATTAGCCACGTTGCAAAAGTCCTAATCAGCATAATATATAGAAGAGCTGAACAGATGATAGAGAGAGAATTAAATGAAGTACAGTTTGGTTTCAGGGAAACTAAGGAAGCCATCACAACACTACGGATACTGGGGGGAAAGAACAATCGAGTGCAATAAAGATTTATATCTATGCTTTATGGATTACAAAAAAGCTTTTGATAATGTTAATCACTCTATTTTATTTGATATTATGCATAAAATAGGAATAGATGAAAAAATTATCAGATTGCTGTTCAGAATATATAAAACTCAAGAAGCCAGGGTTAGATTTGAAGGAGAGGATACTGAATGGATCCCCATAAGGAAGGGTGCGAGGCAAGGTTGTGGGATATCTCCAAGTGAATGGATGATGAGAGAAAGAGGCCTTGGAAGACCGGAAGGATGGAATAAAGATAAATGAACAGCTGAAACAGGGAAAGGTTTGCAAAGAATTTTGAATAGACTGAACAGGGTTAAAAATGAGATATATATAAAATGAAAATAAATGTTCAGAAGATAAAAGTGATGAAGGTTTTAAGGAAAGAAAATGATAGAATGGAAATCACTTTGAATGGACGAAGAATAGAGAATGCCAAAAATTTTGAATACCTTGTGAGCTGGATAACAGATGACAATTGATCTAACTATGAAATTAAGAACAGAATTAAAAAAAGGAAAAGCAGCATTTTTCCAAATGTACCACATATTAGGAAACAGAAAACTGAACATAAAGTCAAAAGTAAGAATCCTCAAAACAATGATCTGGAGCATGGGGACATATGGTTGTGAGTCCTGGACAATCAATAAGGAGATGACTCGATTGAATTCGTTTGAATTTGGTGTTTGAGAAAAATGGATCTTATCAACTGGACTGAAAGAGTGGGCAATGAAGAGGTTCTTAAAAGATTCAAGGTGAAAAGAGACTACACTAATACTTCTCTATACGGCTTTTCGCTATAACAGCTGTGTAATTATGGCTAAGTTTCAATATACGTCCTAAAAGTCAGGAAATCCCCTGTGTACGGCTTTTGTCGTGTTCTAGGCCAGCCACTCTGTGCAAGAAAGCTACTTGCATCGTCTTGTAGTTGCGCAGTCTTCACGTAGCACATAATTCGTCCCCGCCTTCTGTAAACATGCTCATGAGTAGATGCATTTAGTGATCAGTTTAGTAAATTAGGTAAATCCTCAGCATAGAAGTGTTTGTTACTTCTTGCATTCTGTTTCAACTATAAACATTGTTGATAAGTACATAATATGCATTTGTATGTAAATGCATACATCTCTCAATCTCTCAGGGGACCCTGTAACCCCTAGAGAGTGCTTCCCCTGGATGGCGGATAGGGGAGCCCACCATGTGTGTGTGTGTGTATATATATATGTGGTGGGGTGGTCCGAATATACTGAATAAGGACTCGTGGACCAATAGGGCCATAAGGGGCAATCATCTTGATTGTAAGGGAAGCGGCACTCCCATGGACCCCTAGCTGGATCTATCCTCTCCTTCTTCTACTTTGAGGAAAACCCACTTACTTTAATCCTTCCTATAGTTCGCCCACCGATTTGAGGTCCCTCGACACTTCTGCGCATCTCAGAAAAAGAAGAATCCATTCCGATAATAGGGTAATCAGTCCGTATAGTGGGATGAGTTGTTTATTATTACCGGTCGGAAAATTAACTTCTCTTTTATGATTATTGTAGTTAACTATGTTGCTTGTATAACAGTTGGAAAATTTTACCTTTAAAGCACGTGATTTCGCGTGTTGGCAACCAATTCGGACATCCTTCATTTTTCTCTCCCCTTCAGCATGAATCGACTATTCTTGGAAAGACGCGAAGCAGGGACCTGGAAACGGTGGGCGAACTATATAAGGCCTTATCAGCCAACTCTTCTTACTTTATGACCCTTGTGCTATTAGAGTGCTCGAGGGCCATGGGGTCTTTTCATTTCTGGCCTTACAACTATGTCCTCTCTATAAACCTTACTATATTTCTTCTATAATCTACCCTTTCCCTTCAATATACCCTATTCCTCCTATGGGTTTAAATTCGGAAGAAGGCGAGTTCAGAAGCCTTAAGGTAGCAGCCCTACCACTATTCCATTGTCAGGCTAGTCCCCTGACATGGAAAACATAACCATACTTGTAAGCTGACAGAAAAAGATAATCGGATTGAATCTATGGGAAACGACCCTCCAATGGAAAAGGGAAAACGAAATTGGAAATGACAAAAAATAAAACACACAGCAAACTGGAATGTAAGAGGAATAGCATATAAAGAAATAGAATTAGACCAGTTATTAAATGAAAGAAATTTTAAAATAGCAGTAATCACTGAAACAAAAAAGAAATTAAAAGGAACTATGAGAACTGAAAATTTTGATGTGATATACAGTGGAGTCGACAGAGACTAAAGAGCACAAGCAGGAGTCGTGATTTGGATTCATAACTCCCTTTCAAAACAGTTAAAACATTATAAATTATGGAATGAAAGAATAATAGAAGCTAGAATAAAAATAGATAGAGGCTATTTAACAATATTGGTTTATATGCCCCAGAAGAAGGAAGAGAACAGGATAATATTGATTTTTATAATCAGCTACAAAACATATATAATAAAATAAATAAAAATGATTACATAATTTTAGCAGGAGATTTAAATGCAAGAATTGGAAACACGAAAATTAATAATAATATAGGAATACATGGAGAACACACTCTAAACAGAAATGATAAAAAATTGATTGACTTTGTAGTTTATAATAACCTAAAAATAATGAATTCCTTCTATAAACATAAAGACATACATAAATATACTTGGGCAGCAAGAGGATGGAAATCAATATTAGATTACTTCATATTAAATGAAAAGACATCAAAATTTTCACTAGATGTTAGAGTTCACAGAGGATATGAAATAAGCAGTGACCACTTCCTTGTTAAAATAAAATTAAGATTACAACCTAAATGGCTACAAGTAACAAGAACAGAAAGAAAAATTGAAACATTTGTTTATAAAACTAGACTATTGAATGACACAAATGTACAATAGCTATATGAACAAAGAATTAACCAGTATCTAGATAAAATAAAACAAAATGAAGAAATAGAAATAGAATGGCTTAATATAAAAACGATACTAAATGCAGCAGCAAATGAAAGCTTAGAAAAGACCAAAAAATTCAATAAAAGAAAAAAACTGAAGATCTGGGATGATACAATCAAAGAAATAATCAAAAAGAAGCCTATCACAAATGATTAAGCAGTAAAAGATTAGAAGATGAAATAGAATATAAAAGAATAAGAGCCATAGCTAAAAGAGAAGTCAGAAAAAGACATAGAGAATCATGGAATAAATTTGTTTCTAATTTAGACCATGATTTATATAAAATAAGACCCAATGTTTATAAGATTTTGAAACACCTAAATGCAGATACCACAGAAAACATAAAATTAAACACTGAATTGAAATTAGAAGAATTTCTAAATTACTACACAGAACTGTGGACAGACAAATATTTTAAAAAAGACAACTGGCAAACAATTAATGAAAAGGAAATAACTGAAGAAGAATTAGAAATCAGCCTGAAAGAAACAAGAAACGGAAAATCACCTGGAGAAGATAAGCTAGGTTCAGAACTATATAAATATGCAGGAACAAGATTCAAAGGAAGACTCTTATTATTTTTAAATAAAATTTACTCAACTGGTATCCCCCCAATAAAATGGAAAAAAGCAATTGTGATTCCTATCTTTAAGAAAGGTAATAGAGATGACCCTAAAAACTATAGAGGTATAAGTATACTAAATTCATGTTACAAAATATATAGCAGAATCTTAAATAACAAACTAATGAAATATTCCGAAAACTTTATTCTAGAGGTACAAAATGGATTTAGAAAAGGACGATCATGTATAGACCCAGCCTTCTGCCTAAAATTAATAATAGAGAAAAGAAGAGAATATAATTTAGAAACACATATTGCATTTATTGACTGTGAAAAAGCATTTGACAAAGTTAAAAGAAACATATTAAAAGAAAGACTAATACCAAATAATATCCTAAAAGCTGTCACAAGTATATATGAAAATAATCAAATACAAATAAGATTAAATCACGAGCTATCATATACAAGAGAGATAAACCAAGGGGTCCGACAGGGATGTCCCCTCTCAGCAACTCTTTTTAATATCTACTTAAATGAAATAATAATAAAATGGAGTAAAAGCTTACATCAAGGAATTAAACTTTCACGTACAGTTAACTTAAACACTCTCCTCTTTGCAGACGACCAAATAATAATTACAAATTCTGAAGATAACTTACAGAAAGCTATTTTAAATCTAAATGAGATATCCAAAGATTATGGTATGATAATATCAACGGAAAAACGAAAAACTATGACCTTTAAAGGACAAGATCCAGCAAGAACTAAAATAGTATTAGATAACAAGATCTTAGAACAGGTGAATTCATTTAACTACCTAGGATGTATGATCACTTATGAAAATGAAAAAGATATAAACATAAAAATTGCAAAATATTTAAAAATAACACGAGTAATTAACTCTATATTTAAACCAAACCTAGTTCAAAAACAAACCAGGCTAAAAGTATACAATACATTAGCCCTACTGGTCTTAATGTATGGAAGCGAAATCTGGACAATAAAACAAAAAGACAAACAAAGATTAACAACAGCAGAAATGAAGTTTATGAGAAAAACTGCAAAGTATACCCTATTTGATCACAAAAGAAACGAAGATATTATGAAAGAATTAAACCAAGAACCAGTAATTGAAAAAAATAAAAAATATAAACATAAAAGGATGGAACACGTTCAAAGAATGAAAACAGAAAGATTACCAAAACAAGCCTTAAAGTACAAGCCATTAGGAAAAAGAAAACCAGGACGTCCTCTTAAACGATTCAACGATGACTTTTAAGGCCGGAACAGGCCATACTAGGCCTAAATCCTTGATATATGATGATGATGATGATGATTATAACTGTTATTATTTTTTGTTTTTTAAATAGAATCCAGTATGTATTTGGGGGAAACATGAGCCCGAAACGTTCTTTAAATTTGGAGAGCGATGGCGTTAAAAAAAAAGAAGCAGAAAATCTGTCTCAATAGAGACTAAACTAGATGCTTTGCGTCGTATTGAAGCTTCTGAAAAAATTGTTGATATATGTAAGGCATTAGGGCTTGCAAAATCTGCTGTTCAAACAATTCATGCTAACAAAGAAAAAATTAATGCACATTCACAGTCAGCTGAACCTTTAAGTGTTTCAAAATTAACACGCCAAAGATGTAGTAATATGGAAAGAATGGAAAAATTATTAAACATGTGGATTGAAGACCACAATCAATGGAGGATGCCAATGAGCCAAATGACTATCCAGGAAAAGGCGAAAAGTATTTTTGAAAATTTGAAGAGTGAAGATACTAGTGAAGGTCTGGCAGATGAAACTTTTCTTACGAGCCGCGTTTGGTTTGAAAAATTTAAAAATCACCATAATTTGCATAATATTATAATGAAAGGTGAAGTAGTTAGTGCCGACACCAATGAAGCTCTAGCCTATCCAAACATTTTTAAATCAATTATTGAAAGAGGTGGATACATTCCTCAACAAGTTTTTAATGTGGATGAAACAACACTTTATTGGAAACGAATGCCTGAAAGAACTTATTTCAAAGAACGAAAGGGCTGCATCTGGATATAAGGTGTCCAAAGAGCGATTAACTTTGCTCCTTGGTGTGAATGCGAGAGGAGATTTTAAGCTGAAACTGCTTTTGGTATATGCTTCTGAAAATCGAAGAGCTTTAAAAGGATTGAACGAGAAACAATTGCCTGTCATTTGGAGGTCCAACAAAAAAGCTTGGATGACCAAAATACTCTTCGAAGATTGGTTCAAAAATTATTTTTGCCCTGATGTCAAAAAATACTTTCAGGAGAAAAATTTAAGTAACAAATTCTTGCTCCTATTGGATAATGCTCCAGGGCACCCAGTTAACTTATCTGAATTATCTGAAGATGTGTAGATTGAATATCTACCTAAAAAAACAATGGTCCTAATCCAGCTAATGGATCAGGATGCGATAGCTACTTTTAAGGCATATTATTTACGAAGAACCTTTCCAAAACTTATAAATGAAACCGATGGTGAATCGTCAATTAAAGAGTTCTGGAAAAAATTCAACATCAAAGATGCTGTGGACAACATTAGCGAATCATGGAATGAGTTGAAATCAACCACAATGAGCCATGTGTGGAAAAAAATTTGGCCAGAAATCATTACAAGTAATGATTCTGAATTTGAACCCCTTTCTGAAATTAGACAAAATATATTGAACTTAGCAAATGAACTTGGTTTTGAGGATGTGGAAGAACATGATCTAATCGATTTGCTAGATGCTGATAGAGAACCACTTTCTAACGAAGAATTAATACAGTTAGAAACAAACCGTACATTTGATGAGGAACGACAAGAGCCAGTTGTTTGCCGACAATTAACCTCAAAGGATTTATTGAATGCGCTTACTCATTTCAAACAAGGAATAAACATCCTACTTCAAAACGATCCTAATGAAGAACGCACTGCCAAAGTTTTTCGCGGCTGGCATTAACACAGTTATTAACTGCTACAAAGAATTGCAAAAAAGAAAAGAAAAGGGACGCAATACAACAAATGTTGGACAAATTTTTTAAACTGGGTCCTCAGACAACAACAGATGTAACACTAAAGAAGTGATGTCGTGCAGTTCGTCATCAGACTGATTCGAAAATTAAAAAAAGAAACGTTCATTTGTTATTTGTGTTTTATTTTGTTTTATTTTATTAGTATTATAGAATTATATTTTTGTTTTTATTAATAACTAATGTAAACAATATTTTAAATGAAATAAAAAATGCATTTTCAACCAGAAACCCACTGATTTTCTATTTTTTTTTATAAAATTGGAACGGACCTTACCGAATTTATATGGCTTTATATGGAAATTAATGATTCGTTATACAACATTTCGCTTTGCAGCCGACTTTCCATGAACGTATCTCGGCTGTATAGCGAGGTATGAGTGTATATGGCTAGTATCCAAAGAAGAAAAATGGCATTTGCAGGACATTTGATGAGAGATTCTTCTGGAGAGCTCCTCAGAATAGTATTGTATGGGATGGTGGAGGGAAGGAGAGGAAGAACCCAAATCCAATGGAAAGACAACATCAAGGACTGGACAGGAAAGAGTCTTACAGAAGCAAGAGATAGAGAGGGATGTTCATCCACTGCAACCCTCTCAAAAGAGGAGGTTACAGGATTAGACCTATTCACAAAAGGTTGTAAACCTGTATTGCAGTAATTACCATGGGTAGACTAAAGAAGTTTCTTCTTAATATTATTTATTTATTTTGGCATTTGTATTATTTATTTTATATGTAATCTGGAAACTGTTCTAGAAACCAGACATATTACTTTTTCATTCCACTTAGGCACAAAAAGCAGGGTAGTCGTCTCACACTGGGTAAAGAAATTCATCTATCACTTAAAGATATTCACAAACATTCATTTCCATGGTGGGATTTAAGCATATGGCCTTGTTGGTTGGAGAGCAAGTACATAAACTACTTGGCCTACCAGGTTGTCAAAATTCTCCCAATACTCTCAACCATTTTCAAAATGGCAATTATTCTAAGTATGGTATAGTGCAGTATAGATATTAGTTTGGATCTCAAGTTGATATTGAGTTCTTTTTTCTATGGAAGTCCTTTTCCTGTCATTAATATATTAGGACCGTTTGTCTGTAATAATTCCAAATTCCATGGAGGTTACTGTAATAATAATATTAATAATATAGGCGTATATAAAAATTACTTGTACATTAATTATGGTTTTATGCAGTCAGTCATTTCCAACCAGATTGGAAGTGCAAAATCAGGGAACCTAGAAGGGGGGGGGGGGCATGAAAATGAAGTCAAGTGTGGATTCAGCTACCTCTGGGATAAATCTGTGTGTGTGTGTGTGTGTGTGTGTGTGTGTGTGTGGAAATGATTATGAATTGACGAATTAAGTATCACAGGTTTCAAATCTGAATGGATTGGCAATGGATTGGTCCAAGGATAATTGTGGGTCTAAGGAAATATTGAAATTCATGTATACGAATGCCAGGAGTACTAGAAATAGGGAAGTTTGGGCATTGGTCATTTTGACTTGGTCTAAAATTGTAGCATCAGAAAGATCTGGTTTACACGAAATGATATAGAGGTAGAATGTAAAGGGTATTGTATTTTCAGAGAAGATAGAGGATATAGGACAGGAGGTGAGGTATTGCTGATGAGAGCTAAAGAAATACAACCAACAAAAATAGAAGTTAAGGAGGAGGATTTTGTATCTAGGCAGAGGGTTCATCTGGTGTGAGATAAGCTAATAAGACAAAATATATTGTTGGTTGCTACTCTAGACCAGTGGAGTCCAGAGGAAGATGTGGATGCCATGCATTGACAGATCAGCAGAATGAATGCAGACTGAGCAATTATTATCGTGATATTGATTACAGGAAGGAAGGGACATGCAAGATGGAAGTGGAATTTACACAATTACCAAGGAATAATTACCTAAAACAGCATGTCATAGAGGGAACCAGGGATTTAAGAGTGCTGACTGGTAATAGCATCAGAAGATGTATCCATAACCAAGGTAGGTAGGCACTACCTCAAACTGGGGAGAGTCCAGTCTTGTTCTCTGAGGTTGCTAAATATGTGGAATTCTCTTCAAGAAAGAGTTTATGTTCTATAAAGCTGGTAATTATGGTAGATTTAGGAGACAGCTTGGAGTAGTACCATGGCTTTAGAACTTAGAAGTGATGAATTGTTTTGAGAGAAGCAGTAACAGACTGCATATATATAGTCAGGAGGATAAACCAAGTGGGGGTTAAGTGGATGAGTAGAGATATAAAGCAGGAGCTGCAAATAAAAAGAAAATACTGTGGACTAAATATAAAGAAAGGGTGATCAGCATACTTAGGAGCTGTACAAAGTGCAGTAAGTAGGATAATTACCTTTTCTTTATATTTCTTTTAATATGGTAAGAAAGGCCAAATAAGGTTATAAGAGAAAATTAAGCAGGTGAAAGTAAATCTAAAAATTTTTTCGTTATGTAGCAAGTAAGAAGAAGAATGGCTATGAAAGGATGACTTTATCAGTGCTGATGTTTGGAAGGTGACAGAAGCAGATATAACTTTTGCAATATGCCTTCTGAATTTCAACATTCTGTCCTTGCCAAGTCCCTGGTTTCATCAATTTCCTGCAATCCAATACTATCAACTGATACATAGTATATAATCTTTTCAACCCAAAGTGTTGAAAAGTTGGCATAGTTCTAAGGATTACTTGGATGTTGAAAAAGTAAAGATAGAGAGGTTATTATCCCTCTTTATAAGGCTATGTTTTTGCTACATCTTGACTGTCACATGACTTGTTCAATAGGTTTTTCTTTGGGATCAGAAGGTATTTGAGAGGATGCAGATGAGTGCGACAGGTCTGTGGAATGCTTCCTATGAGGATAAGTTAAAGGTGTGTGCGGGTTGCACAGTTTAGCTGATAGACATAAATAGGAGAAGTGATATAAGTTATTAAAGGGATTCTATAAGTGGACACAAAAGAAATTGTTTGGTACATGTTGACCAAAGAGAAAGAACTGGGGATCACTTCTGGAAGTTGTGTAAGAGTGTAGTTAGTAAGGCTGGGCAGACTACATTTTTTGTTTGGAGAGTGGTGAATGAGTGAAATGGATTGCCAGAATTATTTGTGAGTGCCCTGACAGTGAATAAGTTTAAGGAATTGTATGAGAGGTATTGCATGCATAAAGGTTAGTGTGGGTCTCTTGTGATGAGTGTTTTGACTCCATGGAGGTACCTATATAATGATAATAATTATCTGTAGGATTCATTTGTTTGTATAAATAATCTACTTACTTATTACAATAAAGTGACTGCTTTCTTGGATGGAGGAGAAGGATACACAGTAATATACTTAGATTTCTCAAAAGCCTTTGATAGAGTACGTCATGATAAATTCATAGTCAAACTAGAGCAGATGGGGTTGGATATTAGATTAGTGCATTGAATTGGAGACTGACTGTCTGATAGGTATCAACAAGTAGTGTATGGGGAAGCGATAGCCAGGAAAAGGAAAGTCACTAGTGGAGTGCCTCAGGGGTCTGTTTTAGGGCCATTACTGTTACTTGTTTATTAATGATATAGGTGAAGATTTGGATGGAGATATTCAGTTGTTTGCAGATGATGCAAAGTTGGAACGAACCATGAAGAGTAGTGAAGATGTTATGGCCTTGCAAGAAGACTTGAATAAATTGAGTGATTGGGCACGGAAATAGGGATGTGAGTTCAATGTTGCAAAATGTAAGGTTTTAAAATTTTGGAAAACAAAGATGGGATGCAGAATTTATGCTTGGTGTATATTGTTGAAGGTGGAAGAAATAAGAGATCTGGGGGTGATAGTGGATAAGGATCTGAAATTTAGGAGACAGATAGCCAAAATTGTGAAGACAACACAAAGGCTTTTGGGAATGACATGGAGGACACTGACGTGTAAAAGTAGGGAGATTCTTGTTCCTTTGTATAAGGCTTTGATTAGGCCACAGATGGATTATTGTGCCCAGATTTGGTCACCTGGTTTTCAGAAGGATGAAGAGATGTTGGAAAGGGTCCAAAGGCGACTGACTAAGGTAGTTTCTGACCTCTGGAATGTCGAGTATGAGGAAAGATTGAGAAGATGCAATTTGCAGAGTCTGGTGGACAGAAGGAAGAGAGGAGATATGATAGAGACCTACAAGTTGGTAAGGGGTTGTTATAGGATCAATGCTGGAGAACTTACAGAATAGTGGGAGATTGGAGGAGAACCAGAGGTCATCCCTGGAAACTGTAACGAAGGTGTGAGTAGGGGAGTGAGAGTGTGGTTTTTCTCGTGCAGAGTTGTAAATGATTGGAATGCCTTGCCTGAGAGTGTGGTGTCTGCAAGGAGTTTGAATGTGTTGAAGGCATGGTACGATGAGCTGTGTGTGTGATAAAAGGACCTCCCAGATGAGTCTTTGACTCTATGCGGTCTTGGGGTAATAATAGTAATAATGTTATTTGTGTATCTTTTAGAGAAATGGCAGTGGACAATGATGTTACAGTGTATCTGATCTTTCATTATCATTTAGGTGCAAGATCTTTTCTGTAAATTCTTACAAAGTGTTTTTATATATATATATAGGAAGATAGTCTGGTTACAATCTACAATATTTTTATGGGAGAATCTTGAGGCTCTCTGGTGGCAGTAGTGGAAAGAGCTAATACTATCTACAATTGAATTTTGAAGAATTTCCATTTTTGTAAATTTTTGGACATCTTATATAAATTCTGGGAGGAGGACTATGGAATACAAGTTTTTTTTTTTTTTAACAGTCTCATTCAGGAAATTGATGTCATTCAAATTTTAATTTATCAGTGATTCAACTGGGATCATTGGAATCTACAATTCTGATGTTCTCAATGGAATCACAGATAGAAATTAATTAAAATCCAGACAAAGCATAAACTACAGTTGTACTAATTCTTTTATTTGTATTTGTAGTTCCATTTCTATATTAGAGAGGGATTTTATCACTAAAATTTGAAGGGAAGTTGGAATGGTATAAAGCTGATGGATTACATTTGAATGGATTTGGTGTTGAGCATTTAGAAAGGCAATTGTTTTCTGACAAGGCAAAGAGTCAAGAAGTTAATGTAGCAAATGATCAGAGTCTACATGTGAAGCAGGACTGCACAAATCAACAGATTGTATGGCAGGACGAAGATGAATATGAGGTTGTAGATGTGATTGCAGCAGCACGAGATGATGGAATGCATAAAGGTGAGAATGAGACAGGTAGGAATAGAAATCACAGTCAGGATCAGAGAAATGGGAGTTGTACCACAACTCTCTCTCTCTCTACATCACAAGATGTAGAGAGAGAGTTGTGGTACAGCAGCTAGAATAGAGAATGTTGGTGCTGGTAGAATGGCCACACACACACAGTAATTGTTATGTTTATACACAAATGTATGGAGTATTCGAAACAAGAGAGCTGAGTTTGTTGCATTGATTGAGACTGTATGCCCAAAGATAATTGGAATAAGGGAAACTTGGTTGTACGAAGAGGATATGATGTCGGGAATAGAATTAGAAGGATATATATATAATTTTCAGAAAGGATAGAAATGTGAAAAGAGGAAGGCTAGTGCTGTTAATTAAATTCAGAGGAATTGTGTCTGCAAAAGTGTGGAAGTTGACAGTGCATGCACAGATTTTGAATCTGTGGTGCAAAGTTGAAATAAACAGGTTAGTATATCTGATAGGATGCTGTTATAGGCCAGGGGATGCAGAGAATACTGATTGTGAAATGTTTAGGCAAATTAGTTGGGCATGTAAAAAGAGGACGATCCTAATGGGAGACTTTAATTACAAGAATATAGACTGGAAGGAGGAGATAGTGTGTGGGAACAAGGAGAGCAAATTTGTGGAATTTCTGAGAGATAAGTATCTTAAGTAGCAGGTGATTGAAGCTACTAGAGGCATTAATGTTTTGGATTTGGTGATACCATCACAAGATGTAGTTGTTAATGAAGTGTTGACACAACCACCAGTTGGTGACAGTGATCATGATATACTTGTTTGGAAAGTGATGAAACATGAAAAGGTCACTTCCAGAAATGAATACACGTGGAAGTATAAAACAGGTGATTATAGGAAGCTCTGTAGTCAGTTCGCATCAGTATGTTGGGTAGATGAGCTGAGCGAAAAAGATGTTGACAATGCATGGAAAGTCAAAGGGTATCTGACAAAAGCAATGTATGACTGCATACCAAGAGTTAAGCGAGTAAATAGATAGGAGTGAAATGGATGAACAGTGAAATCAAGCAATCTGTACTGGATAAGAAAATGTTATGGAGGAGGTACAAAACATGTTGAAAGTTTATTTCAGAGAAATAAAGTGTTGAAAGTTTTATTTAAGAGACCTCAATAAAGGTCAAAACTAGTCTGGGTAGTGGCCCTTCCCTTAATGCATAACATTATACATAGCCGCAAGGAGATGTGTTTTGCATTATGGGTTTTATTTAAGTTGAAAGTTTTATTTAAGAGACCTCAATAAAGGTTGAAACTAGTCTGGGTAGTGGCCCTTCCCTTAATACATAACATTATACATATCTGCAGGGAGATGTGTTTTGCATTATGGGAGATACTGAGATAGAAGTGTTGGTAGCTTGCTCCACCTTTGCAAGAAGTTGCCTGGTGTTGTACCACTTTACCCCAGTCCTGAAGATACTTTCAGGTGCAAACTTTGTTTGCACACACTTGGATAAAGGATTAAACTAAATTTATTATCGAGGTACAAAACAGTTGGTGTTGATCAGATCCATGAAGAGAATAAAGTGCAGGCTTTAACATAAAATTTAACATTTTCTTTCTTTAACATGACAAGCATGTTAAAGAAAGAAAATGTGCAGTTTGAGAGGAGATTGGTTGGTCAGGCCAAGGTTAACTTAAGGGAAATTTTCTGCTACATAGCAAGCAAAAGGAAGAATAATTATGACAGATTAACATTGGTGGATAGTCATTGGCAGCAGACTAACAGCTGCAAAGGATATATTGAAATTATTGAACGAACACTTTATCAGCATATATCATACTTATAAATGATTTGGTGCAATATATAGAAGAGAGGCAAGTATTAGGAGAATTGAAAATGAAAGAAGCAGAGGTGTATCAAATGTTGGTTGGGTTAGATGTTAATAAGACTGTGAGAATGATGATATATCACCATGTATTCTTAAGGAATGTGCACCACAGTTGACTATGCCCTTGACCTGATTATTTAATGAAAGTCTTCAGTGGGGAGGGTTCCTAAGAAATGGAAAGAAGGCAAAATAGTACCACTCCACAAGCATGGTTCTAAGACAGAAGTCTCCAACTATAGGCCAGACTGTATAACTGCTGTTGTGGTCAAGGAGCTGGAGAGATTGGTGGGGAATAGAATACAGAATTGGATTGATGGACATAGCATTCTTTATGACACACCATAAAGATTTGTAAATGGTAGGTCCTGTTTTAGTAATTTACTTGCATTTTATAAGGTGACAAGTGTGTTAGATAAGGAGAATCATATACAGTGATATTCTTATACTTTGCAAAAGCATTTGATAGATTACCACATGATAAGTTGGTGTACAAGCTACACAGGATGGGAATAGATAGCATATTGGTTAGATGGATCAGAGATTGGCTCTTTGAACGATACCAGCAGGTTGTGTATGATGGAGCAGTTTTTCAAAAAAGGATGGTAACCAGTGACGTACCTTAGGGTTCTGTTCTTGGGCTCCTGCTGTTTAACTTGTTAATAAACAATATATCATGTGAACTGACTGGGAACCTTCAGTTATTTGCTGATGATATAAAGTTGGGAAGAATTATAAGTAGCACTGCTGATGTTAATTCCCTTCAAGAAGATTGGAATAGACCTTTTACTTGGACAAAAGAGTAGGATTGTAGTTTTAATATCATTAAGTACAAGGTGTTGCATTTTGGAGTGCAGAAATATAAAGCTGTGTACTATATCGATGGTGCCGTACTGCAGGAAGTGGATGAGATTAGAGATTTGGGAGTGATGGTTGACAGTAGACTGAAGTTTAGAGAGCATATTGCTAGTGTTGCAAAGGCTGCACTTTGTGAATCTGCTATGATAAGAAGTACTCTAACATATGAGGATAAGGATGTGGTTGTGCCACTGTATAAGGCACTGGTCAGACCATACTTGGACTATTGTGCTCAGATCTGGTCATCTGGTTTTCGATGTGATGTGGAGACATTGGAGAAGGTCCAGAGACAAGTGACTAAGACAGTATTGGAAGTTTGGAATTCTGGCTATGGAGAGAGTTTGAAGAAATGTGGATTGCAGAGTTTGGTGGATTTGATGAAGAGCGGTGATATGATAGAGTCATTTAAGTTAGTGAGAGGATTTTATCAGATTAATCCAGATGGATTATAAAAAGAGTAGAAGGTGAAAGGGGAAGAACCAGAGGTCATTCCTGGAAGTTATACAAAAGTGTGGTGAAGAGGGGTTTGAGGAGTAGATTTTTTACATGGAGAATTGTCAGTGAATGAAACGCATTACCAGAATAATAATAATAATAAAACACTAAAATACTGATTAATTGCTAAATTTAGTCTTGAATAATTTGGATTTTGCAGCGATAACATTATTCTAAAGTTTGTATGCAGCAGGGAATGTGTTTTCAGACAGGGTAAAAAGGATTTCTTATAAGCTTCTTTTGCCCTTATATGTTTATGTATTTTTTACACCAGGTATGCTATTAGCAAATTAATTTCATATCTGCATTAACAGGCTAACATGGTAGTTGAGGTTAGAATAACGTTAGTAATATAGTTCACAGATAACGTTAGTAATATGGTTCAATATTCATATAATCACTGTTTCATGTGTTGTACAAATTGTATGAAGAAATGCGATTCATTATTCCACTGTCAGTCAAACAGAGAGGTTTCCTTACCTTCGGATAAAATTGTTTATAACCTTTCTAACCACTGCCTTTCACTTTCAGAAAAATCTGTTCTAAAGAAAGGTTTTAACTTGGCTCTGATTCCTGAACATATTTCAAAAGTTGATTTTTTATGCATCATTGAAAAAGGTGTTCAACATTTGTTTCCATTTGATGCCAATGTTATCAGACTGAAATCTGCTGTCCTTCTCCTTTTTGCATCATTACCAAAACCTAATGTTTCCGTATCAGAAAGAAGAGCCCTTCTCTTCTATCTCTTAAGAAGAATAGAGTTTTCTAACTCTTTTTGTAATTCTTTTGTAATTCTAGAAAGCTCAAACTACTTCGAAATTAGCTGTTTGCTGGAGATGTCATTGGTGTTGCCATTATTTGGAAACATGACCTTTCAAATCTAGAAGTGTTTCTTGATTCCTTTAAACCAACTATTAATTTTACATTGGAATTAGAAAAACGATGGCAAACCCTCATTCGTGAATGCTCTCATCATTAAGAAACCTGAGAATAGTGCCACTCAGGTGTATCTTAAACCTTCTCGCACTATTCTTCCCAAAAGCTAAGTATCAAAGTATCATCCACACCCTTAAGAATTGAGCTTCTTTGATTTTACATAATGAAGATCGGCTTAAGACTGAATTGCAGATCCTTTGAAATTTATTTGTTTTGAATGGTTATTCCACAAAAAAAAGTTTTTAAACCATCTCTCTCTCTCCTTAACCAGAATGTCCAGTATGGAGATTTGATCGCTATCCCATATATTCGCATTCTATATTAAGATTGCTATTCTTTTCTACAACCAATAGAGTGACTTTCAAGCTGATTCAAACCATCAGCAGCTTTCTCAGGTCTCCTAAGGATGTGCTGTACTTCCAGATTCAAACATCTGGAAGCATATGGATAGGCTATGCATTTGAGGTGAGAAAGAAATAACATGTTGGAGATGTTGAGCATAAATAAAAAGAAAGATCTAGTGTGGCCAACCATATCTTAACCACTAACCTTACAGTAAACTTGAATTTTTCCACCATGCCATATTTTGAAGAAAACGTTTATTCCAGATTTCTAAAAGAATCCACTACAGTTGTCCATTTAAATCTTTTAAATAGAAATCGAGACTTATATTAAAATGACATCTGGAAATCTCTCGTTAAATCCTTCAACATCTTGTATTTCAATTTTGCCAACCTATAACCTCATGGCACTGAACTTCACATTTGTGTTTAGGATAAATCAATTTATTTTCCTTTGTAAGGATTTTTCAGTATTTGAATGACTTGGATGTTGTCTCTCTTTATTTCATCATCATCATCAAATTCCTAACATGTACCCTCAAGGGGTGTACAGGATATGATAGTACTACATGAAAAATTTACATCATTACTAACTTCTTATCTACAGTTTTCCTCCAAATCAGTCTGTTACTTGTCAAGACTCCAACATTATCATATCTAACATTTCTATCTTCTAAGGCACTTTGTACAATATCAATCCACTTATATCTTGGTCTTCCTCTGGGACATTTTCCTGCCAACCTGGCAGAGAACACTTGTTTTGCTAATCTTTCCTCGCCCATTCTGTTTAGGTGACCATACCACATGCTAACGCATTCCTGGATGCTGACGATGTCAAGTTTTTCCTAATATCCTCATTTTTAATATGATATTGCCATTGATGCCATCTGTTCATGCCTCTAATCTTTCTCAGGACTCTCATATCTGTGGTCTCTAGTCTTTGGTCAAGTATTTTACTTCTAACTCAGCTCTCAGATCCATAAGTTAAAACTAGTTTGAACACTATCTTGTACACAGCTAATTTAGTGTTCTGACTAATTTCTCTCTTATTCCATATGAATTTATTCAATTGACTTCCTACCACACTAGCTTTGTTGATTCTGTTGTCTATTTCCATATTTAATTTACCATCTTCACTAAAAATCCTAAGTAGCTAAAATGTTTTAATTGTTCCACAGGTTCTCCTTTCAAAACACAGTTGACATTTTCAACGATTCTACCTAATTTCATTGTCTTTGTCTTTTTATTGCTGACCTTCATTCCATATCTATTACAACAGTTGTTCAATTTAGTCAGAGAATCTTCAAGCTTGTCAGATTTATTTAGAAGTATAACATTGTCCGCATAAAGCAAAGAGTTGACATTAACATCTCCAATTCTGATATCATGTTTAATACCACTTTCCTTCATAATATGATCCATATAGATCAGGGGTTGGGAACTTTTTAGAACCAAAGAGCCATTCCACCAAAAAAATTAATTAAAACAAAATTTTGGGAACCGCGACTTCAATTTGATTTTTCCTGGTGACTCGAAGTTGCATTCATTTCAAACTTGGGTAAATTTGATTTTAATTCAGTACTTCCAGATATCAAATACCACTTTTATGTTTGCATATAAATTTTTATATGTTCAATAAATAAAACAACATTAAGTCTGTTTAAGTTTTAATCACAAAACATGCTTAAGTAAGTATAATATTGCATAAAAGTCAGAATTTGTATTGCAAAAAGAATTAGTCCGAACAAAAATACAATATTATGTATTTTAGTAGATATTTAAGCATACTTAGGCATGGGTAACAAATTTCATGCGTAACACACATCACTATATACTATACACATCACATGTATAGTATCTAGCGCCACGAACACGGCATATCGAAAACAATATTTAGTTAAGACTATTACACTTTTTTTATATAATCTTTCTTTGATGTTTAATGATCTGATAAAAGTTTTCCAAATTTAAAATGAACTTTCATAACAATTACGTCATGAGCCATAACGAATAAATCACGTTAACGAGACACGCACATTGTCACACACAATACCAATTTTTTGTATGAATTAGAACCATCAATTATAACCTAGTCTGTAACCTTCATTTTAGCTTACTAGTTTGTATTCCCTGAGGATTGCCAATAGAAAAATTGGCGAAACATGTAGGAGGATAAAATAAAGCTACTTGACAAAGATTATATAAAAAAAAAGTGTAATAGTTTTATGAATAATTGTCAAGAAAGCACTTTGTTCAGCCAAGAGCCGCCGGTTCCCGACCCCTGATATAGATATAATAAATTTAGTTTAATCCTTTATACAAATGTGTGAGCAAACAAAGTTTGTGCCTGAAAGTATCTTCAGGACTGTGGTAAGGTAGTACAACACCAGGCAATTCGTTGCAAAGGGTGGAGCAAGCTAACATCACTCCTATCTAACAGCCCTCCCCTTAATGCATAACCTTATACATATCCGCAAGAAGATGTGTTTTGCATTATGGGAGATATTGAGATAGGAGTGATGATAGCTTGCTCCACCTTTGCAACGAGTTGGCCGGTGTTGTACTACCTTACCACAGTCCTGAAGATACTTTCATGCACAAACTTTGTTTGCTCACACTTGGATAAAGGATTAAACTAAATTTATTATAGTCTAACCAAGAGAAAAATAAACTTTCAACCCTGATATAGATAATGAATAACAGAGGGGATAATGTACATCCTTGTCTCACACCAGATTTAATATTAACCATCTTCCTGTACTTCCTTCAATTCGAATGAAGACTAAGTATTGCTTGATATAATGCCCCATTGACACCATATAACTGTAGTGTATTGAATAGCTTCTCTCTTGGCGCTTTGTCGTATCCCTTTTCCAGATCTACAAAACGTAAATACAGATCTTTGTTATATTCCCATGCTTTCTCAACTATTTGTCGTAAAGTGAAGATCTGATCCTGACAGCCTCTATTTGGCTTGAATCCAGCTTGTTCTTCACCAAGCTTTTCTTCCACAATTCTTCTCAACCGTTTCTCAAGTATACTTGCATAGATCTTGCCAGGAACACTCAGTAGGGAAATACCTCTGTAATTCTCACATTCAGGTTTATTTCTTTTTTTTATATATGGGTACTATAAGAGCTCTTCTCCAATCATCAGGAATTCGTTCCTCTGTCCAGGCCTTCTGAACTATGCAGTGCAGCCACTGTAAGACTTTTAATACCACCATACTTCAGCATGCCTGTTGAGTGTTTTTTACCACTGTGCTATCACTGCTTGTTTCATTTAGCAGTTTTTCAAAGTAATTACTCCATACTTCAAGGATATCTTTTTCTCCCATTTTCATGTCACCTTTATCATCTCTAACGCCTTTTACAACACTCTTTCCTCCATTCTTAAGCTTTTTCAACAACCTCCAGAATATTTTGCCACCTTCTTGTTATTTATTTTCTATATTCTTGCCAAAGTCCTCCCATGACTTTTGTTTAGCTAGTTTTACACAGTGTTTAGCTTTCTTACATTTGTCTCTGTATTCTCTAAGAGCACAAGCTGACTTATTTGCCAGGAACTTTTGATATGCTTTCTTCTTTTCCTTAACTGCTTCTTTAACTTCCTGTGTCCACCATGGAGTTCTGATTTTTCTATCCTTGCAGACAACCTCACCACATGCCTCTCTAGCTGAATCAATCAGAGTTTTCTTCAAGGTTTGTCACTGAATGTCCAAGATTTGGTTCTTGTTTTCAAACTCTGTCATTTTTTCTTCAGTAATCTTTGTGTATTTTAGTCTACAGTTCACATCTGAGAGCTGCTCAACTTTTATTCGCTTTAAAACTTTATTACATGTTATTCTTTTCAATATGAAATTCAGTTTTTATCCTGCTCAGGACTAAATAGTGATCACTTCCAATTTCAAATCCTCTGTACACTCTGGTGTCCTGCACCATGGAGAAAACATCACTATCAATAATAACATAGTCAGTGAGACTTTTCTTATTCCTTGCCTCTTCTCTCTATGTGAATTTGTGCACATTTTTATGTTGGAACATGGTGTTAGTAATAGCCAGTCCATGTCCTGAGAAATCCAATAGGTATTTGCCATTATTATTAGCTTTGCTCTTTTCTCCAAATTTTCCCAAAATATTTTTGTATGTCTGACAATCACTTCCTACTCTGCTATTTAGATACCCAACAAGGACCAACTTTTCGTTTTTCATTGTGTCAGTAGCTTTTTCTAAAGCCTCAAAAAATTCCTCCACTTCTACCTTAGTAGAACCTTCTGTGGGACCATAGGCACGAATAGGTCTCATTGTCCAGTTCCCCATTCTGATATTTGCCCACATTACTCTACTTGAGACTGCCTGCCATTCAAGAAGATTAGCCTCGTATTTAGTGTTGAATACTATGTCTACTCCTTCTTTTCCTTGATTGTCATTGCTGAATATAACATTTTGTATTTATTGCTCAGAAAGATCTCACCAGTTTTTGTCTTTTTTGTTTCAATCACCCCTATTATGTCGATCTGGTACTTATCTAATTCCTCAGCTAGCTCCATTTCTTTGCCATTCAAGCTTCTTATATTCATAGTACTGATCTTTATCTCTGGTGATGATGAGTTGGGGTGTGCTCTCAGATTTGTTCCAGTAGCTGACTTTTCGCTGTTCGCCCTGGTTCCCTGGCGAAAACAACGGGGGCCTTGTTTAACTGGGTAACGCCCCAGCTGGCATGAAATTTTGTCATGTTGTGCCATCATTTTGTATATTGGTTTAAGCCGATAAGAATACAATTTGGTCGGCTAAATCCCAAATTGCCATCCCGTCCTCGTTCGTTCAGTATCCAGGTAGATACCCAACAGGGTGCACCACGAGACTGAAGATTGGAGATTAGGTCAGAAGCCCTGGTCGGTTCTCCACTATTCAGCTTTGACCCTTAAGCACTCCCTGTTTTTATTTATGTATATATATATATATATATATATATATATATATTTGTGTGTGTGTGTGTGTGTGTGTGTGCGCGCGTGTGCGCGTGCTTTGTGTAAGCCATGACGAAGCTGCCAGTTTTTCTAGTGTGAGCAAAGATGGTCATGTTTCAAAAATAATGACTAATAAAATATCTGTGTTTTTTTCTTTATCAGATTTTTATGTTTGACAGTTTTGTGACATTAACTTCAGCAAATGTAATCTTTGATCTAGGAATTTTAACTTTTATATATAAGATGAGTCACTTCAAATCTCATCTTATTAACAGTTTAAAAAGGAAATTTGTAATGCTCTGATTGATATTCACCATGAAATTGGCATATGTTTGGTAATGATAACACAGTTTGGGCTATTGGCTGTTTCTCTTACACCCCCCCACACAAATTTTCTTAATACAATTTTGAACACAGTCCTTTAACTATATGGTCATGTTTCAAAAATCTGACATATTAACCTAACATAAGGTGATTTTCATATGTGAATGCTTAGCATTCAAGAATGTGTCATCAGAGCTAATCTAAGATGATGTGCCAACTTAAATAGAATGAGTGCGAAAAGGTTAGCATAACAGATGTTTGATACCAAGATGGCAGGAAAGAGACCCAGAGGAAGACCAAGGTCTAGGTGGATTGATTGGGCAGAAGTGCCTTGGAAGCATGAAATGTTAGATATGACATTATTGGAGTGCTCACAAGTAATAGATTGATTTGGAGGAAAATTGTTGATGGGAGATTAATAATAAGGTAAACAATCATGTAGTGCTGTCATAGTAATCTAAACACCCTTTAGGAGTACATATCAGGAAATTGATAATGTTACATTAGGTGTAGTACATGACTTTGTTTCCACAGCAAGGTCTAGTCTCTATTCTACCTTGGCATTTTCATATCATATTTTTACTCTTTCTTAGTTATCTTTCATCTAGTTTGGAAGCAGCCTTATATTCAGCCCATTCCCCAGAGATGTGATAAGTAAGCCATCAACCTACTGTCATTTCTCTTTCGCTTCCATTATTTAAAAAATTATGCCAGTCATTCACAACTGAGTTCTTCACTTGTACACCTGTCATTTAATTGATCATCAACAATATGGATTCTGTCATTCTTAGTCCACACCAGGTTACTTAGCAATCATCATCCATGTTTGGAAAAGTTTGAAGTCACTTGTGTTGCCCCTAACATTTCCAGAATATCTAGATGATTAAGTAAGCTTTTGCCCAGACATTTTGCCAAGGAAGATGTCCTCACTATTCAGAAAGGTAGACTAGAAAATCAACATTTAAAGGAAATTAAAAGTTCAGAATGGTTGATGCCATTAGGAAAGCAACAGAAACAGCAAATGAATTTAATTGAATGGAACAGAAAGAGAGATTTTAGTCAAAAAGATAAAATGAGGAGATTCTATGTTGAAAACTCAATGACATGTTATATATCAGGCCAAATACACTACTTGGAAAGAAGTCAATGGATACCATAGTGTGAAGAACAAACAGCTATGGCACCTGTATTAATAAGATGTAGGACCTCCTTTCTCTGTGATGACTGCCGCAATCCTACTGGCATACTTACCACAAGCCTATGATAGTGAATTCGATTGGGAATTTTGAACCATTTTTCCTGTAGGCATGTAATAAGGTAGTGGACTGTTGTGGAGTGGATGTCCCCTAACCTCCAGTTCAATCCACAGATATTCAGCTGGGTTGAGATCATAAGTCTGTGGCAAAAAGGCCTAAAATGTCATAAGGCTTCCTCTGTAACTGCATGGTTTGTAGACATGAATGTCACAGCAGCAGCCTTATGACAGTGTGCATTGTCTTGCTGAAAGAAACAATGGTCACTTCTGTAGAAATGCCACAAAGTAGAAAGCATTGCATTGTCCAGAATATTGAGATGCCTCTTGGAGTTCAGCATGCATGGCACCACAAATGAAGATCCAAACCAAAGCCAAAGGACCATACCATCACACTGCCACCTCCACCTCCAAATTTCATAGCTGGGGTTATGCACTCTGGTTAAGAGATTAACCTCTTTGCTGTTTTAAGGATACTTGTGACATAAGACTGAATGATAAATGCACGTAAACACAAGAAAGATATTTAATTAACCAAATATTTCTGTCTGGAAATAGCAGACCATCTTCAGCGGTATTACAAGAACAGTTTTAAAAAATACAAGCTAGAATACTAACGATAGATCATTAAAAATAGAACACGCTGCGTGATGTTATATCACTAAGTATTAAATTATAAAACGGAACATTTTGAAGTAGAGACATGAAAAAAAAAAAATTAATGAGTAATCTTGATTAGACTTTCCCAGATTTTTGATATAGATATACAGTCATTACGATTCAGGTTGGGACGATGGAGCAAGGCCTCCATGCTTTCCTTGAACAAATGTTTGAACCTATAACGGGATCTGTGTAAGAGGCGAGTCCTGGACCAAAAGATGCTGTGGTCAGTTTCAATCCTGTGTTGAGCCAATCCAGACTTTTCAGGTTTGTTGTGAAGAATGGAGGATTGATGTTCTTGGATTCTTTTTTCAAGAGAACGTCCAGTCTGTCCAAAATAGGAAAGATCACAGTTGCAAGGAATTTGATAAACTCCAGGAAGAGATAAAGTTGAGCATTTGTCTTTAGGAGAAGGAAAATGAGAAGACAATTTGTTAATAGGTGAATACCTAGTTGTTAAATCATATTTCTTTAAAATTCTTGCGATAGGTTCTGAAATCAGCTCATCAACTCGCTTGGTTGTTGAAAAATACCTTGACGAGCAGAGACAAGCAAGTTATTGTACCTCTGTACCGAGCCTTGATAAGACTTCATCTCGACTACTGTGCCCAGATTTGGTCACCTCGGTTCCTTCTTGATGGGGAGGAGGTGGAGAGGATCCAGAGGCGAGTGACTAGGATGATAACAGGTCTATGGAATGAACCATATGAGAACAGGTTGAAGATTTGTGGGTTGCAGAAACTAGTTGATAGGCGGAGGAATGATTGAGACATTCAAATTGCTAAAGGGATTCTATAGGATTAATTAAGAGGATATTTTTGAGATCAGGACTGGTGGTGGGAGAACTAGGGGACACCTATGGAAGCTGGGCAAGAGTGTGGTTAGCAGGGGTGTTAGAGCTGGGTTCTTTACTTTTAGAGTGGTAAATGAGTGGAATAAGCTGCCAGAGTCTGTTGTGGGTGCTATGACGGTGAACGAGTTCAAGACAAGGTATGATAGATACTGTGAGAATGTAATCACGTAGTTGTGTGGACATGATGTTTAGGGCCTCCCTCGATGAGTCTAAGGACTCCTGGAGTCACCCGAAATAATAATAATAATAATAAATACCGGAGATATAAGGAATAGGCACTTGATGTATTGAAACTTTGTTGTTTTGTGGAGGATTATAAGAATTGAGAAGATGTTGAGTACTTTTTTTTAGAAAAGCCATTGAGTTTCATGTGTTGTTGGATAGTAGAAAGTTCTTTCTGTAGATAATCAAAAGTAGAACAATTAGTTTTGGCTCTTCTTATGAGGCATTTTATAATTCCTGTTTTTTGACAAGGATGATGGGCTAATTCTTTAAAAATATAACGACCTGTGAATGTTGGTTTCCTGTATACTGTAGTTGTAAGAATATTTGAAGGTGACTGGATGAGGAGAATGTCTAAAAAAGATAACTGGTTGTTTTCTTCTATTTCCATAGTAAACTTTATACTATGATGCAAGGAATTAATACTGTTTAAAAAAGGTAAAGAGTTTTTGCTGTGAGGACAAATAGTCAAGATGTCATCTATATATCTTACCCAAAAGGATGGTTGAGGGAAAATAGATGAGAAGAGGACTTTTTCTAAATATTCCAAATAAAAGTTGGCTCAAGCAGGAGAAAGAGGACTTCCCATGGCCTTTCCTTCTACTTGGCTGTAAAATTTATTTTGACATACGAAATATCCAGAATGTATTACGAAATCGAATAGTTTTATATTGTCTTGAGGAAAGATGTCAGCAAGTAATTTTAAAGTTTCCTTGAGAGGTACATTGGTATATAAAGATTCTATATCAAAGCTAACCATAAGATCTGTAGGTTGTAATGAGACATTTTTTAATTTTTCTAAGAAATTTGAGGAGTTTTTTAAAAAAGAATTAGAGTTGCCAATGTAAGATTTCAATAATTTAGCTATATAATTGGCTATACGGTAAGTAGGAGAATCAATACAATCTACTATTGGACGAAGAGGATAGTCAATCTTATGGATTTTTGGAAGGCCATAAAATCTAGGAGGTCTTGCAAAATGAGTTTTAAGTCTTTCAATCGTGTCTTTATCTAAACTGATGACTTCATCTAAGAAATATTTGGTTAATTAAATATCTTTCTTGTGTTTACGTGCATTTATCATTCAGATTAACCTCTGGTTAAGAAACCAGGCATTCGCCACACTCACACCCATCCATCCACTATGTAGAGGATGTAGCATGATTTGTAGCTCCATAACATAGCTTTCTAAGCTTCCACATCCCACTGTACACACTCTCTCTTTGCATTGCTCAAGACTGTGCTGAACGTTGGTTCAGGCAATGGTTCAGGTTCAGGGCTTGCATATTGCTATTCTAACATGGAAACCCATGTTGTGATCCTCGGTTCTGAATATTTTTGAGCAGATTCATGTTCCACTTGATGCTTGGAACTCCGCAGTCAATGTGTCATTTGACAAGAAGCAGTTTTTACGTATTATCCTTCGTAGAATCCTATAGTAACGTTCAGTGAGTGTGGTGGGCTGTTCAATGCAAGTAGCACTTGCAGTTGACTCCCTGCACTTCCATCTCAGTATGATATCACTGAATGTTGACCTGTGATGACCCAATTTGTCAACAATTTGCCAAGCAGATCTGCAACTGCCATCCTATCACAATGCCTCTTTAAAATTCCATCAGTTCCCTTTTTGCAGCCATTTCACCTGGACACAGTTGCAGTGACTTGGGATCATCATATTCTTCTAATTTATACCATCTACAAAAACTTGACTCCTTACATAGCACAATCCACCTTGCCCAATGACTGATTGGGCAAGGTGGATTCTGCCCAATGAGCCATTGGGCACAAATTGCTCATTGATTTCTTTCCAAGCAGTGTATATGCATAAATGCATATACACTTGAAACAAAAAATGAGTCAAAGAGTATGTAATTAAAATCTGAGATGATTGATGCATGAAGAAACTGAAATTAGAGTTTCTGTTTGAAAAGCAGATTAGTTTTTCATGATCCCCTCCACCATGTACTGGGATCTAATGCCCTTCCACCATGTTTGCTATGTGATACAACCTGTGAATATGCAGAAAGGGGATCCTGGTAGTTTTATATCACTCTGTCCCCTTCTTTGGCAAGATGGGTAGTCCTAAATTTCTTGGCTAGCCAGCTTGCCTGCAGGGTTTGACAGTATTGTAACACAAATCCCTCACCATGGGCTTGGGGATAGGACTGGGCCCAAAGCTTGCTGTTACACCAGCATCTGGAGTACCTTAGCTTTCAACCTCTGAACACAGTTATTACTTGTCATATGAAGTATTTACACTGAATTTTCCCTTTTTATGAGTCTTTCAATACTCAAGTTATCATATTAATTAACTGCATATTAATTAATGGTTAGTTAAAGATATATAATTCTTTATTTACATATTTTCTTTGTATTGTAGCATGCAACCATGACAGTGAACAGCTTGAAGAATATGTAAGTCAGTTGCAACATCAGAATGAACAGTTGAGAATGGATAATGAGAAACTTCAAAAAGAAGTGGCATCACAAATACAAAAAATACAAGAAAATCCAGACGAGGACCACTTACATCAATTGCAACTACAGAAAGAGTTAAAACATGCTAAAGAAGCATTAACAGGTAAGTATCTATGATGGACAAAGTATTAGTGTCATACTACACTTGATAATCATTTATTATCTGTATGTTCAACCACACTCTGTCAGTTCATCCCACTTACCTGTCACTCTCAAGTAAACATATTGTTTTTTATTCTGCTGTTCATCACACTTTTACAGATTAACTCTTATATTGCTTTCCTCTTTAACACCTTTACAGATTTATTCTGATATTGCCTTCCACTTTTTCTATCTAATTTTTTTTCCTGCTGGTTACATTGCATTTCTCATAATGTATCAGAATCCTGATATTGCTTCTCCTTTCTCCCCCCCCCCCCTCTCTCTCTCTATCTATTTCTCTAACACATTCTGAATGCTATTTACTAGTTTTTCTTCATCACATTAAAACTTGATGAAAATCTGCACATTAGTCCTATTGGTATGGTATGAACAGTGATTCATATAGGGAGAAACAGCAAATTCCTTTTACAACTTTAAAGCTGAAGCAAGCCTTTTTTTGTTTGCTTATATGGAGGTATGGTTGCCCGATTGGTAGCGCCTCTGCTACTAATGGCTCGCAAAAAGTTAAGCAAATTTGAGCACGGTTAGTAGTTGGAAGGGATTTATATTGTTAGATGCTGTTGGCACACTCTCCCTCGATGAGTCTTTGGATTCCCTGGAGGTGTCACATAATAATAATAAGGAGTTATGTTAGGAAAAATGTGCAAACTAAACTTTGCACATTTATCTCTTCGTTCCTATGTTACTTTTTATAAAGAAAGCATTTGACTTATAGTTACTCCTTGTATTTCACAGTGCTCAGCACATCTCCTTTACAGGTGCAGTAATGCTGTGGTGAGTGTCACTACCCAGACAAGTGTCTATCTTTATCGAGGTCTTAATCCATCTGGCATCTAGACCTGCAGTCTTCGCATTCTGAATTGCAGAAATCACATTGCAAGAAGTTTTTTCACAATATTCTTACAGTGCAAGAATATTACACTCTACGGGAAATTATGTTCTTGTTTTTGTCTTTGTTTTACAATAAGTGTAAGCAAGAAGTTTGTGTATGAAGTATATTCATGACTAGGCCATTTATTCACAGAGAAAACTTGATTTAAATCAGGTTATTCTTTGTATTCATAATGTTTGTATAACTTGAGTCTCAGCTCAGGAATGTATGATAGTGCCATTGTACAAGGGTGATGTAAAAACTGATGTGTCTAACTACCAACCTGTCAGTATCTCTGTTGTGGTAGTGAAGATTTTAGAAGTAGGTAAGAACGCACATACAGAAATGGGTAGACAAACAAGCTATACTCTGCAAGGAGTAGCATAGGTTCACTAAAGGAAGGTCATGCTTAAGCAATGTGCTCATATTTTATAACAGTGTTATCGCCAAGTTAGATAAAGGGAATGGATACACTCTGATAATGTTGGATTTTTCTAAGGCATTTGATAGGATACCATACGAAAGGTTGTTACATAAACTGGAGAATATGGGATTGGAATATAAACTCTTGACTTGGATCAGGGGATGGTTGACAGACAGATATCAATAAGTGGTATACAGTGGATGTGAATCTTCCAGATTTAAGGTGACCAGTGATGTATCTCAGGGTGTAGTCCTTAGGCCATTCTTGTTCAATCTATACATTAATGACATCAGGTAGGATCTAACATCAGATGTGCAATTGTTTGCTGACCTCCCCCCCCCCCCCCCCCCACACACCTCCTTTCTCAGTGTTGTGCATATTGAGCCACAAATAGTATGATGCTAATTTTTTTTTTTTTTTTCTCAGATTAATTACCTTAGGGCACTTGCTGGAATTTTTTGGATTTCGGGATTTTGAGTGGAATGGCGATGGTTTCCATTCCAGCAAGAACTGTTTTAATTGTTTAGTCAGAACAAGTTTATTTTATGGTGCAACTAAGGCCAGTCTATTAGGTCTGTAAAGTATGTGTGTTGAAATTCCCTGATGATGGCTCTTTGCAACATAGATGGGATTCAAACCTATTTTCAGCCCAAGGGCATCATTGATAATACCAGCTGAGCCAATCTTCAAAACAAGTGTTAAGAGTGCAGAAACGATAATCATACCATTGCAAGAAAGGGTAGAAATCATGGAGATTATTTCATTGGTTACAACTGTAGTGTGAAAGCACAAGACTGACAGTGTTGGGAGAATATTCTTCTAGAAAAGGAAACCTGCCTACATTTATGGTGTGAGTTATAAGAACTTATATCCACAGTGTATATGGAAGATGAACTCACAGGTGTGAGAGAGATAATGCCAAGGACATGATTTTCAGAAGAGCCTGGATGAAATTCTCCATGTGTAATGCATAGTCTTTAAATCTATTATTGTATAATTCCATGTCCCTCTCAATTTAGATTAAACCTCGACTATTCATTTCCATTTGTCTGCAGACCCAATTTGCTTTCCCAACAGAAATTCCAATTTCAGTTTCTTCATGCATCACTCATCTCAGTTTTTAATTACATAACGTTTGACTAATTCTTTGTTTCAAGCATAGCATTTATGCATACACACTGCTTGGAAAGAAGTCAACAAACACCCTCATGGGCAAGGTGGATCATGCCATGCAATGAGTCAAGTAAATGTAGCCGGTATAAATTAGAGGAATATGTCAATACAACTTTGTCCAGGTCAAATGGCTGCGAGAAGGGAACTGACAGAGTTTGAAAGAGGCATTGTGATAGGATGCCATGTTGCAGATCTGCTTGGGAAATGGTGATATTTGCCAAGCAGATCTGCAACTTTGTGCACTTCCATCTCAGTGATATCATACTGAGATGGTAGTGCAGAGAGTCATCTGCAATTGCTACTTGCATTGAACGACCCACCACACTCACTGAACATTACTGTAGGGTTCTACGAAGGATAATATGTTAAAACTGCTCTCTGTCAGCTGACACAGTGAATGTGGAGTTCCAAACATCAAGTGGAATACTAATCTGCACAAAAACATTCAGAACCGAGGCTCACAACATGGGTTTCCATGTTAGAACAGCATTATGCAAGCCCCACATTACCCGAACCAATATGCAGCATCATCTTAAGCAATGCAAAGAGAGAGTTTACAGTGGGATGTGGATGCTTAGAAAGCTATGTTATGGAGCTATGAATCATGCTACATCCTCTACCTAGCAGATGGATGGGTGTGAATGTGACAGATGCCTGGTGAATGTGTCTTAACCAGAGTGCATAACCCCAGCTATGAAATTTGTAGGTGGTGGTGTGATGGTATGTTTTTGTTTTTCCTGGTTTGGCTTTGAACCTCTATTTGTGGCACCACAAACTGAGAGGTATACAATGTAATGCTTCCTACTTTGTGTTTTTTCTACTGAAGTGACCATTGTCTCTTTCAGAAAGACAATGCACATTATCATAAGGCTGCATGCCGTAACTGCATGGTTTGTGAACAAGATTGTCACCACTTGACCAGCCTCCACAGACCCCTGATATCAACCTAGTTGAACATCTGTAGGATGAACTGGACCATCCAGTGAGGTCAAGGGACGTCCACTCCACAACAGTCCACTATCTTATTACATGCCTACAGGGAAATGGTTCAAAATTCCCATTGATCGCTATCATATGATTGTGGAAAGTATGCCCTGCAGTATTGCTGCAATCATCAGAGAGAAAGGAGGGCCTATATCTTATTAAGGCAGGCATCATACCTGTTTTTTACTCACACTATGGTATCCATCAACTTCTTTCCAAGTAGTGTATTTGCTCTGATATATAACATTTCACTCTGTTTATTTATGGTGCCATGAATACTGAAGTTTGAGAGGTATCTGAACATTCTGGACAATGCAATGTTTCCTAGTTTGTGTTGTTTCTAATGAAGTGACCATTCTCTCTTTCAGCAAGACAGTGCACCGTGATATTGGCTGCCGCTGCAGCTGTGTAGTTTGTGAACATGAATTTCACCATGCTTTGTGGTGAGGTCTTCCCCACAGCAGTCCAGGAACTCATCACAAGTCTACAGGAAGAATGGTCCAAAATTTCCACTGATTGCTATTGTATCCTTGTGGAAATAGGATTGCTGCAGTCATCGCAGCAAAAGGAGGTCCTACATCTTACTAAGGCAGGTGCAATGGCTGTTTGTTCCTCACACTATGGTGTCCATTGACTTCTTTCCAAACAGTGTATACACAGGAAATAAAATAGTAGTCAAATTAGAACAAATATCAGAATGGAAAGACATTGAACAGGAGTACGTCAAGAATCCTATCATATCGCCTTGACTTGTTTTATAATTATATATATATATATATATATATAGGTATATGTTGTGTGTGTGTGTGTATCAGCCTCTATAGATCAGTCGGTATAGTCAAAGTCTTTTGTTGGAAACACCTGGGTTCAATTCCTGTCAATGATGTGAAGAACTTTGATTTGGTCTCTTTCAACTAAAGGTCAGTTAGCCAGTCCACAGAGAGGTAGAGGGTTTTTTCACCTAGACACATGGGTTTTTTGTCCCTTAGAACAGGCAAACTGGCCCCGAACACACACACACACAACACACACACACACAACACACACACACACAACACACACACACACAACACACACACACACAACACACACACACACAACACACACACACACACACACACACACACACACACACACACACACACACACACACACACACACACACACACACACACACAATCTATAGACATAAGACACTCCTGGATAAATAATGTTTAACAAACCTATTCCATAGGATTTCAGTTTCAAATGCCTACATATTGATGTGTGAGTCTACGCATGAGCATAAATCAACAACAACAAATATATATATATATATATATATATATATATATATATATTAAAATCAGGAAACAGCATAACTCATTTGGTATTACAAATAAAGATAAATACACTATTATGTGCAGATGATCAGATTGTATTAGCCACATCAGATGATCTGCAGAGATCAGTGAAATCATTAAATGAAATTTCAGAACAATATAATAAGAGAATATCAGAAATAAAGACAAACTACTGGCTTTCAAAGGAGAAAACCGAATGAAAAGTAAAATAGTAATAGATAATAAAATATTAGATCAAGTAAATACTTTCAAATACCTGGGTGTGACTTATCATCTGAATATGTAAAAGATATAGACATTAAAATATCAAATTTGTTTCGAATTAAATGTCATAATACAGCAAACCCTCGATTAATGCGACTCTGATTAGTGCGTTTTCGATTAGTGCGTCATCTTTTTCTGTACCCAAATTTGATTAGTGTGTCTCTATACATCTTAAAAATAAATGTTACAAATTTTTCTATGTATACATCTTTTATGGCTAACTATCATTTTAAAAAATTCACTCACCAGGATGAAATAATTAAAGTACGGATTTAAAGCATTTTACAAAGTTATTTTTAATACTACACTATTTCCATGTACACTATGTTCCAAATTTACTGCCAAAATTTATGTTCGTCTGCTAATTACATGCCTCCTTTGCAATTGTTTTCCTTACTTTTTTTTTTATTTTAAAGTATTTTCCCAACCTTTCATCATGAGCAAAAAAGTAGAAGTGTGAAAATAATTCGAAAAGTAATCTCATTAGAAGGAAATCTTGAAATAATAAAGAAAAATGAACAAGGCAAGTCCAGAGCAAAGATAGCACAAGAACACACCAGTGTGTGAATCAGCTATAAGAGCAATTTTAAGCAAAGCTGCTGAATACAAAGAGAAAGGTAAGGCTGCTTCAAGTTCATCATGCATGCACTCAAAATCAAAGTAATAATGATCGAATTAGAGAGATTTCTTTCTACATGGTTTGAAGATTGTAACCAAAAATGTATCCCGCTGAGCACTGACTCTTTTAAGTCTCTTTGCAACCTTGAAAGAAAGGGCTATTGATGCGGGAAAAGAAGAAAGAATTGCATGCTAATGCTGGGTGGTTTGAGCGTTTCAAAAAGAGAAATAGCCTACATAATGTTCTAATCATCCGCAAAGCTGCAAGTGCAGATAAGGAGGTGGCCGCAAATTATCCAGAGATTTTGAAGAAAATTGTGGAAGAAGGGGGCTATTGTGACCAACAAATATTTAATTTTGATGAAACTGGCCTTTTCTGGAAGTGAATGCCTTCTAAGACTTTTCTAGCCAAATTAGAGAAATCTGCCTGGTTATAAAGTCGCAAAGTCGAATGAAATTACTGCTAGCAATATGCAAGCCATTTGGAAGCATATTGTGCAAATGATTTTAGAGGCTTTTCAAATGAATCTAAGTTAATTAAATCTCATTCTGAGAAAGTGAGTGATTCCGACCTGCTAAATTTAAATGCGCAACGGGAAGATCCTGAAGAATATGAAGAAAATGTAATCACTGATGAGCCCAGAGAGATTTCATAAAAACAATTTGAAAATATTTTTCATACAATCGAAGATTTTAAACAACAATACTTAGAAGCTGACCATGATGAAGAGAGTTTGCAGAAGTAGTAGAAGAGGCAATAGGGCCATACCGTCAGTTATACGACAAAAAGAAACAGAATGCCCGTCAAACTACGTTAGCTCAATTCTTTGTTAAGAAGTAGCATAATAAATTTATATTCTGAATATGTTTTATTGTCTTTCAGCTTCATGGTTTTCCTTTAACTAGGCCATGAGATATACCCTAATTTTTTTATAAAAAAAATTAAGGGTCAAAAAAGAAATTTGAGGAACGAATTATACTTTTTACCATTGGCTATTATATTCGATTAACGCGTCTGTTTTAAAGAATGCATCAATGAGAGATTGTTGTATATAATATGTGCCAGCACATAATATAATATTGCCAACATAAAAATGCCGGCATATAATATTATATGTGTATATAATATATATGCCGGCCTGGTTGGCTGAGTGGTTAGCGTATCAGCACTCCAGCCAAAAGGTTGCGGGTTCGAATCCCGCTGTGGGCGTGGGTGTTTGTGATTGTCTGTGAAAACACTGGGAGTGGTGGTCAGCAGTAGATGCCGTTGGTGTAGATGCTGAAGGTAGTTGCGGGTGGTGGATTGGTGGAAACAGAGAGTTGTAGAGTATGTGCCCTCCCTTGATGAGTCTTTGGACTCCCTGGAGGTGTTACGTAATGATAATACTAATATAGTTAAGCCATCCTAGTTACAAAAATACTAGAATCAGACTATATAATGTCCTGTCTAAACCAACTTAATTATATAGAAGTTTAACATGGACCATAACAGAAGAATATTTTGCTTGCAACATCCAAAATGAAATATATTTAAATAACTAGTTTTGTAAAAATGCTTTTTATTAACTTCTTTATTTTAGTCATGTTTATATTTTTAGCTTGTGTGATATCTGAATTTTAATACAGATATCCTGCATAGGCTAGGAGACATACTTTGGATCTTAATGGATAAAATCTATATTGGTGGTCACTGATTAGTTGACAGTTCTTCAGGTATTGAAGATGACTTGGTGATCTTCTGCATTATTTTAGACAGTACTAAGATGCAAGCAACATGTCCTTAGTTTGATGGTAGATGCTAGGCAGTGTTGTTTTTAATTGCCTGTATATATCCATCCTGAATATAATATAGCGTAGATGATGAAATACAGATGTTGATTCAGGAGCACATCTTGTGTGGACAGTTGTGGAAAATTTTTCTGCTTTGTTACGGTGTATATTTTACTTCACAAGAAATAATATTCTTGTGTTAAACCTACACCTACAAGTGAGTGGTGGGATACAGGATTTGAAGGGGATAAATTAACTATGGGAGGGGTACAAATGTGGATAACAAAGATGGTTTCAGGACTGTACAATGTTAGTTATGAGGATCGGCTGAGGGAATGCAGAGTTTGGTGGATAGAAGAGGTGATATGATTGAGACTTATAAACTGTTGCGAGGTGGTTACAGGGTTGACACTGGGGAGTTCTTTCGCTTAGTTAAACAGCGGGAAGGAGGGATGACAAGGGGCCATCCCTGGAAGTTACATAAGGAAACTGTGAGCAAGAGGGTGAGGAGTGGCTTCTTTGTATGGAAGGTGGTTGAACCGTAGAATGCATTGACTGATAGAGTGGTGAGAGTGAGAACGGTCAGTGAGTTTAAGGAGTGGTATGATAGACTATGTGTTTCCTAGGAGGGACCTCCCATTGACAAGTCTCGATAGACTTTGTGTTTCCTTGGAAGGACCTCTTGCGATGAGTCTTTTGACTCCATGGAGGCCTGAATAATAATAATAATACTCTTAGAACCTAAGCCTTTTTTTTTTTTTTTTTTGGTATCTAGGTTGTTAAAGATTCTTCTGATGTATTTCTGGCAGAAGACCAACAGAAGATATGCAATGCAGTGTTCCAGCTAAAGGAAGAGGTGATCTGTTTTGTTATCTGTGTGCTAGTTAATGAAAAGATTGATGCAAGCAGTTGAGCTTTGAGTAATGTTGTGATATTGCCATTTGTGTGAGAGAAAGGTAGGAGCACAGATAGAAGTATCCAAGCTTTTCTGAGTACTGGAAGACACAGCTGCCATTGGCTCAGGTGACAAGTTTTCTACTTTTAGCCCTTTCGGAGTCAGACTTTAGCCCTGTCAGTAATAGTTTTTTGAAGTGTTCTGGACTTCAGTATGAGCTGTGAAAGAAGTTGGAGTGTTTGTCTCAGGTCACTCGCAATATGCTATTCTCTTTCTTGGGCTGCCATGGCATACTTTTCATGGAAAACCATGACTTTTTAATCGGGTGGAAATGAAGACCCTCATTCCAACATGAATCATTTCTGTAACAAAATCACAAGCATCAGAATCTGGAAAATGGAAATTAGTCTGGTCATGGAATGGAGGAATAAAAGCATTGGAGATCATCCCACTTGTCATTGGTATAGCTCCAGAGGTCACAAGTTTGTGAATTGCTGAAAGAAAGGCATTCCACTACAGTTGAAACTGGTATCAGATTGTAATATGATTTTTCCAAGAGGAGAGTGGTCAGATCTCGTATATCTGAAGAAGACAAGTGGTTAAGAAAATATCAAGAGTGTTTGGTGAGTGTAGAGAATTGTTAGGCATCCTACCTAGGAAATGAACAATTTGCATTAGATCATTGATTATGGAAAACACCTCAGCTTTTCTTCTGTCCATCTTAGTCACAGGAATTGGAAAAATTGAGCCAGTTGAAGTTGTGGGACATCAGTCACCAAGAAATCAAGCTTCAAGGATGAAGAATTAAAAGAGGTCAAGTGATATTCAGAATTTCAGCGGCCCTAGTGAGAGGAGATGATACATAATGAGGTGAGGAAAACTTAAGCTACAGAGGGTCAAAAAGGAGGAAAGATTTATGACTATGCATCCTCTGTCAAGGAATATCAGATTGCACAGAAAGCATCCTTTTGTGTGATCTGATATCACCCTTGCAGGTGAAAATCAGATAGACATGATTCCTCAATGTTGGGCAACTAAACTCAACAACAGTTGTTACATGACCAACTTTGAGGAATCATTGTGTCCTCAATGTTGCCTCATATGAATGCCTTTTTCATTCCTTCCTGTATTTTTTTATTTACTTCTCCCGAGTCTTTTTTAATGTCTCTTCTTCTTCCATAATGCTAGCACCTTGCTGCTGTGTTTGCTGTACATTGTTAATGCTTGGGCATTCTGAAAGGGAGGTGTGTGTGTGTGTGTGTGTGTGTGTGTGTGTGTGTGTGTGTGTTGGGGGGGGAATTCCCAGTAATCTTACAATACTTTTGCCCTTGCTTTGTCAAGATGGGTGTCCTGTATGTCCCAGCTGGGTTCATTTGGCTAGGTGTTGCAGTAAGTCTCCAACCCATGGTTTGTTGCAGTTCTGGTATAACATCTGGCAGCGGCATAGAAATACTGCAGTATTGAGCCAGTTATTGAAAGTGCCACTGACAGGATATTTTACCACACATGAAAAAAAAAAAGATAGTGGGCATCCATGTGTGGCTTTGAAATGGACTGCAACACCATTGCAATTTACCATTGCACTGAGCACAAAATTTCTTGGGCATGAATCCTTCATCCTTGGATTTTCTACAGTTTCTCACAAGCCCAACCAAGTACAGATACTATAGATACATCATCTAAGTACAAAATAAGAAACAGAAAACATCTGATGCCAGTATAAATGTACCAGTGTTTCTTATCATACATGCAATAGTTGAAATTCCAACAGGAAAAATATCACCCTTTTTTATTAAAAGGGTGTTTAGAAGGATATCACCCTAGAAAACTATATAGGGTGATACTTGTTGAATCATCATTTAAGCAACACTCAGAAAGACTGCTGAGAGCAGCATAAGTGGGTGGAATACCAATTATGATAACACTTCATAAAATACTCAACAATTGTAGAGATGTGATATCAGAATGGGATCTTCTTGAAGTTCCAGATGAGGAGATATGTTCAGAGCTTAAAGATTAAGGATTGACAGTTTTGAGCCACACATACCCTGATATGTAGGATGGTTAGTTGGTCCCAACCAGGAACATTATCCTCAATTTTGATACACCCAAATCTCCAACATCAGTAAAACCCAGATATCTCAACTGCCCTGTTAAGCATATATCTTTAATCTACTGAGATGCTTTAAATGTCAAGAATATGGTCATGCCCAAACTTCCTCTCATGGCTCTACCACCTTGTTCTGATGTGGTGGTAAAGAGCATAATAATAAATATTGCTCTGCAAAGAAAGCTAAATGTGTCAACTGTCAGGGAGATCATTTAGCCTACTCCCATGCATGTCAGAGGTGGAAGGATGAAAAAAAATAGAAAAGAAAAATGGAATAAAAATATCACAATGCAAAGACACTAGCTACCACCACACCTGTTCTGAAACCCTATTATGCTGAGAAGGTAACAGTTAAAACTATCAAACACAACTCAAACACTTATGTCTATTTCTCCCCATCGAGAGAGAGAGAAATCTCTTCTCTGTCATACCATGGTAACAGACTCACTATCTAACTCTCTCACTCTTTTCTTTTGCTACCTCTAGTAATTCCTTCAAGTCCTCTCTCATAGCCATTTCATCTCCATTTAAGTCATTCATTCCTGCCACTACTAAAGAATGGGGAAATTCTTAAAGTGAAACTCTTGGATTCTTCCAAAATGTAGATGATATCAATGTTTTGCTGCTGAAACACAAACTACTTTGTTGTCTGTGGGAAACATTTAAAACCCAGTGAGGAATCTCACTTTAAGGCATTTTACTGTTATTCATAAGGACAGAAGTGGAGCTGTTCTTGCTTGTCATCCTGCAACTGTACTGATTTCCAGTGTGTCTAGTCTTGTGTAATAGTGTTATGGAAGCAATAGCAGTTTGTTTGTCAATGATATTTCTTATTACAATATTTTCCATTTATTTTACACTGACTTAAATGAGACCGACTTTGATAATCTTATATTACAACTACCTCAGCCTCTTTTATGTGGCTTTTAACGGACACAACATTCTGTGAAGTTATGCCAACACGAATGGATAAGGATGTTTCATTGAATGAATTCTTGACAATAATGACTTCTCCCTTCTTAATAATGGATGCAATACCTTTTCCTGTATGATTATGCATTCATTATTTTGCAATAGATATTATCATCTGCTCCTCTGCCATTGTTCCACTTTTCATATGGGATGTTGAAAAGAACATATATGGAAGTGATAATTTTCCTATGATTTTTTGCAATATATCCTCATAAGAATCATGTTCTCTTGCACAGATCCTCACATGAAAAATTGACCAGTCTGGTTGGAATCTATTTTTTCATTTTGCAAAATTTAATGCTGAAGTAGTCAGTCAAATACCTATCAGTGAAGCAGTGACATATGCTATGGAGTGTATTGTCTGGCCACAATAACTGCATTTCCAAAAACATCATTTTTATTTGATGCCAAACAATTTTGTTCTTCACATGTGCTAAGACCAGGCTTCATTTGTTTGCCCCCCCCCCCCCCCCCCACCAAGTGAGTTATCTCTCCTACATAACAGATGATATAGGAACAAAATATCTTACAAATGTCTTCTTCAGAGGTGGATACTAGATACTTTCTCAGGTATATGAAGGCCACTTGCTGATTGTTTTGCTTCAGAACCAAAGGCCATTTTATCTGTTGCATATTTAATTAAAGTTATAGTTACAGCCTTCTGTAATTTCAGTTTTCTTTATCGCTGATGTCGCTTTCTAGGTGTTCTCTGTAGAAAATCATCACCTGTTTTTGTGTTGTAGCCAAATTTTATTAGGAATTCATTTAGTTATAACAGTTAGATCCCAGACTACAGTTCTAGTTTCTTTTCTTGTAACTTGATATGGCCCACGTCCTGTTTCTCAGGTAATTTTGTGGCTTTCACCCACGAAAGGTTTCTCTAAACCTATAGTACATTTGTACCATGAGTGGATTTGTTGATGTACAATTTTTGTGCTGGGTGATCAAGCGAAGTAGCTCATTATAATTTGCCTGTTATTTTTTATTTTTTTATAATACATATACATATTTATATATGCAGCTGTCTGTTCTTGTTCAAAACTGAGATAAATATGTTCTATTCCAAACACCAAAATGCTCTGTGAGGGAGCCACCCATGTACTCCTGAGCATGCCAAAGGTGGAAGAATGAAAAGTGGATCAAAAAAAAAAAAAAAAACAATGTGGCACTTATCAGGAGGCAAAGACATAGTATGACACAAAAGTGACAGCAAAATCTGATAAACCTTCTTATGCTGAGAAGCAAACTGTAAAATAAACTGCCAACAGGGATCCAAACCAATATGTTCATCCTACCTTCTCACAAGGGATGCTTAAGGGTCAAAGCTGTATAACTGAGAGGAGACCTCCACATAGCCTTTAAAGGAATGCGGAGAACCGACCAGGGCTTCTGATCTGATGTCCAATCCTCACCTTCTCGTGGTGCACCTTGTTGGGTATCTACTTGGATACTGAACGAACGATGATGGGCTGGCGATTTGGGATTTAGCCAAGCAAATTGCATTCTTATTGGTTAAACCAAAATAAAAAAATGATGGTACAACATGACAAAATTTCATGCCGGCTGGGGTGTCGCAGGGTTAAACTAGGCCCCCGTTGTTTTCGCCAGGGAACCAAAGCAAACAGCGAAAAGTCAGCCACTGGAACAAATCTGAAAACACACCCCAACTCAACATCACCAGAGTTAAAGATCAGTACTTTCAACATAAGAAGCCTAGCTGAGGAATTAGATAAGTACCAGATCGACATAATAGGGGTGACTGAAACAAAAAAGACAAAAACTGGTGAGATCTTTCTGAGCAATAAATACAAAATGTTATATTCAAGCAATGACAATCAAGGAAAAGAAGGAGTAGCCATAGTATTCAACATAAAATACGAGGCTAATCTTCTTGAACAGCAGTCAGTCTCAAGTAGAGTAATGTGGGCATATATGAGAATGGGGAACTGGACAATGAGACTTATTTGTGCCTATGGTCCCACAGAAGGTTCTACTGAGGTAGAAGTGGAGGAATTTTTTTGAGGCTTTAGAAAAAGCAACTGACACAATGAAAAAGGAAAAGTTGGTCCTTGTTGGGGATTTAAATAGCAGAGTAGGAAATGATTGTGAGACTTACAGAAATATTTTGGGAAAATTTGGAGAAAAGAGCAAAGGTAATAATAATGGCAAATATCTGTTGGATTTCTGCTCAGGACATGGACTGGTTATGACTAACACCATGTTCCAACATAAAAATGTGCACAAATTCACATGGAGAGAAGAGGCAAGAAATAAGAAAAGTCTTATTTAATATGTTATTGTTGATAGTGATGTTTTCTCCCTGGTACAGGACATCAGAGTGTACAGAGGATTTGAAATTGGAAGTGATCACTGTTTAGTCTTGAGCAGGATAAAATTGAATTTCATATTGAAAAGGATAACATGTAAGAAAGTTTTAAAGCGAATAAAAGTTGAGCAGCAATCAGATGTGAACTGTAGACTAAAATACACAAAAATTATTGAAGAAAAAAATGAAAGAGTTTGAGAACAGGAATCAAACCTTGGAGATTCATTGGCAAGCCTTGAAGAAAGCCATCATTGATTCAGCTAGAGAGGCATGTGGTGAAGTTGTCTGCAAGGATAGAAAACTCAGAACTCCATGATGGACACAGGAAGTTAAAGAGGCAGTGAAGGAAAAGAAGAAAGCATATCAAAAGTTCCTGGCAAATAAGTTAGCTTGTGCTTTTAGAGAATAGAGAGACAAATGTAAGAATGCTAAACACTGTGTAAAACTAGCTAAACAAAAGTCATGGGAGGACTTTGGCAAGAATATAGAAAATAAATATCAAGAAGGTGGCAAAATATTCTGGAGGTTGTTGAAGAAGCTTAAGAATGGAGGAAAGAGTGCTGTAAAAGGAGTTAGAGATGATAAAGGTGACATGAAAACTGGAGAAAACGATATCCTTGAAGTATGGAGTAATTACTTTGAAAAACTGCTAAATGAATCAAGTAGTGATGACAGCAGAGTGGTAAAAAACACTGACCAAGCATGCAGTCAGGAATACATATTCATAGTTGAAGTAGAAAAAGCCATCAAAGGCTTGAAATGTGGAGGCAGCAGGAATAGATGATATTCGACCAGAAATGCTGAAGTATGGTGGTATAAGAGTCTTACAGTGGCTACACTTCATAGTTCAGAAAGCCTGGACAGAGGGACGAATTCCCGATGATTAGAGTAGAGCTCTCATAGTACCCATATATAAAAAGGGAAATAAAACTGAAAGTGAGAATTACAGAGGTATTTCCCTACTGAGTGTTCCTGGCAAGATCTATGCAAGTATAGTTGAGAAACAGTTAAGAAGAATTGTGGAAGAAAAGCTTGGTGAAGAACAAGCTGGATTCAGGCCAAATAGAGGCTGTCAGGATCAGATCTTCACTTTACGACAAATAGATGAGAAAGCATGGGAATATAACAAAGATCTGTCTTTAGGTTTTGTCAATCTTCAAAAGGCATATGACAAGGTACCAAGAGAGAAGCTATTCAAAACGCTACAATTATATGGTGTCAATGGGGCATTATATCAAGCAACACTTAGTCTTTATTTGAGTTGTAAGTCAGCAGTTAGAATTGAAAGAAGTACAGGAAGATGGTTTAATGTTAAATCTGGTCTCAGACAAGAATGTACATTATCCCCTCTGTTATTCATTATCTATATGGATCACATTTTGAAGGAAAATGGTATTAAACATGATATCAAAATTGGAGATGTTAATCTCAGCTCTTTGCTTTATGTGGATGATGTTATACTTCTAAATAAATCTGCTACAAGTCTGCAAGATTCTCTGACTAAATTGAATAACTGTTGTAATAGATGTGGTATGAAGATCAGCATTAAAAAGACAAAGACAATGAAAATAGGCAGAATCATTGAAAATGTCTACTGTGTTGTGAATGGTGAACATGTTGAACAAGTAAAACATTTCAGGTACTTAGGCATGATTTTTAGTGAATATGGTAAATTAAATATGGAAATAGACAACAGAATCAGCAAAGCTGGAATGGTGGGAAGTCAATTGAATAAATTCATATGGAATAAGAGAGAAATTAGTCGGAGCACTAAATTAGCTGTATACAAGACAGTGTTTAAACCAGTTTTAACTTATGGATCTGAGAGCTGGTTCAGATGTAAAACACTTGACCAAAGACTAGAGACCGCAGATATGAGAGTCCAGAGAAAGATTATAGGCGTGAACAGATGGCATCAATGGCAATATCATATTAAAAACGAGAATATTAGGAAAGAACTTGACATTGTCAGCATCCAGGAATGCGTTAGCAGAGCTAATCTCAGGTGGTATGGTCACTTAAGCAGAATGGGCGAAGAATTATTATTATTATTACTATTACGGGTATCTCCATGGAGTCAGTAGACTCATCGCGGGAGACCCAAACTACCAAAACAATATCTGTCATATCTCTTCTTGAATTCATTTACAGATGAAGAACTCACAACTAAGTCAGGCAATGAATTCCACTCATTCACCACCCTCCAGCCAAAAAACCTTGTTCTCACACCCTTGTTAACCACACTCTTCTTTAATTTCCAGGGATGACCTCTTGTTCGTCCATCACTATCACACAACTGAAACACTTCCCCTGCATCAATCTTATGAAAACCTTTTAGTAATTTATATGTTTCTATCATATCCTCTCTTCTCCGCATATCAACCAACCTCTGCAATCCACAAACTCTCAATGTAGGTAGCATTTTTTATATCACTCACCAACTTAGTCACTCTTCTCTGAACCCTCTCCACAGCCTCCTCATCTCCAAGGAATCCAATGGAATGACCACTTCTACATTTGTCTCCTTCTACTTGATGAAAAATCTCCTCCACATTAATGCCTTGGAATACTTTGCCTGAGAATGTGGTGTCTGCAGAGAATTTGAGTGTGTTTAAGGCATGGTATATTGAGGTCTGTGTATGACAAACGGGCCTCCTTGATGAGTCATTGACTCCATTGGAGTCTTGGGATAATAATAATAATAATAATTAATATAGTAAGGAACCTATCATCATCTAATATGCTTATGTGTTGTAATTATATCCCATGCTCCCCCTTTTTCTATTCAAAAGGTTAGTTGCATTCCTTAATCTCTCCTCGTATCTCACATTCCATAGTCCACCTGACATTTACTCAGTAAACCTTCTCTGGACCATCTCCAATACATTCTCTTCCCCTTGAAAACCATATGACCAAATCTGCACACAGTAGTCCACATGTGGCCTGATCAAAGCCATATACAAGAGTGAGATCTATTTGCTTCTGTATGTCAACGTCCTCTCATCATAGTCCTAATTCACTGTGACGATCTTAAACTAATGAAAGAGGTATTGAAGTTAATGGAAACCAAAAGAGCACCCATGGAAGGTCTGATAAAGACAAAGTGTAAGAAAGGTAGGACACATATTAAGAGGATCAGCAAGGAAAATGTTTCTGCAAATAATGAGAAAATTAAAGTGAAAACCAAGAACTTCTTGAGTTGATGATGTAAAGAAATGGACGAGTAACAAGTGCTATTATGAGATTACAAATTGGGAAAACAAAGAATTTCTTGGGTTGATGATGGAAAGAAATGGATGAGTAACAAGAGTTAACAAATTGGGCAAATCAGGCTGGACAAAATCATATGTAAATAATAGCATGGAATTTTTAAGGATAGTACATAGTCATGAATGCAACATTGTATGTGGCAAAATGTGAAGTGTGTGTTTGTAGAGGGAGAGACTGAACAGGAGAAGAGAGGGTTGGTTGAGGGAGAAGAGAGAATGATTAGCAAAACAAGTGTTCTCTGCCAGGTTGGCAGCAAAATGACCCAGAGGAAGACCAAGATATAGGTGGATTGATACGGTACAAAGTGCCTTAGACAATAGAAATATAAGATCTGATAATGTTGGAGTCTTGACAAGTAACAGATGATTTGGAGGAAAATTGTAGATAGGAAGTTAGTAATGATGTAATTTTTTTCATGTAGTACTATCATATTCTGTACACCCCCCTTGAGGGTACATGGCAAGAATTTGATGATGATGATGACCTTCTCACAATTACATCTCTGAGCGACGGACTTGCTCACCATTCCATTATAGCAAATCAAGGAGACAAATCAATATGTTTTTGCTTCTGAGAATATGCCAAAGATGGTTCCACTTCACAAAATCTACTGATAAACAAAATAATGGAATGTACTCTGCATGGTATTAAAGACATGCCTCGAGATCCTTGAATAGTTCGACCATCATCAGATTGCATGGATACCTCTGTTCTTCTCCTTCTCCTGAAGAAGATAAAATAATTCACAGGCCTACTGCCCTAGAAGGGGTACAGTTTGTCTTGGATATTTTTTGTTATGAGGAAGAAATAATGGATGCTGGTTGTCCTCAATTGTTTAAAAAGAAACAAAATCCACACCTAATGAAAATAAAACTGCTCAGCACAGGAACCCAGATGATACCACCAAAAAATAAATAATGAACACATTCTGACAATGAAATTATCATGGATTCGGTGAAAACAGACATCAAGACAGTCTTGCAGATGTATAAACCAATATGCTTCTGCCTGCAGGAATCATACCTAAGTCAAAAGACAATCTGGCATTACAAAATACTACCATCATTTGTATGGATAGGACAGGGGATGGACCTGCTGATGGAAGAGTTGCCATCCCTGTGGACGACCATACTCCCTTCTGGAAAATCCAACTTAACACCAGTGCAGAATCAATTGCAATCTGACTTTCAGTGAGAAATATAACAGTATGTTGCATCTATCTTCCTCCTACTGCAGATATTTCTCAAAATGATCTTGATGATGTCATATTGCAGTTACCATCCCACTTACATTTAATGCAGGATTTAAACAGACACAACACTATGAGTTAATGCCTGAACAAACATCAGAGGAAGAGTTGTTGGGCATATGCTCAACAACTAAGATTCCAAAAGGAATCTTAGATCCAATATACATCCTCCATAACAAGAACAACCAACACCAAAGATGACTGGGACAAAATTCAGAAAATGAAGGGTAGATGTACCCACCCACCAACTCTCTATCCTTGAACACAATGTATGCACAGTTGTTGATCCAACAATGATTGTGACACACTCAGGGAGATTTTTCAAAAACATCAGCAACATGTTGTTATTCCTCCAAGTGCTTTCCCAAAAAAGCAAAGCAGAAAAACAGCAAATCAAGGTTTCTTTGAATGGCACTGAATAAAACAGTATGTTAGAACAACATACTGTTTTATTCAGTGCCAAGAAGAAATGAAAGCTGCTTTGCTTAAATGCCATCCAGCTGCTGTTGGACCAGATAATATCCATAATAATCTGTCACCATCATTCATACCTCAACTGTTGCATCTTTACAACAGGATTGATTTTGGGATTTTCTGTGAGAGCATTTTTCTGGATACCTGGCAAAAGGCAATTATTATTTCCTTCCCTAAGCCAGGGAAGAATCCAAAATCCCCATATAACTACTATACTATCCAACAATTCAAGATTCAGGAAAAAAAGGGTTAAGGTTAATTGTTATCTTTTATGGTTTCTAGAGAAAAACTTTTTTTCCAGAATATAATCTGGCTTTTTAAAATATCATTCTATTACTGATAGCCTGGAGGCATTCATTAGAGATGCCTTCCTAAAAGACAAGTATCTAGTATTGGTTTTCTTTGATATGGAAACAGGCAGGACAGCGAATATCAGAATTTCAGAACACAAGAACTACATCCGGTTTCACCAGTACAGCCATTCTGGTCTTGCAGACCATGCTCTGGATACACACCACAGAATACGGTGGAAGAAAGCCACAATAGTACACTGTAGCAAGTTTACATTTGAAAGACTATTCATGGAATCAGCCTCAGCCTTAAGAAAAATGCCAAACCTCAACAAATTTGGTTGCATGAGACTGTCCCAAATTTGGGAAGCTTACATCAGGAGACCTTCAGCTCATTGGCCAAGAATACCTACCTAGCCCTCTAGGGGGGGGGGGTCACCATCAGGACTTTTAGGAAAACCATAGCTTCCTCGCTTCATTTCTCATTTACTGTGGTTAGTTGCTGCGTGCACATGTCTCTATTGTAAGTTCCTTTGAAGATGGCAACGTGATGTTGCCAAAATATTGGAAATATATTAAAGTTTAATTTAATGTATATTCTGTTGTATGTTGTAATTTCCTTAAGTTATTTAGTAAGCACAGGTAAATTCCAAGTAGAAAAAGGAGTCATGCATGGGTTGCCCACTCACACCAAAATTTATTACTATCTATCTCGAAGAAATGTGCAACTCCATAGTCGAAGAACCAGGTCTACAAATAAATGCTATGAATATCAATTATATTCATAGCATTTATTTATTAAATCATTAAATATGCAGAAAATATTATTTTTCTTGCAGAATCTAAAGCATCATTGAGGAAAAAAAAAACAGATGTTTCAAATGAAGAGTGCAAAACTTTTGGAATGAAAATCAATGTAAGCCAAACTAAAACAATGATGATAGGAAGAGATGAGGAAAAAAGAATTTTCAATAAGCTTAGAAAATCACATACTTGAACAAGAAATCAAGTTACATATCTTGTTAGTCTCATTACTCACAACCTCAACAACACAGAAACAGTAAAATACAGATTTAACAAAAGATGGTCTAATATGAATAAATTAAACAAAATATGGAAAAATAACAGTATTTCAAAAAGCATACTAAAACTCTATAAAACCATTATTATTCCTACAGCAATGTATGGAGCTGAGACTTGGACATTCAATCAGAAAGAAATGCAGAAAATCAGAGCATTCAAAATGAAATGCTTAAGAAACCTAAATAAGACTCATTGGTCAGAACACAAATCAAATGACCAAATCAAACACCAATTAAACTATAATTTGAGGATATCATAGATTTAATTCTTAAACAGCAACTTTTAATTTAAGCCAAATTTAATTCTTATCTGGCTCCAAGTTCCTTTTGGTCTGCCAAAAGACCAAAAGGAACTTTTCAGAGAGATGACAGAAATGGCCAAGAGATAGAACCAGATGGCAAAGATTTGCACATAAGGAACTCAACCTGTCATTTGATGTTCATGGTTAAGAATTCAGAGAGACACAACACACGTGCTAAAATAATTACTTCACTTAATATTAGGAAAGTAACATTTGACATTTCGACCTCTGTATTGAGGTCATCATCAGAAAAATACATATGTATAAGAAACATGCTACTGCACTTTACAAAGGTAAAATGAATCTAAGCTGTTTATTAATCTTTTATCTAGCCTGACCTCCAGTGGGAAAAGAAAAAATAATAATAATAAAAAATGAAATAAAATAAAGTTAAAAAAAGTAAGTATAAAAATAAATTAAAAACAGAACTACATTAAACATTTCTAAAGGCTTCTCGTATTGAGATTTCCTTTTGGACTTATTTCAGTTGCTGTAAGGGTTGCATTTGGGTCATCCACATTCTTGGAATGATTAGTCAGGTTTGTTCAGGTTTGGATTTGTGTTTTAGCATATCACAGGCTTCTTTAAATTTTCTCTCAAACCAGGTTTTGGTGCATTGTAGGGACTTGGTGCCTTTCCAGTCAATTGTATGGTATTTTTGGAGTGTGTGGTCTGATAGGCCTGTTTTCCATAATGGAGATATTTAATGTATCGTATGTGTTTGTCTTTTCTGATTGGGATAGTGCATCCCGTTTCCCCTTTGTAGGATAGGTTACATGTACATTGGATTTTGTAAACCCCTGGGTGGACCAGGTGTGGAAGAGGATCTTTGGAAGAACTGAGTAAATTTCTTAATTTTGTCAGGTTTTTGATCTTAGTCTTGATGTTGTATTTAGGTAGTGTTTTTTTTTTTTTTTTTTTTTTTTTCTGAATGCCTCTAACATATGGTATGGTTATGGCATTCTTATAATTTTTTTTTAGTGGTATTTTTATGGAGAATCTTGTGAACTGTTTTTTTATTATAACCATTTTTTACAAATGTATGGTTAATGATTTTAGAGCTTGTTCATTTGAGCAAATAATTAGTGCTCTGTGTTCGAGGGTGCTTATGACTCTTAGTTTTTGTGTTGGTGATCGTAAGAATTCTTGTGTATGTACTGGCATGTGTGTATGTAGGTTTGCGGTAGACTGAGAAGGAGAGACAGCTTGAGGGAAGACGTGTGACGAGTGTGTCTAGAAAAGGAAGAGAGTTGTTGTTTTCGATTTCGATGGTGAATTGGAATTGTGTTGTTTGTGGCCATGGGGCCAAATGCTGCAAATATCATCGACATATCTGAGCCAGATTTTGGGCTTTAGGTTGGCTGAATCTAGAGCTCGCTGCTCAAAAAGTCTTCCATGTAAAAGTTAGCTATTGGGGAAAGGGGAGGAGTGGTGAGCCCATGGCTGAATCTTTCTTTTTCTAGGTAAAAATTGTTTTGCCACACGAAATACCCACAGCAGAGTAAATGGTCAAAGAAGGCCGTGATGCAGGTGGAAATATGTTCTGTAGGAGAATAATAGTATCATTGATCTGGACGTTGGTGAAAAGGGAGTTATGTCAAAGCTGATTAATAAATCTTTATCTTTGAGTGTGATATTTTTAATTTTGTTTATAAAATGTGTTTATTTTTTATGTAGGAGGGGGAATGACCTACTAACTCCTTAAGATGTCAAATTCTTCTTCTTTGGTGCATCAATCCGAAAATTGGTAAATATAGCAGCACATCACAACATCCTATCTTGTGACTTCCTTTTTATCTCTTCATAACCTCTTAGCGCCAGTTAGCATCATTATGTTATTTATATATGAAATTCTTGGTCTGCCTCGTGGCCTCTTTCTTTCTACAGTCCCCTCCATTATTTCTGTAATCAGTTCCCCATGCCTCAAATGGTGTCCAATTAAGCTTTTTCTTCTCTTATTGATGTGTTTCATTAATGACCACTCTTCATGAACTATATTCAGAACTTCTTCATTACTTTTCTTTTTGTCCAACTAATTTTCATCATCTTTCTCCAGCATCAAATTTCAAATGCCTCCAACTTTTTCATGTCTTGTTTTGTTAGAGTCCAGGCCTCACAACCATATAATGCAATGCTCCATATGTATGTTTTCACTAGCCTTTTTTTGAGCTCGATGCCAAGTCCTTTACTGGTAAAAATGTTTCTTCTCTTATAGAATGCTTTTTTGGCTAGGATTATTCTTGCATTAATATCTGATTGGTTTCTTCCATCTTCTGTGATAAGACTTCCAAGATATTTAAAAGAGGATACCTGTTGTAGTAGGTTATTATTTATTTCCAGGTTTATTTTCATTGGATTTGCTTTACTTGTAATTAATAATTTTGTTTTCTTATAATTAATTTTTAGGCTGTACTGTGTGAAGATTTCTTCCATCTTTGTTAGGGTGGCTTTCAGTTTGTTTTCATTATCAGCTAAAACTGCTATATCCTCTACAAACTGTAGCCAGTTAATATCAATTCCATTTATCTTAGTTCCGGTTTCTATTAGTTCTTTCAGTTTATTTATTGCATCTTCAATGTACAGATTAAACAATATGGGTGAAAGAGAGCACCCCTGTCTTACACCTCTACGTATTTTTGCTATTGTGGTTTTTGTTGTATTGCTGGCTGCTTCTATTAGGGCTTCTTGATGCTTGTAAAGATTAAATATGAGCCTTCTATCTCTCCAATCTACCTTTATTGTTTTTAGGAGGTGAAACATTTAATTCCAGTCAATACTATCGAAGGCTTTCTCCAAGTCAAGAAGGTATCCGGAGAGTTCATTGAAAAGGCAATTCATCGAATGAACAATTCATTGAACGACAATTCAGCGCAAATGCAATTCATCAAAAAAACAGTTCACCGAAATTTTAAAAGTTTCGAAATGTTATGAGAAAATTGATCCATTTAGAACAAAACCTGAACCGTGAATAAAGAGATTACAGTGCTACTTTCATAGGGAAAAATAATGGAATAATATGGTTCTTATAGTCTTTCTTGTCCGATAACTGTTTCATGTCTGTTCATGAAACAGTTATCACTGATTTGCCTGTTTCCGGAAAAAAAGCCCAGCCGTATCTATATTATGCCTGCTAACTTACCTTTAGCAGAACGGGACTGATAAAAATTATGCCTAAATCGGATCCAACTACCCAGGTCTTTGTAACTAAACGGCTTCGTTTTTACCGACTGAACTATGTGGGCTTCATTATTACTATTGTTGCTAGTAGTAATATGCGACTTCAATACAGCAATTATTATGGGATGAATTTTACTCAGATTCGCTATTTGAAACTTTTACAAGAAAATGTCGAACCCTTCCAGTTTTCAGTTCAGCTATATTCGGGGCGACAAAGAAATAATGTGTCCAAATTCTGTACTGTATTACAAAAACTCTCTGACTTAAATGACTTAGTAGAAGTTGTTGGTACAAAAAGCTGTCTGCATGGTTCAGTTTTTGTTCTAAATGGATTACTTTTACCATAACATTATCGAAAATTTAAAATTTTTGGTGAATTGTTTTTCGATTAATTGCATTTTCGACGAATTGTCTTTCGATGAATTGTTCATTCAATGAATTTCCTTTTCGATGAATTGTCTTTCGATGAATTCGCTTTTCGATGAATTTTCCTGTAACCGTCAAGAAAGACTATCAGAGTATTTTGATTCTTCTCCAATCTTCTTTCAATAACTGTTCTTAGAGCTAGCATTGCTTCTCTTGTCCCCTGCTGTTTCCTGAATCCAAACTGGTCATTGCCAACATATTCTTCAACCTTCTTTGTTAGTCTTTTTTGTATAATTTTGAGTAGTAATTTTGAAGCATGTGATATTAAGCTTATTGTTCGTTGATTTTCACACTTGTTTGCATTATTTACTTTAGGAATGGGTATGATAGAACATTGTGTAAAATCTTTGGGGATGATCCCTGTTTCATAAATATCCTTTATGATCTTGAAAAGGTATGACTTAGTTATGTTTTCTGAGAATTTTGTTAATTCTGAGGGGATGTTATCAGTGCCTGGTGCATTGTTGGCTGACAATTCATTCAGTGCCCATTCAAATTCATCTTTTAATATATTTGGACCAATTTCTTCCATATCAAGTCTTGTTTCATCTTCTATAGCCTTGGCATCTAGATCTTTTCACTATATAGATCTTCTAAGTACTCCTTCCATCTTTCCGAAATTTCTTCCCTATCTGTATGTTTCCCTGTTTATTTTTGATAATAGTACTTCATGTCTTGTTTTGCTGGCTTATTCCTTTTATAATGTTATGAGCTTTATCGATTCTTCCAGTCTTTGTTAGATCTTCTATTTCTTTACATTTCTCTGTAAACTATTGTTCCTTTGCTTCTTTACACTTTGTATTTATCATATTTTTTATATGTTTATAATTGTCTTTGCTTTCTTCTTTAAGGAGGTTTTGTATTTTCTGCTTTCATCTATTAGATCTAGAATGTCCTGGGTGATCCATGGTTTTTTTATTTGCTTCTTAATCCTATGCAGTCATTGGCGGCCTTGATGATTGTATCCTTCAAATGAGTCAATTTTTCCTCTATGTTTTTCTTTTCCCTCTCTCCAGTTTTAATGCATTCATCAGTTTGCTGTTTATAATTTCTATGGTTTCCTCTGTTTTCAGGTTACTTATGTTCAATTTGGGCCTTTTCCTTGGTTGTGACAACTTTTTAAATTTCAGATTACATTTCAATAAAACCAAATTGTGGTCATTATCAACATCAGCTCCCAGGTAACTTTTGCATGAATTTACTTGATTTTTAAATCTATTTCTTGTCATAATATAATCTATTTGGTACCTTCCTATATCCCCTGGCATTTTCCAAGTATACCTTCTTCTTTTTGGTTTCAATCTGATCATATTATTAATGATCAGACTGAAACCAAATGGCCATTGTGCGCTTTACTATCTTTTAGAATGTCCATCCATACTGCTATCTTACTAGGGAAAAATAGAACAAGGTGGTATCCCCTTGCCTTCCTTGTCCAGCAATAGCCTTCTAGAGAGGTTCAGTGTGCTAGCCGTTTCTCATTCCTCATGATTATCCGCCTTCCACAGTATCCTTTACCATTGTCATTATGGTGATCTTCCGCTGATCAGGATGAAAGTTGTTGCTGCCCCAACTTCCAACAGGCTGTAACTTATTTAATGGTGGTTACATCTCGCCATGTCACATCCCCGTCAGTGGCAAATGTATGGCTTTTTATAGAGGTAACCATGCCACTGTGTATCTCACCACTTCCTGTTGGTAGATGCCGTCCCATTGTTTACGACTGCTTATTCACAGGTTTCCCTGTTTATTTGCAGCTAACCTGCGGATAGGCCATTCCCCTATCCACAACCTGGGAACGCGCTTGGGACCCATGCCCCAAGGGCATGTCGGTTGATGACTGTCAAATGTTATTTTCCTAATATTAAGTAAAGTGATTATTTTAACACGTGTATTGTGTCTCCCTAAATTCTTAACTATGAATGCTGACCACCATGTAACCTTAAAAGAAAGAACTGTCATTTGATGGATGAGAAGGAAGAACTTTTCCTTATTTATATTATTAATCTTGCTTTAGCTGATTTCTCGTTTCTTCCAACACTACAATGTGTGTGTGTGTGCAATGCTTTCTTTTGTTCCTCTTAATTTCTTTCTTGCTTCTGTTATCATATACACAAGGTGTGACTATTAAATAACAAGACTGGTTGCAAAAATGTAGTTTATTATTACAATTGTACAACTTAATTGTTATCCCCTTCAACATACTCCACTGCTCTATCTATACACCATTGCATACGAATTTCCATTGTTGGAAGCAGTGCTGCAAGTCATCAAGTGCTATCTGCTTCAGTAATGCTGCCATTTTCTCCTTTACCTCATCCACTGACTGAAAATGGGTGCCCTTCAATGTGGATTTAAACTTTGGAAAAAGGTAAAAGTTGCATTGAACTAAATCTGGCAAGTAAGGTGGATTGTCCAACACTGGGATCTTCTTATCAACCAGATACTGCTTTACAGACAGTGAGCTGGAGCATTGTCCTGATGGAGAATCCAAGCATTGTTCTTCCACAGATTAGGTTTTTTCCTTCTCACTCGTTCCAGAACCTCAAGATAATAATATTGGTTAACTGTCTGACCCCTCTCTTACCCATTCAACCATTACCATGCCATTGATATAAAAAAAAAAAAAAACTATCAGCATTGCCTTCAGTTTTGACTTGCTCATTCTTGCTTTTTTCATTCTTGATGACGGAGTTTTCTAGTGCATCAGTTGTCTCTTTATTTCTGGATCGTCCTGGAAAATCTTTTACCTTTAGACTTTTATATTTTACCAAAGTTGAAATCCGCATTCAAGGGCACCCATTTTCAGTCCGTTGATGAGGTAAAGGAGAAATGGCAGCACTACTGAAGCAGATAACTCCTGATGACTTGCAGCACTACTTCCAACAGTGGAAAATTCGTAAGCAACGGTGTATAGATAGAGCAGCGGAGTATGTTGAAGGAGATAACAATTAAGTTGTACAATTGTAATAATAAACCACATATTTGCAACCAGTCTCGTTATTTAATAGCCACACCTCGTGTGTGTGTGTGTGTGTGTGTGTGGCAAATTAGAACTTAGTTCTAGGTGGCAATCTGGCCCCAAGTATTTATCAAAAGCAGCAGTCTGATGAATTTTTTTTTTTTTTTGCATCTTTTGAGTATGATGAATTCCTGCTATCTACAATGAGGTAAGTGTGTTGGTAGAGCTGTTGTCTGTGACTCCAGGCTAGTATTGCATTTCCTCTCATATTTTGGTAATACCCAATTCTTAATTATCACAGCTCTGTTTGTTTTACTGGGCCATACCACATGGAGGGGGGGAAATTGATTCAAACCTGCTGATTGGAGAGCAGGTACGCTAACCACTCGGCCAACCACGCCAGCTATGTTATGTTATGCATTACCAATCCATTGCCAGCCTGGTTGGCCGTGTAGTTAGCCTAAACGCTCTCCAACAAACAGGCCTTAGGTTCGGATTCCACTATAGGCATGGATGTTTGTAATTGTCTTACCCTTGTGAACTGCTATAATCTTTGATATGCTGAGTATGACCTTTGCTCTTTTTACATCATAAAAACCCTAAATCATCATCATCATCACCAAACTATTAGCAACCATCATTTATCATATTTATGCCAAAATTTAAATCAGAAACTGTAGCATTTTCTACAAAGCTTTGAAAAAATTAATTTCATTCATGCACTGGATAGGATCAGTTTAAGCAGTTATTTATTTTTACTCAATTTGTTATTTTAAGCAGTCATTATTTATAGAACCATCTATGGCAACACGATTACAGTTTCTGAAGAGGCTTTGGCAATTGGAATATTCAAAACTTGTTATTTGAACTGTCAGCTATATTTTATATAGGTTTTTTAGAACATAATGGACAATAAAAAATTTCTTAAGCATTGGTGAAGATTTATTATCTTGTGCAAAAGACGCATTCATCTTTTTCTACATTTACAAGATGGTCTCTTTTCCTTTCTGCTTTCTTTTCCTGACCAGGTATCTTTGTGCATAGTGTTAAAATTATCAATTTTTTTCATTCAAGTTGAAGATCTGTTTTAGTTCTGTGGATTTTTCTGTTTCATACATAATGTCTTATCAACAGTAAAGCTTCATTTATAACAGTGCAGTAAATAATAAATTGAAGTAGTGTTTATAGTACAATATAACTTAATTCAAATGTATAATTATATATTTTAAGCCTGTGAATTTTCATTATGTGAGCATCTTAAAGAACATCAGTGCTGTAATTTTGTATTGAAACTTGGAATGGTTCATTCCCCTTTTCCCACCTCCACACATACACACACATCTCCTCCTGGTTAAATTCTAAAATCTTGGAGAGAATAGATTTAATGGGAGGTTATTATGCTTGTCTGCAGTTCCATTTTTTAGTATGGTTCTAAATTGTTGACTTCTTTTGTCATTGTTTCAAATTTCAAATGAAATATTTAAATAGAGGCCTTGACAATGCATCTCTATTTAAGTAGACTTTTGCAATACAAAATACAATTATTATTCACTGCTAGCTGTGGTTAGTAGTAATAGTATGATTACCTAATTCTTATTATCCAATATTATATCAATAATAAGTGTCATTTTTCTCTTACCTGTTAGCATTGAAACAAGATAGGAAGAGATTAAAGGCTGAAAAATTTGACCTACTGACACAGATGAAACATTTATATGGTACTTTAGAGGATAAGGAGAAAGAATTACGTGATTTCATTCGCAGTTATGAACAGAAAATGAAGGAAAGCGATGACAGTTTAAAACAGGTAAGCTTGGATGTTATGAAACTCATGATAAAAGTTGGTGGCAGCCAGTTAAATTTTAAGTGGGGGTGCTGCATATACAAAATAATAATTTTTTTTCCTAATCAGTAACCAATTTATTAATAAATAAATCTACAGATTTATTTATTAATAAATTGGTTACTAATTAGGAAAAAAAAAATTATTTTTTTTTATTTTGTATAGGCAACACCCCCACTTAAAATTTCACCGGCAGCGTGTGAAACAGCTCTAGGAAATAATTTAAAGTAGTATTTAATGCCTCCAATATTTCATTTCAGTTACAGAGACATCGTCAGGGAGTACAAAATGAGACTTCTAACACACAAGCATGCACACACACACACACAAAGGCAGCATAAAACTAACTAGATGGGGCACCCTGTATGGACACCTGTTGGCAGCCTAGGATGTAAACTGGGATCAAGAAGTATTAGTGTTTCCCATATTTTCAGAAATTTTATGCAACCATATTTATTTAAATTAAGCTGATTTTTAAGAGCAGCAGCAGATTCTAAAAATGGTCTTTCTCTTCTGAATTTACTGTGATTGAGCATGATGTTTTTTTTCCAATTGATTCCAAAGCATGGTTAGCAAGGCCAGATTGACCATAGTCATGACCTCAGATGTATTTTTTATGTTCTATTCGGATGATAGTATACCAATTTGCAGATACAAGCAACTCTATATACAACCGGAAATGAGAGGAGGGAGGGAATTTATCTTTAGTGGAACGGGCAAGGACAGCTAGTTTTAAGTGATGTTCGAAAAAGATGAAAAGATTGTATTTTTTTTTTTTTTTTAATTCTGGATATTTTTTCTGATTTGCATAGGGGATGGTGATAGCATTACTGAAATCTTTCTAAAGAGAAGGTCATGGATTGCAGGAATGATTGATTATCTTTTTTTTTTTTTTTTTTTTTTTGATGATGTGGGAACTGGAATTATTAGATGAAAAAGTGTGGTGTGTGTGATTGAGTTCTGCTGAAAGAGCGGTCTCGTTGGAACAAAGATTATGAGCTCTATGGATTAGTGTTTTATTTCACCAAATTGTTGAAAGGGGGTGGGGGGGATGATGGAAAAGTTTGTGAATGTATCTGCTTGTATGAGTGGGTTTCCTATATAGTGAAAAGGACATGTTGCCATTAGGTAGGTGAGTGACCAAGATGTCTAGAAAGGCCAGACTTGATTTCTTTTATTATTATTAGTTTCCTTTTCTATAATAAATTGGATTCTAGAGTGAAGGCTATTGAAGTTACAAACAAAAGTATCTAATGAGTCTGGGCCATGAGACGAAATAGAAAAGACATTATCTACATATCTCAACCAGATAGAAGGTTTGAGAGGGGTTGATCCAAGAGCTTGTTCTTCCATAAAAAAAATTGGCAGGAGTGGGTGAGAGGGAAGACACCAAAGAGGTACCTCATAACTGTTTGTAAATTTTGTTCTTCCAAGAGAAATAACTGGAATGGATAGCAAAGGAAAAGAGGTCAGTGATATTAAGGGAAACAACTTTTTTTATAAGCAGTAAGGTGTCATTTAAGGGAATGTTAGTAAACAGTGAGGTGATGACAAAATTCATTAAGATATCACTATCATTCACAATTATATTTTAAAATGGGAAGATAGATAGATAGATAATAAATAGATTGTTAGATTACCACATGATAAGTTGATAGTCAAACTAGAGCAGATGGGGTTGGATATTAGATTAATGCATTAGATTGGAGACTGGCTATCTGATAGATATCAGCAAGTTGTGTATGGGGTAGCAATATCCCGGAATATGAAAGTCATTAGTGTTGTGATTTGTGGGTCTATTTTAGGGCCATTGCTGTTTAACCTGTATGTTAATGATATTGGCGAAGCTTCGGATGTGGATGTTCAGTTGTTTGCTGATGATGCAAATTTGGGACGAACTATGAAGAGTAGAGAAAATGTTGTGGTCTTACAAAGAAGACTTGAATAAATTGAGAGAATGGGCACAGAAATGGGTGCGAGTTCAATGTTGCAAAATGTAAGGTTTTAAAATTTGGGAAACAAAGATGGGATGTAGAATTCATGCTTGGGGGGGGGGGGGGGGGATATATTGTTGGAGGTGGAGGAAATACGAGGTCTTAGGGTGATAGTGGATAAGGATCTGAAATTTAGGGGAAACTGCCAAAATTGTGAGGACAACACAAAGGCTTCTGGGAATGATGTGGAAGAAGTAAGGAGATCCTTGTTCCATTGTATAAGGTGTTGATTAGGCCACACTTGGACTTCTGTGCATAGATTTGGTCACCTGGTTTTGAAAAAGAAGAGGAGATGTTGGAATGGGTCGAGAGGTGACCTACTTCTGATCTCTGGAATGTTGAATATGAGGAAAGGTTGAGAAGATGCAATTTACAGAATCTAGTGGATAGAAGGAAGAGGGGTGATATGATAGTGACCTACAAGTTAGTAAGGGGTTGTTATAGGTGTTGGATGTTTTTCCACTTGGTTATACTATAAATTAAAAATACCAAGAAATTATATACCTGGTTTAAATCTTTATCCAAGTGTAGAAAAAAAAATTTCCACCTGAACTATTTTCAGGACTGGGGCAACTCATATATGGATGCTTATAACTTCAGATGACTTGCATTAGTATCCCATAATGCAAAGCACATATCCTTATAAGGATATAAGTGACCCTTCATATAATGCATAGCATTATATGAAGGGTCACTACCCAGACCAGTTTCAACCATAATTGAGGTCTCATCTGTGAGAGCCAGACCCATTGACTCTGGATTAGAGATAGTTTTTGAAAGTTTTTCCACTTGGTTATACTATAAATTAAAGATAACAGGAAATTATATAGTTGATTTAATCCTTTATCTAAGGCTAAGTACACTTTCTTCGTTACTGCTTCCTCTTCTAGTTTCTTCCTATGCAGACTAATCATATATAAACCTGATAAGCATGTTTCTGAGACAGTGGACCTTAATCATATTTTCACATGTCTCAAGGTGCTGAAACATCTTTCAATGGTACAGGTCATAACATTACTATTGGTAATGTCATACCAATAGTTACTGCTGAATTTAATAGAAGGGAAATAGTTGCAATGTTCCAAAATTTCTGGTAAAGTTTGGGGAACATCAGTCGAAGGAAAATTTGTCCATTTTTCATACCATGTTGCCTCTATTTCTAAATATTATAAATTATATTTTTCGTTTACTCTTTTGACGTTGTTTTGGAATGTATTTTTAGAATATTCTTGGGATGAAACTGAAATAATGAAAATGCTATGTTGTTAGCCAAGGAAAATCTTAATTTTAAGAATGAAATTAAAGAATCTAAGTATGAGATAGGGGTGCTTAAGGGTCAAAGCTGTATAACTGAGAGGAGACCTCCACATAGCCTTTAAAGGAATGCGGAGAACCGACCGGGGCTGCTGACCTAATGTCCAATCCTCACCTTCTCGTGTTGCACCCTGTTGGGTAACTACTTGGATACTGAACGAACGAGGATGGGCTGGCAATTTGGGATTTAGTCGAGCAAATTGTATTCTTATTGGTTAAACCAAAATGAAAAATGATGGTACAACATGACAGAATTTCATGCCGGCTGGGGCGTCACCCAGTTAAACAAGGCCCCCGTTGTTTTCGCCAGGGAACCAGGGCGAACAGCAAAAAGTCAGCTACTGGAACAAATCTGAAAACACACCCCAACTCAACATCACCAGAGTTAAAGATCGGTACTAGCAACGTAAGAAGCCTGAATGGCAAAGAAATGGAGCTAGCTGAGGAATTAGATAAGTAATAGATCGACATAATAGGGGTGACTGAAACAAAAAAGACCAAAACTGGTGAGATCTTTCTGAGCAATAAATACAAAATGTTATATTCAGGCAATGACAATCAAGGAAAAGAAGGAGTAGCCATAGTATTCAACACAAAATAAGAGGCTAATCTTCTTGAATGGCAGTCAGTCTCTAGTAGAGTAATGTGGGCAAATATGAAAATGGGGAACTGGACAATGAGACTTATTTGTGCCTATGGTCCCACAGAAGGTTCTACTAAGGTAGAAGTGGAGGTGTTTTTTGAGGCTTTAGAAAAAGCAACCGACACAATGAAAAATGAAAAGTTAGTCCTTGTTGGGGATCTAAATAGCAGAGTAGGAAATGATTGTGAGACATACAAAAATATTTTGGGAAAATTTGGAGAAAAGAGCAAAGCTAATAATAATGGCAAATATCTGTTGGATTTTTGCTCAGGACATGGACTGGTTATTACTAACACCATGTTCCAACATAAAAATGTGCACAAATTCACATGGAGAGAAGAGGCTAGGAATAAGAAAAGTCTTATTTAATATGTTATTGTTGATAGTGATGTTTTCTCCCTGGTGCAGGACACCAGAGTGTACAGAGGATTTGAAATTGGAAGTGATCACTATTTAGTCTTGAGCAGGATAAAATTGAATTTCATATTGAAAAAAGCGAATAAAAGTTGAGCAGCTCTCAGATGTGAACTGTAGACTAAAATACACAAAGATTATTGAAGAAAAAATGAAAGAGTTTGAGAACAGGAATCAAACCTTGGAGATTCATTGGCAAGCCTTGAAGAAAACCTTTATTGATTCAGACAGAGAGGCATGTGGTGAGGTTGTCTGCAAGGATAGAAAAATCATGGTGGATACAGGAAGTTAAAGAGGCAGTGAAGTAAAAGAAGAAAGCATATCAAAAGTTCCTGGCAAATAAGTCAGCTTGTGCTCTTAGAGAATAGAGAGACAAATGTAAGAATGCTAAACACTGTGTAAAACTTGCTAAACAAAAGTCATGGGAGGACTTTGGCAAGAATATAGAAAATAAATATCAAGAAGGTAGCAAAATATTCTGAAGGTTGTTGAAGAAGCTTAAGAATGGAGGAAAGAGTGCTGTAAAAGGAGTTAGAGATGATAAAGGTGACATGAAAACTGAAGAAAACGATATCCTTGAAGTATGGAGTAATTACTTGGAAAAACTGCTAAATGAATCAAGCAGTGATGACAGCAGAGTGGTAAAAAACAATGACCAAGCATGCAGTCAGGAATACATATCCATAGTTGAAGTAGAAAAAGCCATCAAAGTCTTGAAATGTGGAAAGGCAGCAGGAGTAGATGATATTCGACAAGAAATGCTGAAGTATGGTGGTATAAGAGTCTTACAGTGGCTACACTTCATAGTTCAGAAAGCCTGGACAGAGGGACGAATTCCCGATGATTAGAGTAGAGCTCTCATAGTACCCATATATAAAAAGGGAAATAAAACTGAATGTTAGAATTACAGAGGTATTTCCCTACTGAGTTTTTCTGGTAAGATTTATGCAAGTATACTTGAGAAACGTTTGAGAAGAATTGTGGAAGAAAAGCTTGGTGAAGAACAAGCTGGATTCAGGCCAAATAGAGGCTGTCAGGATCAGATCTTCACTTTACGACAAATAGATGAGAAAGCATGGGAATATAACAAAGATCTGTCTTTAGGTTTAGTCAATCTTCAAAAGGCATATGACAAGGTACCAAGAGAGAAGCTATTCAAAACGCTACAATTATATGGTGTCAATGGGGCATTATATCAAGCAACACTTAGTCTTTATTTGAGTTGTAAGTCAGCAGTTAGAATTTAAGGAAGTACAGGAAGATGGTTTAATGTTAAATCTGGTGTGAGACAGGGATGACATTATCTCCTCTGTTATTCATTATCTATATGGACCACATTATGAAGGAAAGTGGTATTAAACATGATATCAAAATTGGAGATGTTAATCTCAGCTCTTTGCTTTATGCAGACAACGTTAAACTTTTAAATAAATCCGCTACAAGTCTGCAAGATTCCCTGACTAAATTAAATAACTGTTGTAATATGGTATGAAAAAAAAGTCAGCATGAAAAAGACAAAGACGATGAAAATAGGCAGAATCATTGAAAATGTCAGCTGCATTGTGAACGGAGAACCTGTGGAACAAGTAAAACATTTCAGCTACTTAGGAACCATTTTTAGTGAAGATGGTAAAGTAAATATTGAAATAGACAACAGAATCAACAAAGCTGGTATTAATAATTAGTGGATTTTTATATATATGATATTCATAGATATTATCATAATATTAATCATACCATAGAGATGATCTCTGTTTCTAACAATTATATTTTTAATTCCGAATGCACCTATCTTGTTATATGCACAAGGGTTCACTCCAATTGGTGCAATGATCTTAACTCTTTCTTTCAGAATCCAAATAATCATTGACTCAAGACCAAAATACAAAATAAACACATTTAATAAAACAAAAACAATATATATATACAGTTCAAACAACTTTACATAACTAACTACAAATTGAATTGGATCCAAGCCCTTTGAAAAATAAACTTGCAATTAAGGCTAAACACTTTGTTTGCACAATCACAAAATGTTCATAGCCAGTTTCTTTCTCTGTCAAGGCCCTTTTATGAAGATGTATGACTCTATTCTTCCTTTTTATAGGATCCTTTCTCATCACTTATGTAGCACACATTAATTCTTCCTGACTTAATTCTGTCTCTTTTCTTCAGTAGAAATAATAGTCAGATCCGGCGTCCTTAATAGATGAAACTTCCTAATCAGAGTTTTCTCGAACATTCCTTTAGAACGTAAATAGCAAATTCTTCTTTTATTCACTAAAAGCTTATTGACAGTCTTAACTCTTCTAATTAAAAAAAACTTGCAGTTCTACTGTTCCCTTTTCAGAATCTACTATAAATCCTTCAATTAGTGTTTCCTCCAATATTCTGTTTAAAACGCATATTGCAATATTTTCTTTTATTTATCCACATACTTATTCCACATTAAAACTTAATAGTTCTACGATTCCTTTTTCGGAATATACTATTGATTTTTCTCCGACTGTCACATAATAACTTAATTTCCTCTGAATCTAAATATCTGCCCGGCCTTTGTTCTAAATTCCTTCCGAACGCTATCTTGTTTACAGCCGTTACTCAGATACAGAACGCTTTCTTGTCAGCTGTCAATCACACATCAAATTTCTCGGCGAGAATGCGAACTCCTTGAAAATGGCAAGCGAGAAACTAGGTGTAATGGCTGGCACATTGTCTCCTTTAGCGACAAGAGAATGTCTTCATGAAACACAATGCTTAATATTTCATATTACAGTAAAATTCCTGTAAGTAATACAAATATCAAATCTGGTAAGTACATCCATTTTTTAACTTCTTTACATATCATTTTTGGCAAAAAATTTCAATAACGGGCACATTGCAAGTGCCGACAATGCGTGTTATGAAACTGAAACTAATAAACATTTTGACATAACCAATTCATAAAAATATTCAGAATTTTAATTATGATTATTTTTACATCAGTTTCATCTTTCTCTGAAAATTAAAAAAAAAAAAAAATATAAATATTTAACCTATTTCTAAACAAAACTTTTAATGCTTATTCCTAGATCTTAAAAAATAACGTGATTCCTGCTGATCATTATTTACACTCTTGGAATCACGGGTTTCAGAATCATCTGATGCTAGAGATAATTTGGAATTTTCTTCTTTCAATTTACTATACTTACAAATCTCATTTCTATATTTCTCAAATATTTCATTCAAACTATTTGAATCATGCCCTAAATCTACAGAATCATCACTATCAGAATCAAATTCTACAGGTGTCTGAGATTCTACAAATTGAGATTCTTTATCCTTACTAACTAAATTAGAGGTATTTTCACATTCTTCTGGCTTATTTAACTCCAAATTAACTAACCTATGATATTCTGCTACTATTCATCAATGTTAGAGTCAATTTGTTTATTTTCACTTTTACATTGTACATTATCTGAATTATGTACCCTGGGATTTCTAAAATTTCCTGCATTAGGTTTTGTTTTACCAAAATTTAATTTTCTCCTTTGTTGCATATTTGAATTATGAGTTTTAAAACTATTTCCTTTCCTACTATCTGATTGTGAATGAGATGCACAATTAGTACTAGGAAAACAATGCTCATCTTTCAATAATTTATTCATATTGTCTCCTAATGTAACTAAATTTCTACTCCCTAAAAAGTACCTTTTTAACCTATCAGAGTGTACACTTAATATTTTACTAGGATTTTTGACATCTTGAATCCTAAAATTCACAGGAGAAAATGTGTCTAAAATTCTATATGTACCTAAAGCTTTCCTTCCTAATTTCCCAACTCTTTTTATGCTAGATTCATCATCTAACAATACTAAATCACCTGGTGCAAATGACTTATACTTTCTAAAATGATTTATATACTGCCTAGTTTTCTGAGAATTTAATCTTCTTATTTCACATACTAATCTGTGAGTAGTGGAAAATTTATCTACTACTGTTTCCAGATACTCATTTATGTCATTATATCCTGTATTAGGAAGGACTGAAACAAGTTCATTAGGAAAGATTGGATCAAAGCCATATAAAGCAAAAGATGGTTTTTCTTTGATAGCAGAATGAAAAGCAGATCTACATGCAAATAATGCTTGAGAAATATATGTATCCCAATCATTCATTTTAGTGTTTGCCAGATTGGAAAGTATTTGCTTTATATTTCTATTCAGCCTTTCACACATATCATTACACTGTGGGTGGTAAGGTGTTGTAAAAATCTTCCTAATGTTGAGTAATTTACATAACTGTAACAACAGTTCAGATGTGAAATTTGCTCCTTGATCTGAAAGTAAGGTCTGAGGAGTTCCATATCTACAAATTATCATATTCAACAACTTTCTTGCAATAGTCTTTGCAGTTTGATCCTTCATTGACACTTCTTCAGGAAATCTAGTTAGCATGTCTATCACTACTAGAATATACCTATTGCCTTTTTTAGTAATTGGCAGTGGACTTACTACATCAATAGCAACAGCCTGAAAAGGTCTAGTTGGAATTGGAAATGGTTGTAATGGAGCTTTTCCTCTAAAAGGGGATCTTATTTGGCATTTATAGCATGATTTGACATGTGAGTATGTCACTCTTCATACCGTTCCAGATGTAACGATCCTTTATTCTTTCCCAAGTTCTAGAAAATCCTTGGTGTCCTGCCAAGTCTGAATCATGGAAAGTGTACATGATCCAAGGAATCATTTGAGTTGGTGCCAATATTTTCACTTTCAACCTACCATCTTCCATTTGTCTAGATAAGAGTAGCCCATCTTTATCTAAATACAAGTTTTCCAAGTTTAAAAATGTATCCAGTTGAGTTTCACCCTTCAATACTGCTTCATTGATAGTTTTGAGTATGGGATGATCTTTCTGAGCTTGGACAATCTTATCTTTTTCCCAAATTTGTGAACTAGGTTCCTTATTTTTTAGAGTCTCAATATTTAACACTTGATCATTATCATTAGTGTCTTGAAAAACTTCAGGAGACTGCTCTAATTTTCCATTGTCACTTGATTTCATGCCTAAACGGCATTCTAGTCCACACAAGGACACTGTATTATCAACAAAATTACATGCAAAACCATGATGTTTCAGAAAATCGATTCCAAATATTACTTGTAGATTTGGATTAGATGATTCTGGAAGAACTATTAATGGATGACATACTTTCAATGGAAAACAAGGAATTGAAGTAAAAACATTTATTTGCTTATCAGCTGAGATTTCAAATATTCCCTTTAATTTAATTGGATAGCTTAAAACTGAAATATCATTAGGAATTAGAGATTTAATTTTGTTAAACAAGCTATAAGAAATGAGTGAGATATGTGCACCTGTGTCAAGTAAGATTTCACAAGGCACATCTTCAATAAATCCTTGTAGAACTGTCAAAGGATTACCTCCATTAGCATAAGGAGCTAATGCTACATCAAACTCTCTTTTATGGTTGGGTCTGTCTTTAGCTTTACCCATGTCTAATGAGTAGTTTGACATTTCTGTCCTTGCCAGTATGATATTGGAATAATAATTATTTCCAGATTTTTCTTTATTCTCTGATTTCCTATGTTGAAAACAAGATTTATCTCTATCATAACCTTCTCTTTAGCAAAATGACCCGGTTTATTACATCTAAAGCATTTTGGAACATATCTCCTTTCAAATGTTCTATTCCTGTCAATACCATTAGATTCACAAGAGAAAGATTGATTATCTGTAAGATTCTTAGATATTGTTAAATCAGATATCATCTTAAACAGAAGTTCCTGTCCTTGTACTATTGGTCTCTGTTGTTTTTCTATTTCTTCACTCAGAAATGTTTTCAGTTCCTCTAATTTTCCCAAATCATGTAATTTTACCTTGGACTCAGATTCTGGAATATCTTCAGTGAAATTCACAGAAGTTTCCTTAGACTGTTTCTTTTTATTAGTACCTTTAAATTTTTGAAACTTTCCTTTTCTCACTTTATCTGTAGCCACTGTGTTAAGAGAATGAGTTTCATTATAGCAAGAAAAGTTCACCTGTTTATTGTTGGAGGAATGAAATGTATCTCTCTTCCTTTTCTTTAACAAGTTCAAAACACTGTTCAAGATTTTTAACCTTTTTCTTGTATGCTGTTTCTTTCAAATTATCTCTATGGCCATGTCTAAATTGATTAAACAGCAAACATTCCAAAGAGGATTTCTCTTCAGATGAAACATTAAATTCATGAGCAATGCTCCAAAGTCTATGATAGTATTCTGAAACAGACTCCCTACTACTTTGAATGCACTGTTGAATTTTCCAAATGTTAGGCCCTGTTTCTCTTACACTTGAAAATTCTGATATTAGCGAACGTTTAAATTGCATTACTGTCAGTGTCTCTCATTAAAGGCGATGTGTTTAAGAATGTTTTGGCTTTTCCCAATAATTTACTGCGAAGTATAATCAACAAATGAAAATCTGACCATTTTCCTAAATCTCTAATTTTTTCTGCATATCTGAAAAATGTTTCTACACTTTCACTACTATTATCTGAGAAAGAAGGTATTACTAAAGTTGGATTAATTAACCTTAAAAATTCCTCATCTTTAACTGAAGAAACTTCACCATTAGAATTACTATCTCCTGTAGCCATTTTACTTGAGTCAAGATTTACTTTCTGGATTCTAAAATAGTTAAGGCCAAACCAATCCTGTTGGCTGCAACATTGTTAATAATTAGTGGATTTTTATATATATGATATTCATAGATATTATCATAATATTAATCCTACCGTAGAGATGATCTCTGTTTCTAACAATTATTTTTTTAATTCCGAATATACCTATATGTTATTATATGCACAAAGGTTCACTCCAATTGGTGCAGTGATCTTAACTCTTTCTTTCAGAATCCAAATAATCACTGACTCAAGACTAAAATACAAAATAAACACATTTAATAAAACAAAAACAATATATATACACTTCAAACAACTTTACATAACTAACTACAAATTGAATTGGATCCAAGCCCTTTTAAAAATAAACTTACACTTAAGACTAAACACTTTGTTTGCACCATCACAAAATGTTCATAGCCAGTTTCTTTCTCTGTCAAGGCCCTTTTCCGAAGATATATGACTCTATTCTTCATTTTTACAGGATCCTTTCTCATCACTTATGTAGCACACATTAATTCTTCCTGACTTAATTCTGTCTCTTTTCTTCAGTAGAAATAATAGTCAGATCCGGCGTCCTTAATAGATGAAACTTCCTAATCAGAGTTTTCTCGAACATTCCTTTAGAACGTAAATAGCAAATTCTTCTTTTATTCACTAAAAGCTTATTGACAGTCTTAACTCTTCTAATTAAAAAAAACTTGCAGTTCTACTATTCCCTTTTCAGAATCTACTATAAATCCTTCAATTAGTGTTTCCTCCAATATTCTGTTTAAAACGCATATTGCAATATTTTCTTTTATTTATCCACATACTTATTCCACATTAAAACTTAATAGTTCTACGATTCCTTTTTCGGAATATACTATTGATTTTTCTCCGACTGTCACATAAAAACTTAATTTCCTCTGAATCTAAATATCTGCTCGGCCTGTGTTCTAAATTCCTTCCGAACGCCATCTTGTTTACAGCCATTACTCAGATAACAAACACTTTCTTGTCAGCTGTCAATCACACATCAAACTTCTCGGCAAGCATGCGCATTCCTTGAAAATGGCAAGCGAGAAACTAGGTGTAATGGCTGGCACATTGTCTCCATTAGCGACAAGAGAATGTCTTCATAAAACACAAAACTTAATATTTTATATTACAGTAAAATTCCTGTAAGTAATGCAAATATCAAATCTGGTAAGTACATCCATTTTTTAACTTCTTTACATATCATTTTTGACAAAACAATTTCCATAACGGGCACATCGCAAGTGCCGACAATGCGTGTTATGAAACTAAAACTAATAAACATTTTGGCATAAACAATTCGTAAAAATATTAAGAATTTTAATTATGATTATTTTTACATCAGTTTCATCTTTCTCTGAAAATTTAAAAAAAAAAAATTAAATATTTAATCTATTATAAACATTTTGACATAAACAATTCGTAAAAATATTCAGAATCATGATTATTTTTAAACTGGTATGGTAGGAATATTGAAAGAGTCAATTGAATAAATTCATATTGCATAAGAGAGAAATTAGTCAGGACACTAAATTAGCTGTATACAAGATAGTGTTCAAACCAGTTTTAACTTATGGATCTCAGAGCTGGGTCAGAAGTAAAACACTTGACCAAAGACTAGAGACCACAGATATGAGAGTCCTGAGAAAGGTTAGAGGCGTGAAGAGATGGCATCAATGGCAATATCATATTAAAAACGAGGATATTAGGAAAGAACTTGACAATGTCAGCATCCAGAAATGCGTTAGCAGAGCTAATCTCAAGTGGTATGGTCACTTAAACAGAATGGGTGAGGAAAGATTAGCAAAACAAGTGTTCTCTGCCAGGTTGGCAGGAAAACGACCCAGAGGAAGACCAAGATATAGGTGGATTGATACTGTACAAAGTGCCTTAGATGATAGAAATGTTAGATCTGATAATGTTGGAGTCTTGACAAGTAACATACTGATTTGGAGGAAAATTGTAGATAGGAAGTTCGTAATGATGTAAATTTTTCATGTAGTACTATCATATCCTGTACACCCCTTGAGGGTACATGGCAGGAATTTGATGATGGTGATGAACTTGTGGAATTTTTTACTCTATCACAGGGGAAACAAGTGCCCCATTTGTCCCCATCTGCAGACGTCCATATTCGCCAGGAACTTTTCATTTGGGTTTTTCTTTTCCTTCACTGCCTCTTTAATTTCCTGTGTCCACCATGGAGTTCTGATTTTTTATCCTTGCAGACAACCTTACCATATATTTCTCTAGTTGAATCTCTCAATGTTTTCTTCAGTGCTTGTTACAGAATCTCCAAGGTTTGGTTGCTGGTCTCAAACTCTTTAATTTTTTTTGAATAATGTTTGTGTATTTCATTCTACAGTTCACATCTAAGAGCTGTTCAACTTTTATATCCTTTTGCTTACAATTTGCTTTACAACCGGCCTGGTTGGCTTAGTGGTTAGCATATACGCTCTTCAGCCAAAAGGCTGCGTCTTTGAATCCTGCCATGGGCATGGATGTTTGTGATTGTCTGTGAAAATATTAGTGGTGGTGGTGTCCCGTAGATGTTGTTGGTGTGGATGATGATGGTAGTTACAGTTCGTTGTAGTTGGTGGAGACAGATAGTTGTAGAGTAGATGCCCTCCCTCGATGAGTCTTTGGACTTCTTGGAGGTGTCATGTAATAATAATGAACTTTTTTACATATTCTTCTTCTCAATATGAAATTCAGTTTTTTCCTGCTCAAGACTAAATGGTGATCACTTCCAATTTCCAATCCTCTGTACTCTAGTGTCTGTTCTGCATGCACCAATGGTAAAACATCACTATCAATAATACGAAGGTAGTCTGAAAAGTTCTCGGCCTCGACCATAGATGGCAACACAATCGGCAAGATTTTTTTTCTAAGTTAGCACATCTGTCATAAACAACCAAGTGAAATTGCAACTCATTCTATGAAGTAGTCTGTTTTATACAGCTGTCTAAAGCATAAGTGTTGTCTGTATCCCTTGAAATGAATAAAATTAAGTATCATGCGGTTATAAAATTCTTTGTAAAAGAAGGTTTAACACCAAAAGAAATTCATTCGAAGTTCATAAAAGTTTATGGGCACCCTTCTCCTTCCTTTTCAACAATTAAGAAATGGGCTGCCGAGTTTAAGGTAATCAACATGAAGGACGTCCAAAAAGTGTAACATCAACAGAAATCATTGATCAAGTGCACGATATGGTATTGAATGACCGGCCTGTTAAAGTGCGTGAAATTGCTGACTATAGGCATTTCAAAAGAACATGTAGGATATATTTTGCATATTATGCATGAAGAATTGCATAGGAAAAAGCTTTGTGCAAGATAGGTGTCGGTGTCGCGCTTGCTTACAGCAGATCAAAAATGCACTTGCATGAAAATTTCTGAACAGTGCTTGGAGTGTTTTAACAAGAATAAAACTGATTTTGTCCATCGATTTATTACTATGGATGAGACTTGGATTCACCATTACTCACCAGAATCCAAACCACAGTCATAACATTGGACGGATGCCTGTTGTTCAGTGCCGAAGAAGACAAAGTCAGTTCCATCATTAGGAAAGGTCATAGCATCGGTGTTTTGGGATGCTAAAAGCATTTTGTTTATTAATTATCTTGAAAAGGGTAAAACAGTAACCGGAGAATATTATTCCGATTTTTTAACCAGACTAAATGAAAACATTCATGAGAAAAGGTCCAGTTTGCAGAAGAAAAAAATCATTTTTCATCAGGACAATGCACCTGCCCACAAAGGTGTTTTGGCAATGGAAAAATTAAGGGGATCTGCACTATGAATTGTTGGTACATGCACCCTATTCCACAGATTTGGCTCCCATTGACTTCTATCTCTTCCCAAAACTAAAACTTGATCGCTGGTTTTTCTTCAAATCAAGAGGTGATTACAGCTGTAGAGGGGCATTTTGTAGATCTTATTGAGAACCACTACAGGGACGGGATAATGGTGCTGGAGCATGGCTGGAATAAATGTATTAGTCTTAAGGGAGATTTTGTTGAAAAATAAAAATAATTTTGAAATTATAAATTCGTTTTTTTCATTGTTAGGCCAAGAACTTTTCAGACCACCCTTGTAATATAGTCAATGAGACTTTTTTTTATTCCTTCCCTTTACTGTCCATGTGAATTTATGTAAATTTTTTTGTTGGAACATTGTGTTAGTAATATCCAGTCCATGTCCTGATCAGAAATCTAACAGGTATTTGCCATTATTAATAGCTTTACTCTTTTCTCCGTATTTTCCAAAATATTTCTGTATGTCTGACGATCATTGCATACTCTGCTATTTAGATCCCCCACAATGACTAACTTTTCCTTTATCATTGTGTTCAGTTGCTTTCTCTAAAGCCTCAAAAATTTCCTCCACATCTACCTTATGGGACCATAAGCACAAATAAGTCTCATTGTCCAGTTCCCCCCCCCCATTCTGATATTTTCCCACATCACTCTACTTGATATTCCATGCCATTAAAGAAGATTAGTCTCATATTTAGTGTTGAATATGTTTATTTTTATTGCCTGAACGCTATAGCTACTCCTTTTCTCTGATTGTTATTGCTTGAATATAACAGTTTGTATTAATTGCTTAGAAGATCTCATCAGTTTTTTTTTTTGTTTGTTTGTTTGTTTCAGTCACCCCTATTACAGGGTGTTCGGGATAAATTTGACAGTTTCATAAGGAAAAAGAAAATCTTCTTTGTATCTATTAAATTTAATGAATTGACAAAAAAACATTACAGGCAGAGTTAATTACAATACTATCAACAAGATTTACTCAAAATAACCACCATTAGCATCGATCACAGCTTCAATTCTGCTTCGGAACCTCGAACAAGCTGATGCTACAGTCTCCCTGGGAAGGGCCGCAAAAACTGTTTTAATTTTATCCATTAACTGGGCTTTTGTATTACTGGAAGTGCGATTGGTGTCTTTTTCAACTGCGCCCCATACAAAATAATCCATGGGGTTAAGGTCTGGGGAGTTTGGAGGCCAAACATTTGGACTGGTGAAGTCGTAGAAATTTTCAGACAACCATTTTTGACTTTTCCCAGAGGTGTGGCAAGGGGCCGAATCCTGCTGCCATACATACGGCCTACCATTGGCCACCCTTGTTATCCAGGGCTTGACTACAGTTAGCAACTCCACGAACAAAGCCCGATTTCCAATGCCAGGGTTCTTCAACACCTGTTCCTGCAGATTTGCGAGGAATTCTGCTGTACGAACGCAATCAGATCGTCTGCTAGGGATCTTTCTTCTTGCTACATCCTCGTAGTCACCATTGCAAGTCTCTAGTTCATGCCTGATTGTTTTTACTGTATTCAGGGAGCATTGGGCAGCAGTCGTAATATCCTTATTTTGATGGCGGGCACGAATCATCATGATACAAGTTATTCTCTTCCATGATTCAGGTGGGTTCCAGCTATCCATCCTTTCTGACATCTTGTATATGAATGAAGAAGGGTCCAAACTTTTAAATGAAGAGAAGTGTGTGTTAATACATGTAACTTACGGAAAAATATAATTAGTTATAAATATGTCAAATTTATCCCGAACACCCTGTATGTTGATCTGGTACTTATCCAATTCTGCTAGTTCCATTTCTTTGCTATTCAGGATTCTTATGTTAGTAGTACTGATCTTGAACTCTGGTGATGTTGAGTTGGAATGTTTCAGGATTTGTTCCAGTAGCTGACTTTTCGCTGTTCACCCTGGTTCTGTGGCAAAAACAACAGGTGCCTTGTAACCAGGTGATGCTCCAGCCAGCATGAAATTTAGTCGTGTTGTACCATCATTTTACTTGTGGTTTAAGCAAATAATAATACAATTTGGTTGGCTAAATTCCTAATTGCCAGCCCATCCTCGTTTGTTCAGTATCCAGGTAGATACCTAACATGGTGCACCACGAGAAAGTGAGGATTGGACATTAGGTCAAAAGCCCTGGTCGGTTCTCTGCATTTCTTTAAAAGCTGTGTGTATGTCTCCTCTTAATTATGCAGCTTTGACCCTTAAACATCCTCTGGTAACTTGATTGAATAATTTGCAGTTTTTATTGCCAGTAGATTCTCAGAAATACTACCTTCTCCTCATTACAGCATATCTGCCGTATAATGATTATTTTCAGTGGATTCATATTTAGTGTATTTGAAAATATAATTGTAGATATATTAATTTTAGATAGGTTTAAAAATGGCATCAAAAAACTGTCAGAACAAAGTGGTGGCAAAGCACAGAAACATTTGTCTAGCTGAACAGAAGTGTTGCAACACCACTGTTGATGATATAAGTGAGGAGAACTTTAAAATATCCCGAATAAGCAAACTATTAGACAATTAAGTCGAGAAATGATTAAAGAAACTCAGACAGGATAAAAACAAAAATGAGCAGACAAGAGGCTGGAAAATAGTCAAGTATGTAAATTAATAATGAATAATAATATAAATTTTAAAAAAAGGGTCAAAGCTGTATAACTGAGAGGAGACCTCCACATAGCCTTTAAAGGAATGCGGAGAACCGACCAGGGCTTCTGACCTAATGTCCAATCCTCACCTTCTCGTGGTGCACCCTGTTGGGTATCTACTTTGATACTGAACGAACGAGGATGGGCTGGCAATTTGGGATTTAGCCGACCAAATTGTATTCTTATTGGTTAAACCAAAATAAAAAATGATGGTACAACATGACAAAATTTCATGCCGGCTGGGGCGTCGCCCGGTTAAACAAGGCCCCCGTTGTTTTTGCCAGGGAACCAGGGCGAACAGCGAAAAGTCAGCTACTGGAACAAATCTGAAAACAAACCCCAACTCAACATCACCAGAGTTAAAGATCGGTACTATCAACGTAAGAAGCCTGAATGGCAAAGAAATGGAGTTAGCTGAGGAATTAGATAAGTACCAGATCGACATAATAGGGGTGACTGAAACAAAAAAGACCAAAACTGGTGAGATCTTTCTGAGCAATAAATACAAAATGTTATATTCAGGCAATAACAATCAAGGAAAAGAAGGAGTAGCCATAGTATTCAACACAAAATACGAGGCTAATCTTCTTGAATGGCAGTCAGTCTCAAGTAGAGTAATGTGGGCAAATATCCGAATGGGGAACTGGACAATGAGACTTATTTGTGCCTATGGTCCCACAGAAGGCTCTACTAAGGTAGAAGTGGAGGAATTTTTTGAGGCTTTAGAAAAAGCAACTGACACAATGAAAAAGGAAAAGTTGGTCCTTGTTGGGGATCTAAATAGTAGAGTAGGAAATGATTGTGAGACATACAAAAATATTTTGGGAAAATTTGGAGAAAAGAGCAAAGCTAATAATAATGGCAAATATCTGTTGGATTTCTGCTCAGGACATGGACTGGTTATTACTAACACCATGTTCCAACATAAAAATGTGCACAAATTCACATGGAGAGAAGAGGCTAGGAATAAGAAAAGTCTCATTGACTATGTTATTGTTGATAGTGATGTTTTCTCCCTGGTGCAGGACACCAGAGTGTACAGAGGATTTGAAATTGGAAGTGATCACTATTTAGTCTTGAGCAGGATAAAATTGAATTTCATATTGAAAAGAATAACATGTAAGAAAGTTTTAAAGCGAATAAAAGTTGAGCAGCTCTCAGATGTAAACTGTAGACTAAAATACAGAAATATTATTGAAAAGAAAATGAAAGAGTTTGAGAACAGGAATCAAACCTTGGAGATTCAGTGGCAAACTCTGAAGGAAACATTGATTGATTCTGCCAGAGAGGCATGTGGTGAGGTTGTGTGCAAAGATAAAAAAATCAGAACTCCCTGGTGGACACAGGAAGTTAAAGAGGCAGTGAAGGAAAAGAAGAAAGCATATCAAAAGTTCCTGGCAAATAAGTCAGCTTTTACTCTTACAGAATACAGAGACAAATGTAAGAAAGCTAAACAGTGTGTAAAACTAGCTAAACAAAAGTCATGGGAGGACTTTGGCAAGAATATAGAAAATAAATATCAAGAAGGTGGCAAAATATTCTGGAGGTTGTTGAAGAAGCTTAGGAATGGAGGAAAGAGTGCTGTAAAAGGAATTAGAGATGATAAAGGTGAAATGAAAACAGGAGAAAAAGATATCCTTGAAGTATGGAGTAATTACTTTGAAAAACTGCTAAATGAAACAAGCAGTGATGACAGCACAGTGATAAAAAAACACTGACCAGGCATGCAGTCAGGAATACATACCCATACTTGAATTAGAAAAAGCCATCAAAGGCTTGAAATGTGGAAAGGCAGCAGGAGTAGATGATATTCGACCAGAAATGCTGAAGTATGGTGGTATAAGTGTCTTACAGTGGCTGCACTGCATAGTTCAGAAAGCCTGGACAGAGGGACGAATTCCTGATGATTGGAGTAGAGCTCTCATAGTACCCATATATAAAAAGGGAAATAAAACTGAATGTGAGAATTACAGAGGTATTTCCCTACTGAGTGTTCCTGGCAAGATCTATGCAAGTATACTTGAGAAACGGTTGAGAAGAATTGTGGAAGAAAAGCTTGGTGAAGAACAAGCTGGATTCAGGCCAAATAGAGGCTGTCAGGATCAGATCTTCACTTTACGACAAATAGTCGAGAAAGCATGGGAATATAACAAAGATCTGTATTTAAGTTTTGTTGATTTGGAAAAGGCATATGACAAGGTGCCAAGAGAGAAGCTATTCAATACGCTGCAGTTATATGGTGTCAATGGGGCATTATATCAAGCAATACTTAGTCTGTATTTGAGTTGTGAGTCAGCAGTTAGAATTGAAGGAAGTACAGGAAGATGGTTTAATGTTAAATCTGGTGTGAGACAAGGATGTACATTATCCCCTCTGTTATTCATTATCTATATGGATCACATTATGAAGGAATGTGGTATTAAACCTGATATCAAAATTGGAGATGTTAATGTCAGCTCTTTGCTTTATGCGGATGATGTTATACTTCTAAATAAATCCGCTACAAGTCTGCAAGATTCTCTGACTAAATTGAATAGCTGTTGTAATAGATATGGTATGAAGGTTAGCAATAAAAAGACAAAGACAATGAAAATAGGCAGAATCATTGAAAATGTCAACTGTGTTGTGAATGGAGAACCTGTGGAACAAGTAAAACATTTTAGCTACTTGGGCACAATTTTTACTGAAGATGGTAAACTAAATATAGAAATAGACAACAGAATCAGCAAAGCTGGTATCGTGGGAAGTCAATTGAATAAATTCATATGGAATAAGAAAGAAATTAGTCGGAACACTAAATTAGCTGTATACAAAACTGTGTTCAAACCAATTTTAACTTATGGATCTGAGAGCTGGGTCAGAAGTAAAACACTTGACCTAAGACTAGAGACCGTAGATATGAGAGTCCTGAGAAAGATTAGAGGCGTGAACAGATGGCATCAATGGCAATATCATATTAAAAACGAGGATATTAGGAAAGAACTTGACATTGTCAGCATCCAGGAATGCGTTAGCAGAGCTAATCTCAGATGGTATGGTCACTTAAATAGAATGGGAGAGGAAAGATTAGCAAAACAAGTGTTCTCTGCCAGGTTGGCAGGAAAACGACCGAGAGGAAGACCAAGATATAGGTGGATTGATACGGTACAAAGTGCCTTAGACGATAGAAATATAAGATCTGATAATGTTGGAGTCTTGACAAGTAACAGACTGATTTGGAGGAAAATTGTAGATAGGAAGTTAGTAATGATGTAATTTTGTCATGTAGTACTGTCATATCCTGTACACCCCTTGAGGGTACATGGCAGGAATTTGATGATGATGATTTTAAAAAAATCATAAATCTGCTAATGCCTTTACATCTGGCAAAGATACAGAGAGCCATCTTTTAGTCCCTAACATGGTATATTATTTGTCTGAAATAGTGCAGATTCTACAGTCGATTTTCTTGTTTTTACAGGATGAAAAACCCAAGTTGTCCTTGACATGTTTGTATAACTTGAGTCTCAGCTCAGGATAGATTCCACAGGAATGAAAGAAGGTTTGATAAATCAATTTACAAGGTTCATGCAAAGTCTGTTATGTCTTACTATCAACTTATCAAAATGTTTGGAGTGGTGGTGATGATTTTAGAGAGGTTGGTAAGAATTTATACAGAAATGGATTGACCGACAGGATATATTTTGCAAAGGGAGGTCATGTCAAAACAATTTGCAAAATATTTTATAATAATGTTATGGCTCAGTTGAAATAAAGGGAATTGATACGCTATGATACTGTTGGACTTTTCTAAAGCATTTGATGGGATACCACACAAAAGGCTGTTGCCTAAACTAGAGAATATGGGATTGGATTATAAACTACTGACTTGGATTTGGATAAGCAGATGGCTATTATCAGAAATAACATTGTGTGTGGGGGTGGGGGGTGGGGAGGTAATCTCCAAGATTTAATGTGACCAGTAATCTGTCTCAGGGATCGGTCCCTGCAGCATTTTGTTCAATCTGTACATTAATGATATTGAGAAGAACCTGACAGATGTTCAGTTATTCTCTAATGATACAAAGATAGCAAGGCAATCAAAGATGCTGCTGACATCCACCATTTATAAAATGATTTGAATAATCTGGAACAGTGGGCAAATGATAATGGCTGTTAATTCAATGTTAGTAAGTGTTAGTGCGATGAGATTTCAAACAGCATATTATATTTGTGTGATTATTCTACAAGAAACTAATTAGGCTAAAGATCTTGTTGTTATGGTAAATAGGAATAGAAGTTCCAAGTCTGATTACAAATACCATTCAGAGGATAATTGCGAGGTTGAAATGAACATTGATACTTAAGCCAAGGATCTGGATGGCACACATTCAGCCTACCTAATATGAAAGATCCAGCATAAGTCAGGACTCTAGCCATTCTGTAACTAGTATTAGAAACCATTCCATACTAACTGGCTGGAATGATGTTAATATATATATATATATTAGACAACACTAATAATAGGACTCTAGCGTTGATGTATAATTTTTTAATTTAATTTAATTTAATTTTTATTATTTTTTTTATTTTTATTTTTTATTTTTATTTTTATTTATTTATTTATTTATTTATTTTTACCAGAGGTCAGGCCAACAATTGTGGTAGCGGTTGGTCAGTATCTTTAGCGAACCAGTTTGATTGTAGTATAGCTTGTTTCCTGTGTATATTTGTACGCTCCAGAAGATGACCTTGACATAAAGGTCGAAACGTCGAATATAGATTTTAGTTATATTAAACTAAAGTTTTATTCAAACACGGTAGTTGTCTCCATAATTTTCAAAAATGCATTCGGATCACCCTGTAAGCCTAAAAGAAAGGATTCAGATCATCCATGGAAATGATACCCACAAGCACTACAATCGGTATGGTAAGCTAAAGATTTGTATTTCTCTCTTGATCAATTGGCTGGCCTTTTTAAAAAGATGCAGAGACAATAACCTTATTCTGATCTGCATCAGGCTAAAAAAGAAATTTACGTCCGCTAAGGCACTTTGTATCTATGACCGCACAGAAAAAAAAGCAATGCTTAGAGAACAGATTCAAATAGCCTGCCAAAACCTAGCTACAACACAAAATCTGGTTTCTAAATTACAATCAGAACTATCGAACTATGTTAATCCAGACATTCTATAAACACTTGAACGAATTACTGACAATTCGGCCAAACATACCCTGGAAAAGAATAAAGAAAAACTCAAGAAAAAATTCCACAGTTTGAAACAACGGCAAAATATGGCAGCCAATCACAGGAATCCATCCAATCAGAGGACTTCCTCCCTGATAAACAACAACAATGAACAACAAACAAGGGAGACAAGGAGCGACCAACCACCGACAAGCAAGAACCATGTGATTAACCTATCAAGCCACACCATGAACAACGGCGAACTTACGCTTCTGAATAAAGCTGAATAGAAACTGAACTATGCAATAGCACCAAAAAAGGTAAACAAATTGGATTTTATCTACCACATTGAAAGAGGCATTAGATCCCTACCGAACAATATAGCAGATAAAATACGACTAGAAACCAGTAATGTCCTAAATACTAAGAAAACCATACAGAACAACCTGACTAAAACAGAATTAGCAGCAATTAAATCATTAAAAGCCAAACAAAACAATAATAATGAAAGCGGATAAAGGCAGTGCCACTGTTGTCCTTGACAGGTCAACATACATACTTCAAATGAACCAACTAGTAGCCGATAACAACACGTATAAAATGGTAAATTATAACCCAACAAAAAGGATAAAGGATAAAACAGAAAAACTACTCAAGTCCGTCACTTTGCCACCAGACACGGTTAAAAAACTCAAACCCCACTACGCCCGCCTCCTCAGATTATATGGAGTTCTGAAAATACACAAACAAAAATGTGCCCCTTCGACCAATCGTGGAAGGAATAGACAGTCCCAATTACCACCTAGCGAAAAAATTAGTGGCAACACTCAAGGAGTTGGTAGGTCATTCTCCCTCCTACATAAAAAACACACAACACTTTATAAACAAAATCAAAAACGTAACACTCGACAAAGACGACTTATTAGTCAGTTTTGACGTTTCTGCCCTTTTCACTAATGTCCCCATCAATGACACAATTGTCCTACTACAGAACAAATTTCCGCCCGACATTACGGCCCTCTTTGCCCACGTACTTAAGTCCGGTTACTTCGTGTGGCAAAAACAAATTCTACCTACAAAAAGAAGGTACAGCCATGGGCTCACCACTATCCCCCCCAATCGCTAACTTCTACATGGAAACCTTTGAGCAAAGGGCTCTTGATTCTGCCACGCTATGACCGACAGTCTGGCTCAGATACGTTGACGACGTGTTCGCGATCTGGCCGCACGGGCGACAAACACTAAACACATTCCTCAGCCACCTGAACAAACAACACGAATGCATACAATTTACCATCGAAATCGAAAACCAAAATTCGCTCCGGTTCTTAGACACACTAGTTACCCGTCTTCCTTCAGGCAGTCTATCCTTCACGGTCTACCGTAAACCGACACACACTGGCCAATACATACGTGCAAATTCATACCACCACCCATCACAAAAATATGGAGTCATTAGCACCCTTAAAAACAGAGCCACAGCTATTTGCTCTAACCAGCTAGCCCTGAAACAAGAACTAAAAATCATTAGTGACACATTCATAAATAATGGCTAGAACAGAAATACTGTTAATAAAATACTCTATAAAACTACAACAAAAACGAATCTAGATTACAGTAAAACCATAGCCATCCCATACATTAAAGGGTTATCAGAAAAAATCAACAGAATCCTACAACATTATAACCTCAATGCCACCTTTAAACCACCCACTAAACTTAAAACCATATTCAGCTCCTCTAAGGATCCTCTCCTCCCATTAGCACATCCTGGAGTCTATTGCATCTGCTGCACCTGTAACTTACCGTACATTGGTGAAACAGGACGGACAATCCCTATACGCAAGAAAGAACACATTAGACACATTAAATATAACCATTATGGGGAAGCAGGCCTCTCAGACCACGCACTCAACACCTTACACCAAATCAACTGGAATAGCACCTGCTCCTAACACTGCACAAAAACCTGGTACGAAAGGAAATTTAAGGAATCCTGCGAAATCCTGATAAACCACCCAAATATCAATAACAAAGATGGCATGAAAATTCCAAGGATCTGGATGGCACACATTCAACCTACCTAATATGAAAGATCCAGCATAAGTCAGGACTCTAGCCAATCCGTAACTAGTATTAGAAACCATTCCATACTAACTGGCTGGAATGATGTTAATATATATATATATATTAGACAACACTAATAATAGGACTCTAGCGTTGATGTAAAATTTTTTAATTTTTTTTTATTTTTTATTTATTTTTATTTATTTATTTATTTATTTATTTTTTTCACCAGAGGTCAGGCCAACAATTGTGGTAGCGTTTGGTCAGTGTCTTTAGCGAACCAGTTTGATTGTAGTATAACTTGTTTCCTGTGTATATTTGTACGCTCCAGAAGATGACCTTGACATAAAGGTCGAAACGTCGAATATAGATTTTAGTTATATTAAACTAAAGTTTTATTCAAACACGGTAGTTGTCTCCATAATTTTCAAAAATGCATTCGGATCACCGTGTAAGCCTAAAAGAAAGGATTGATACTTAAGGATAAAGAAGTCATTTTGTCTCTTTACAAGGCCTTGATATGACCTCACCTGCACTACTCCATGCTGGTTTGGTCTCGTGGGTTCTGAGGGGATAAAAATATCCTGTGGAAAAGGTACAATAAAAAGTATTGGTATTATGGAGTGTAGGTTGTGAAGACGGATTATGAGTAGATTCAAGTCTCTATTAAACAAGAGAAAGAGAGGTAATGTGATAGTTATATAAACTTCTGAAAAGGTGTTATAGATTATCTTCTTCGTAATATGGATTTTAGGCCAGGTGGCCTGTTCTGGGCTCATGCCATCTCTTTTTTACTGATTCTTCTTTTTCCCACTTATTTTATATCTATATATTTTCAGTAGTCTCTGCTGTTGTCCATTCGATTTAAATGTTCTATCCATTTTTGTTTACACTGTCTTATGTAGTAATTAATTGGTTTTATATTCAGGGATTGTAAAATTTCTTCATTTGTTTAATGGTCCCACTTGGTATATCCAGCTGTTTTTCTGAGAAATTTCATTTTTGCTGTTTGAATTCACTTTTCATCTTTTATGGCCCATGTTTCATTTCTGTATAGTCAAGTTGGTTTTGGACATTATATGGTCTTATTTTATTGTGTTTTTGTACTAGGAATGGTTTAAATATATTATTTATTATGCCATTTTCTTTGACAAAGTTTGATATTTTAGTGTCTGTCTTTTTCTTCTTCGTATGATAAATCACATTTCCAAGTAGTTGAAAGTATTTACTTGTTCTAATATTTTATTATCTATCACTGTTTTACTTCTTATTGGGTTTTCTCCTTTGAATGCCATTATTGATTATCTTTAGATATTGTCATATATTTTGAGATATCATTTAATGATCTTTGTAAATAATCTTCTGATGTAGCTAATACTATTTGATCATCTGCAAATAGTAGTGTATTTGTCTTATTTTATATCCTGTGTCATTTGTGGGGTTATTTGTATACCAAATGGGTTATACTGTTCCAGATTGTTATAATTTTATTTATATATATTGAAAAGCAGAGGTGAGAGGGTACATCCTTGTCGTACTCCTCTTGATATATCTTTTCATTCTAACATGTTCTAATTTAACTGCTATTTTATTTCCTGTATAAAAGTTGGTTTGATATATTTAAATTGGTTAATATTTTAAACAATGTTTGTCTACTAATTTTGCCCAAGGCTTTTTCATAATCAATAAAAGCCACGTGTTTCTTTTTGAAATTCTCTTCTCTTTTCTATTAATCATTTTAGATTAAAAATTGGATCTATGCAGGATCGACCTTTTTGGAAGCCATTTTGTTCTTCTAGTCTTCTACAATACTGTTTAGCTTCTCTTTTAATATTATTATTATTATTATTATTGTGACACCTCCAGGGAGTCCAAAGACTCATTGAGAGAGAGAGAGAGAGAGAGTGTGCCAACAACATCGAACGATTGATCCCGTCCAACTACTAACCACGCTCAAACTTGCTCAAGCCATTAATAGCAGAAGCTCTACCAATTGACCGACCTTTGCTGGATACCTGCATATATTTTATATCCTGTATTTAGCAGACTAATCCCCCTATAGTTATTGCAATAATCTTTATTTCCGTTTTTATATATTGGGATAACCATTGCTTTTTTCCAAGAGATAGGAGTTTTTCCAGACATTCAGACCATATTAAAAAATTTCAGAAGTCTTTCATTAAATTTTTCACCTGCATTTTTGTATAGTTCTATATTTATATTGTCTTCTCCTGGTGTTTTCCTATTTTTCATCTTCTTTATTGTATTTTTCAGTTCTAACAGTGTGATATTTTCCGTTAGGTCATTCTTTGTTTTGTAAAATTTTATTTTGTTTTTCTCGTCTGTCCACAGATTTTGAAAATAGATCACCTATTTTTCTAAACCTATCGTTTGTATTTTTATCTTTTCTTTTATTTCTTTATTCATGTATTTTATTACTTTATAGGTTTGGCTTGTGGCTTAAATATATCCTTTTCTAGTTCTGTTACAAAAGTGTTCCATCCCTATCTGTGATTTTTTCTTATTTCTCATTTTGCACTTGCACTGTTTCTTTTATACTCTATTTCTGCTTCTATTGTTTTGGTAACTTTTTGGTTTTTATTATATTTTCTATTTCTTTGTTCTAGCCTTATAGTCCTCTTTTTCTAATCCATTTGTGCTTTATTCCTAAGCTCTCCTGTTGCTGCTTTTATGAGAATTTATTTCACATTTTCCTATTCCTCTTCTATGTCACTTGATTCATGTGTAGTTTATATTTTTAAGTTTGTGCATTTTTGATATTGTTATCTAACATGGGGATCCTGTATTGAAGAAATTTGGTAACTCAGTTGATAAAAATTTTCAATTTTATGTATTTTTAGCCACTTCAGTTTAAATTGAATTTTTGCTGATAACATATAATGATCAGAGTTTAATTCAAAGCCTGAATATGCTCTTATGTCTAAAATTAATTCCACTAATTTAAAATTTGTGATAATGTAGTCAGTTATATTTTATATATTTCATTGTGTTTAAACACCGAATTCATTATTTTCATATTATTATAAATGACAAAATGACAAATCTTGATTACATGTATCTTCGCCAAATTTACCCATGTTTGTTTTGTATTTTTTGATTTTGATTCTAGCATTTAAATCTGCTAGTAGTAAATAGTCAGTTTTGTTTGTTTTATATATGGCATTCTGTAATTATTTATTAAATATATTACTATCTTCTTCTTTTCCCTCTTCTGGTGCATATGCACCAATTATTGTTATGTGGCCTCTAATGTCTTGAGTCTAATTTCTATTAGTCTTTCGTTCAAATAGTTACAATATACAATATTGTTCTTTAGAGATTTATGTACCATAATCATTATACCTGCTTTTGCTCTTTCTTCTTTTTTTACCCCACTGTAGATTTGTATATAGTTTCTTTCTTTTGTACCTTTTTTGTTTTTTTCTTTGTTTCTGTTACTGTAATATCTTGAGAGGGCCAGACGGATGGTTGTGTTTTCAGAGAGCTCCCGAAAGCTAAGTACAATTTTGAGTAAAAATTAGATTATAGGTTAAAATCATAACGTAATATTGCCTAATTTTGGTAGCTTGTTGTGTCTGTGGGATTTTGGTGTGAATTACGTTATTTAATTTAGTATATAACGTTACGTTTCATAGATTTGAATATGGCGGCAATGCGACGTAAGATAATGGCGTCCAAAAATACGACGCCATTGTTCAAAAACTATAATGTGGGAGAGTTTGTCCAATGTGATGTGTGTGGGATATATGCATTCCCGAATGTGGCTGGAATTTGGATTGAAAGTGATAGTGGTGGGAGAATGTGCAGAAAGTGTAAGCAAAGTGAGGAGTTGAAGTATGTGTCAGGTAGTGAGATAGTTATGGTTGAAGAAAGCCAGAATTGCCAGAATGTGAGTGAAAATAGTGGCTTGATAGAGAATTGCGATGTACAAGATGGCAATGAGAGCGGTGGTCTAAGAAAGAGTGAAAGCAACCATACTGAGAGAGAAAATGGTTTAAATGATAAAAATAATGAGGAATTATTTGTAGGAAGTGAGATCGCTAGGTTGCGCGCAGTGATACAAAATGCGCAGCGGCAATCAGAGCACCCGCAAAACTCTTTCCAGAGTGATTAGGCTAATGTAAATAACCCGCGTAAGAGTGAGCGAGTTTCTGAAATGAAGGAAAGAGTGTTGTATGGTGACTCATTATTAAGAGGGGTGATAGATGGCAGTGTAACTAAATCGTACTTACCGGGTGCGAAATTTAAGGATGTAAGTGAGATTATTAGAGTGCAAAAACAGAGGGTGAAAGAATTAATAATTGTGGCGGGTACGAATGAATTGAAAGGTGATAAATTTTTTATGAGAGATGACTTGAAAGTATTGTTAAAGGTAGCGAAAGAAAAGAGTGACAGAGTTAAAATGGTGAGTCTGTTGCCGTGGTATGACAGAGAGGAGTTTAGGAGGAAGGCCATAATCGCAAATGTCATTATGCGTAGGTTATGCAGACGGTGTGATGTGGAATTCGTGGACGTGTGGAATGAGTTTGAAGGGCGAAAGGACTTATACAAGATGGATGGCCTGCATTTGAATGGACTTGGTGTGCGGAGACTGGAAAGAGTGTTGCTGAATGAAGTGAAAATGGATGTGCAAAACCAGGGAAACTAGAACTACCAAGGAGGGGGGGGGGGGAAATGGATATGCAGACATCAGTGAGACAGATGAGTGTAAGAATGTATATAATGTACCCGAGCCAGCACTAAGGACAAAAAATGGGAATGGGTCATTTAGAATAACGCATCAATATAGGGATGGGACTAAGGGATCACTGCATTTCATGTATACTAATGCCAGGAGTATTAGGAACAAGAAGGAAGAATTTTTGACCATGATTGGCTCTTCCTGGCCACAGGTTATTGGCATTAGTGAAACATGGCTGATGGAAGAAGATATAGTTAGTGGGATAGAATGTGTAGGTTATAGTGTGTTTAGGAGGGACAGAGAGAATAAAATGGGGGAGGGGTATTATTGATGATAGCTGATGAACTGTGGCCAGGAAGAGCCAATCAAGGCCAAAAATTCTTCCTTCTTGAAAGGAGAATTGAAGTTGTATCGCAGGATAGTGAAAGGAGCTCATTTGAGGCTATTTGGTGTGAGATTGAGACTGGCAGAATAAAATATACAGTTGGGTGCTGCTATAGACCAGGTGATGGAATAGATGTTGGAGATAGTATGCATAGGGAAATTGATGAAATGAGTAGAAGGAGGGTAATTATTATGGGGGATTTCAACTATGGTAACATTGATTGGAAGGAGGAGAGGACACATGTGAGGAAGGAAAAGGATTTTATTCAATTATTATGGGATAACTATCTGAGACAGCATGTAATTGAAAATACTAGGGGTGTGAGAGTGCTTGACCTGGTAATAGCATCTGAGAATTTGACTGTAATGAATATGACCATGTTGCCACCTATTGGTGAGATTGATCATAAGGTCTTGACCTGGGAAGTTGCTAAATGTGTGGAATTTTCGATTACGACAGGGTATATGTGGAATTACTGTGCTGGCAAGTATGACAAGCTTAGGAGATTGCTTGGATTAGTGCCATGGCATGTACAACTGCAAGGGCTGGACGTCGATAGAGCATGGGAAGTGGTCAAGGAGCATTTACAGGGGGTAATGGCTGATTTTATACCTAGGGTCCGAATAGTAAAACAAGTAGGGGTTAATTGGATGAATAACACCATTAAGCTTGAGCTGCAAAAAAAGAAACAACTGTGGAGGAAATTTAAAGAAAGGGGTGACCTGCAGGCACACGAACGGTATAAAGTGCAGGCCAGAAAGGTAACGAGTGTGGTAAAAAAAGCAAATGCGGATTATGAAAGGAAACTAGCTTTGCAAGCAAAAGAGAATCCCAAACAGTTCTTTCAATATGCTGCAAGCAAGAAAAAAACTGTACACGGCAAAATGATTTTAAGGAATGATGATGGTAAGGAGGTCACTGAATCAGTCGATATAGTGGAGTTACTGAGCACGCACTTTGCAAAAGCATATCATCCAGGTGGTGACATTGAAAAAATGAAGGAACCATTAGTTTATACGGGAATAGTGATGAATGAAGTGGAGGTGACTAGTCTATTACAGAACCTTAATGTGAACACATCTGTGGGATTGGATGGTATGCCGGCACGGGTCTTGCGTGAAGCGGCTAAAGAATTATCACTGGTTTAGTCCCGAAGGTGTGGAAAGAGGGGAAAATAGTTTCACTGCATAAAGGAGGATCCAAGACTACGGTTGCAAATTACCAACCGATCAGCATATCAGGAGTTGTTGTCAAGGTCAGAGAGAAAGTAGTCAGGGGAAAAATACAGGAATGGATTGATGAAAACGAGATACTGTACAGGGGACAGCATGGCTTTGTGAAGGGTAGATCATGCTTCAGTAACCTGCTAAAGTTTTATAACAAGGTGATGGCTGAACTGGATAAGGGAAATGGGTTTACAGTGATACTGCTGGACCTGGCAAAGGCGTTTGACAGGATACCACATGGAATACTAATCCGTAAACTACAACATATAGGATTGGTGAGATGGATAGGTGGTTGGTTGATGGAGAGATATCGAAGAGTAGTTTATTCAGGAGTAGAGTCCAAAAGACGGCCTGTGACTAGTGATGTGCCACAGGGTTCTGCTCTTGGACCACTGCTGTTTAATTTGTTCATTAACGATATTGGGAAGGGTCTAACTGGAACAATTCATTTGTTCGCTGATGATGCAAAGTTGGGTAGGGCAATAGTGAATGCAGAAGATGTCAAAGTCTTGCAAGATGACTTAGATAGATTGGAGTTCTGGGCTAAGGAGAATGGATGTCAATTTAATGTGACAAAATGTAAGGTTATGCATTTTGGGGTGAAAAGATTAGCAGCAGTATACCACATTGGTGGAACTGTACTCCAAGAGATTGATGAGGCCAGGGACTTGGGAGTGTTGGTGGATTGGGAGATGAAGTTTAGGGGGCACATTGCAAAAGTAGCTAAATCAGCTCATCAACTCACTTGGTTATTGAAAAATACCTTGACGAGCAGAGACAAGCAAGTTATTGTACCTCTGTACCGAGCCTTGATAAGACCTCATCTCGACTACTGTGCCCAGATTTGGTCACCTCGGTTCCTTCTTGATGGGGAGGAGGTGGAAAGGATCCAGAGGCGAGTGACTAAGATGATAACAGGTCTATGGAATGAACCATATGAGAATAGGTTGAAGATTTGTGGGTTGCAGAAACTAGTTGATAGGCGGAGGAGGGGAGATATGATTGAGACATTCAAATTGCTAAAGGGATTCTATAGGATTCAGAGGATATTTTTGAGATCAGGACTGATGGTGGGAGAACTAGGGGACACCTATGGAAGCTGGGCAAGAGTGTGGTTAGCAGGGGTGTTAGAGCTGGGTTCTTTACTTTTAGAGTGTTAAATGAGTGGAATAAGCTGCCAGAGTCTGTTGTGGGTGCTATGACGGTGAATGAGTTCAAGACAAGGTATGATAGATACTGTGAGAATGTAATCGCATAGTTGTGTGGACATGATGTTTAGGGCTTCCCTCGATGAGTCTAAGGACTCCTGGAGTCGCCCGAAATAATAATAATAATCTTTATATTAGCTTGGTTTAATTGTTTATCAAGTTCCTCTTCTTTGTGTGAGATGCTTCTCATGTTCTATGTTGCAATCTTCATTATGTGTTCCTTTTTCCAATTTCGTTTACCTTATCTTCTTTTGGTCTCCCTGATAATCCATCCAGGTTTTCTTTGGATGAGACTTGAAAGTATATTGAATTTCCCCAAGGCAGGTTACTAGCCCATCGCTGGGTAAGTCCAGTGGTAGGGATGCTATGTAACACCTCTGGACAGGCAGAACTAACATTATTTCAGGTTATTGACTTATAAATGTTTTCATTATATGGAAGATGGGAAGAGGACAAGGGATATCTGTGGAAGTTAAGTTTGTGTGTTACCGAGTGAGTTTAGAGATTTTTTTTTTTCTCACAGAGCTATGAGGAAGTACACCAGTTTGTCTGGTGAATGCATCTAGTGTGAATGAATTTAAAAGATAGTACGACAGTACGTGTTAGTTTTCTGTGGCCTTCCTCAACGACTCCTCGACACTAGAGGTCTCAGATAATAATAATAATAACTCACAACCTTGAAACCTTCTATAAACATTATTTATTGTAACAACCCACTTCAACTAGCAATGGCTTGCTAGTTTCAAGATGAAATATTTCTAAATAAATTTCTAACATTTACTATGTTTATGTGTTAAAAGTATATTCATTGCATCTTGTTGTTGGTTCTTCTATGCTTGGTCCTTCTATGGTGTATAGAAGGAATCTGCATCTGTCTTCAGGAACTCATAGCTGAGATCTTTTTGAGTAGAAATAGTTCTGATTCAAATCCATTACTCAAATGTTGATCTTTTGTTGAAAATGGACAGGACAGCATGTCCTGTCCATTTTCTAATGCCACATGTGGTTTGTTTTTATAGATTTTGCATTGGAAATGGTATTGTGTTTTATTGTAGTTAATGCCAATTTTCCAAATTGAAGGATTATTATTAGAAACATGTTTAGCAGACTTTTTCAAAAAATTTGTGGTTGAGTAAAATATTTTAAGATGTTTGCATTTCATCTGTGCATACATTTAAACAAGATGGGTGAAGAAGGAAATATAACTGTGGCAATACAGTGAAGTTCTCATATAAATGCATTAAGAATTTCCATGTATTTTGGTATTCCACAAATAACAATACATGTTATTTGTGGGATTCTTAAATATAACATGAGTGTTATATTTAAGAATGCTGGTGGTTAGTAATCGTCAGTAGTGTTGATCACAAGGGGAAAAACAAAGGAGTTCAATAGAGGGCTTATCATGGATATCTGTCTGGTTGGAGCTACACTTTTTAAAAACAGCAGAGCTGACATTTCTCAAAAGTAGAGATATATTGGGTGTTTAATCAGTGGAAAAATTCTTTGTTTGTCTAGGAGGTGTAACTGTTGGCCTGAAACAGGGATGAGATTACTGTTGTCTCAGAAGGCTTGTACAGACAAACAGAACCCTATGTGCAGCAATTGACCAAAGCATTTAATGAAGGCTGTTCCTGACCCATATCTCACCAAATGTGTAGGGAATTTAAGAGGATTGGTATTGACAGTTGCATGCCTATATGGAAACACTGATTTCTGCAAAGTTTCTAATTCGGTGGCCAGTATGTGTATAAAGAAGGCTTCTATCACTTACAGCATAGGTTACTTCAAGAGTTTGGGATCAACTCCAGTTCTGTACTTTTTTAAAGGTGTCAGTTCTATTTGGTATCAGTACATCTTGTTGAAGGTAACAATGCTTGCAATTCACATGTATGTTTAGGACAAATCATCAGATCACTATGGAAAATAACCTGTGAACCACAAAATCTTTGGTTCACAGGTTTAGTGAGTCATATCACCAGACCTGATCCATATGGATCAGGTCTGGAGATATGAAGGCTGACAAAATATGACTAGAGATATGACTGACAAAATCTCTTTGTTTAGCAACGTTTTTTTTAATTGTGAGGTGCCATTTCCAGCTATCAAGTTGTTTATGCACTGGAAATATTTGGTTTATTTTAGCTTGTTCGAGAAAGAGAAGAATCTGAACACGAGAAGTGGAACATCTTAAAACATGCAAGAGATGAAGCAGAGCGTTCTGTTGCACTGAGTGCACAACTTGGGTTGAAGGAAGCTCAGATCTCACATCTTCAGGAGGAGTTGGGGGCAGTAAGTTTGAAACATTGAATCACAAATGAATATTTTGTTTAGTTTTTTGGATTAATGCTTTTTATTTGAAATATGCCTATGAAATGCCCTTAGTAATTTTTCTCTTTTATGAGCAATAATTAATAATATGTACTGCTTTAGAGCAGTATCTGAATCATAGTGTTTTTATAAGAATTTTAAAGACTAGTTAAAAAAATAAAAATAAACTGGAAAAGTATAGATGAATAACAAAAATTCAGTTCTTTGGAGATGACTATTCAAATCTGCTTTCTTATACACTTTATATTAGTATTCTTGAACCATTTTCTTGAATTCAGCTATTATGTGTATATTTAATTTTTTTTTTTCTTCTTTTATTATATGCTCATTTTATAAATATACAACAGCCTTTTGCATTTATTCTCTTACCCATACCTCATTTAAAACACCATTGGATTATTCCCAGAATAATGGCATTATGATAATTGGTAGTTCAATGAAATTAAAAATGATTGCAGTTATCAGTAAGCAATAATTGGTTCAAGTGGCATAGTATAAAAATATCTTTACTTTGAATCCAACAGACTTGTGAATTTCTTTTCTGTGTAGCATGGATGGATATATGCAAATATCTTTAGCTAAACAATTTTCATTCATCACTTAAGGATAAAAGGCAGATAACCAAAGGGGAGTCAGGAGAGATCTCCATAGTTTGTAAGCAATGTAGAGAAGTTACGAGTAATTCTGGTCTAATCAAATCTTTACCTTCCTTTGGTGTTCCTTATTATTGCGATTCCATTTGTATATTGACTTAGCTGACTAAATTGCATTCTTTATTGGGTTAACATCAGATAAATATAGAAGAGCATGATGAAATTTCATCATGCTGTATCATCAAATTAACCTTACTAATTAAAGATGTCAAGAAACTATATTCTTAGTTTAATTCTTTATCCAAGTGTAAGCAAACAAAGTTTGCTCCTGAAATAATTTGGACTGGGCAACTCATATATAGAGGCTAATGACTTCACATTACTTGCCTTAGTATCCCATAATGCAAAGCACATCCTTACCGACATGTATAATGTTGTGCATTATGTGAAGGGTCACTAACCAGACCGGGTTCGACCTTTATTTAGGTCTCATCGGTGGGAGACAGACCCAGAAGTGATACCAAGGTTACCAAGGAAGTAATGCAGAAGTCATATTTCCATATACAAGTAGCCAAAAGATGTTGCACCTTATTACTAAAATATCCTGGATTGAGATAGATGTTGGAAGTTTTTCCACTTGATTTTACTATAAATTAAAGATGCCAAGAAATTATATTCTTGATTTAATTCTTTATCCGAGCGTAAGCAAAAGCAAAGAAAGTGTGCGTGTGAAGTAATTTCATGACTGGGCAACTCGTATATAGAGGCTAATGACCTCACATCGCTTACCCATAATGCATAGCATTATACATGTCTATAATGTATAAAGATATATGCTTTGCATTATGCGATAATAAGGCAAGTGATGTGGAAAAACTTTCAACGTTTATCTCTAATCCAGAGTATTTTAATAATAAGGTGTGACACCTTTTGGCTACTTATATATGGAAATAAAACTTCTTCATTATTTCAATCTTGGTATAATTTCTGGGTCTGACTCTCACTGATGAGACCACAATCAAGGTCAAAACCGGTCTTGGTAGTGACCCTTCCCATAATGCATAGCATTATACATGTCCATAAGGATATGTGCTTTGCATTATGGGATGTGAAGTCATTAGCCTCTATATATGAGTTGCCCAGTCATGGAGTTATTTCTGATTGGGCAACTCACTTCACATGAACTGACTTCACATGCAAACTTTGTTTACTTACACTTGGATAAAGGATTAAACCAAGAATATAATTTCTTCGCATCTTTAATTTATAGTATAACAAATTAACCCATTTGAACAAGTTTCCCTGTCTTGTCATCATTATCATCTATTTTTTGTCTCCAATGCTAGAAGAATGCTTTCCCCATAGTCCTCCATTCTATGCCACTAAATTTTTTCAGGGAAAGCTGATACAAAAAAATGAAACTCAGACTCAATGAAATTAAGAATAGATACAATGCACCATCAGTGTAAGAAGTATCAATGAAAAAGAGGTGGAACTAGCAGAAGAATTGCAAAAATGCCATGATTGGCATTACCAAAACAAAGATGACTAAAATAGGTGAGATAGTCATGTAACATTTATCAAGGAAAGGAATAAATAATTACAGTAAGCAGCACTAAACACAAAGATGACCTTGGTGAATGCCATCTCAAGGATAATGGGGACAATTTTCATAGTACAAAATTGGACAGTGAGACATTTGTGTGGTTGTTTAAGGTATACAGCTAAATGACTAGTAGGAGATCTCACCTAGCCTTGAAGGAATGTTGGGAACTGACCAGAGCTTCTGAAACAGAGTACAATCCTCACCTTCTTGTAGGGGATTCTGTTAAATATCTACCTGGATACCAAACAATTAGGGATGGTCAACAAAATTCTATATTGGCTTGAAGTACAAACAAAATGATTGTGATCAAATGATGTGCTAGTTGGGGAATTAACAGATGCATAAGGTTGTTATTATTTTTTTCAAGGAACTAAGGCAGATGATGAATCGGCTAATAGAACAAATTCAACCTTGATAAGAATTTAAGATTTGGAAAAGAAGTGGAGGTTGAAGAATTTTAGTAATTACAGTATTATATTCCTTAGTCTTCTATGGTTTGAATTCATGACACTGACATTAACTATATGGAGACTGAAATAAAAATAAATAAATTAAATAAAGAAATTGCTTTTTTTTTTATTAATTCTGTTAGTTTGCATTCCTTTTGAGATGTTTCTGGATCAAAAGTTTATATCCCAAAGAGTTCTTCCGCTATGTGGCAAGTAAAAGGAAGAATGACTTTGGAAGGATAACTTTAGTGGGTGCTGATGGTATTGAGGTGACAAAGTCAGATGTAATAGTTGAGTTACTTGAGTGATCACTTTTCAAAAGTCTATCACCCAAGTGAGGATATCTCTGTACCTGTAGCAATAACTAATGTGAGAATTGAAGCTAAGAAATCAGAGGTATTTAATATATTGCAAAATTTAAATGCAAATACTGCTGTAGGTTTAGATGGAATATCAGTTCAGGTGTTGTGCGAATATGCAAAGGAATTGTCAACCCCTCTTACTTGGATATTTAACTTAAGTTTGAACTCTATTATGGTCCCTAGGGAGTGGAAGTTAGGCAAAGTGGTTCCTATGCATAAGGGTGGCTCTAAAACTGTCGTAGTTAATTACAGACCAATCACCATCTCAGGAGTAGTGGTAAAAGTATTGGAAAAGTTAAAGACAAAATTCAAGAATGGGTGGATCAGGATATGATTCTCAATAGAGGCCAATCTTAGCAATCTATTAACTTTTCATAATAGAATGACATCTGAGTTGGACAAAGGAACTGGCTGCACAGTGGTACTTCTGGATTTTGCTTAGGCTTTTGACAGGATACCCCATGGAACACTTATGCAAATTGGAGCAGATGGGAATGGATACTAAATTGGTGATATGGATAGGAGAATGGCTCAGGGAGAGATACCAGAAGGTGGTGTATGACGGAGCTGAGTCCAGGATGAGGCAGGTGACCAGTGGTGTGCCTCAGGGCTCTGTGCTTGGACCATTGTTGTTTAATTTGTATATAAATGATATAGGAAATAGCTTAAAGGGAGATATACAGTTGTTTGCTGATGATGCAAAGTTGGGTAGCGAAAAAATCAAGCTGATGTTGAAAGTTTGCAGGATGATTTAAATAAGCTGGTAGAATGGGACAAAAAGTAATGGATGTCAGTTCAATGTGGAAAAGTGTAAAGTTATGCATTTTGGGATTAAAAGATTACCAGCTGTGTACTACATTGATGGAACAGTACTTCAAGAGATTGATGAGGCTCGGGACTTAGGGGTGTTGGTAGATAGGGAGATGAAGTTCAGGGGACACATTGCTAAGGTGTCCAAGATTGCACATAGGATTACTTGGTTGTTGAAGAACACATTGACATCCAGAGATAAAGAGGTTATTATTCCCCTTTATAAAGCATTGATTCTTCCACGTTTGGATTACTGTGCTCAGGTCTGGTCACCTGGATTCCTTGGAGATGAGGAGGCTGTGGAGAGGGTTCAGAGAAGAGTGACTAAGTTGGTGAGTGTTGTAAAAAATGCTCCCTACACTGATAGATTGAGAGCTTGTGGATTGCAGAGGTTGGTTGATAGGCAGAGAAAAGGGGATATGATAGAAACATTTAAATTACTGGAAGGTTTTTATAGGATTGATGCTGGGGAAATGTTTAAGCTCTGTGATAGTGATGGAAGAACCAGAGGTCATCCCTAGAAATTAAAGAAGAGTGTGGTTAACAAGCAGGGGCGCACCAGTAGTGTCTAGCGCCTGTGTGCAAAACTTTAGTTGGCACCCCTATACCCTCCCACAAATAAAAAATCACTTTATAAAAACGTATCAGTGAGTTAAAATGAAATACGAAATATATTAATTATAAGTTTATAGAACCAAAAGTAGAAATTACAAAAAAAAAAAATCTATAAAAAACAATAAACATACAAGAATACAGAAACAAAAACAGCAAAAATAATTTGGAATAAAATAAAGTAATTTATGTTATTTGGCAAGGAAATCATTTGCGAATTGCACCTTATATAGTTTTACATAAATTAACAGATAAACTTGCAGTTTTATAAAAACAAAAATATTAAATATTTTTTACAGAATTAAACTAACTATATTTTATTTGGCAAGAATCACTATCATTTGTACTTTGTATAGATATAAATATGAAACAGATAAACTTACAAGTATATCAATAGGAACATATTAAGCATTATTAGGTAAATAAATATTTAAACAGAAAGAAAAATCACTTAGTGAATTGAACTTTTCTAGTTTTCATTAATGAAAATTCTCGAATAATATCATGTATATCAAGTTGATCCAAAATATCTGACTCTATTGATATAATGACGAGATTTGAAAGTCTCTCTTGTACCATTGTGGAGCATAAGTAGCTTTTAATAATTTTAAGTTTAGAAAAGGACCGTTCGGCAGATGCTACAGATACCGGTAATGACAGAAGAATCCGAAGAGCAATTGTAAAGTTTGGATAAACTATGATTAAGTCGTTTGAATAAATATACTGAATTATCTGATATATATCGTTTTTAAAATTAGAAATAAATGGCTGACAGTGTAAAATTTCTTTGCATAAATCGTCTGCATCAATATCTGAATGATTCTTATGTGTTAATTTTCGTTGTAACTATTTACAACAAGATAATAAATATTCTTTATTTTGTGAAGTACATAACAAATACAAAAACTGAAATGAATTCATATGTTCTTTTAATAAAGTAAATCTTTCTTGCAAAGATTCTAATGTTTGATCTGTTATGCAGAGAAAAAAATTTACTTTAAATGAAATTTATGGATCTACTATATTTTCACTTTCATGTTTGTAATCAAATTGTGTTATCTTTTTAAGTCGCCTTAGTGGTCAATGACTACAAAATACAGATTCTGCGTCAAATTTTGTTTCAATTAATTTTGAGCTTTCCACAATTTCTTTAAAAGTTTCATCAGACCTATAATCATTTAAAAATTGATTTAGATCATTCAGTGCATCTAAAGCAAGTTAAAATTGATTTAAAATGTCATACCAAACTCTAATACAACAAATAAATGTAAATATAGCAATTTTTTCACCTAGACATTTTGCCTGATATTTGGATTGTTCGTCCAGTTTTGAAGAGTCATTGCAAATTTCAAATGAAGCATCATACACTTCAGGTAAATATTTATAAAGAGGTTTTATGGCATCAATTCTGCTCGACCACTGTGTTTCAGATAATGGCTTTAAGGTTAAATCAGTTACATGAGTTAGTAAACATGAGTTACAGAAGAGGAAAAAATTTATATAACTCTTGTACTATATTAAAGAAACCAATAGTTTCATGATTGATATTCGCAGCGTCATTAACTATCAGGTTTAGACTATGATTTGAATATGGGACATAAAATGCACGGGGATTTAAATCTAAAATTCTTTTCTGTAAACCTATATTTGTGCCGTGCATATTAGAGCCATTATCATAGCCCTGACCTCTTAAGTTATTTATGTCTAAATTTAATTTTTTCAGTAAATCAGTAAGAAATATTGTCAATCCAGCTCCTGTAGTATCTAAAATTGAATAGAATGCTAAAAAGTGTTCATGTATTTCAACACTCTTATATCCTGAATTGAAATGAACGAATCTGATTATCACACTTATTTGTTCAGTATGTGATACGTCTGGAGTACAATCTACAATAATTGAAAAATATTTGTTCTGTTGACACAGGTTAATAATTTTATTTTTAATATTTGATGCCAATGAAGTGAGTATTTCATTTTGAATTTTATCTCCTAAATAGGATGGCATATTTTTAAAGTCAGGATCATTAGCTACACGTCGCATGTGTTCCAATATACAAGGATCAAACTTTTCTAACATCTCAATGCATTTTACAAAATTGCCATTGTTGCGATCGTAAAATTTATTACTTTTACCACGAAGAGCCAGATTTTGTTTGCCCAAAAACTGTACTACAAAAATTATTATTTTTATAACTTCATACCAACGTTTACTTTCATTATCTAAAACTGTTTGTTGCAAATGATCAATACAAGTTTTATTTCTTAAGGATGTAATCAATTCTGTTCATTTTTTGTAATTGTTCAAATGATATAAATTTTTTTCATGAAGATTCAGGTACATTACAAGATGTTGCCTGTCATTAAATCCCAGAATAAAATTATTATGTTCGGAATTGTAAAGTTTGAAAAGTTTGCAGCAAAAGCAATAAACTGCGTTTTTTTTGAAACTGAATAAATTAACCAATTTCTATTGTATTCTTTGCCATTTTTTAAATGCTTTTTATAATATGCATGTGAAAAGTTTCGTCCTTAAGAATCGCGTGAAAAATTAAAATCTTTAATTTGTTTAGGACCCATTTCTAAAATGGCTTGTCTTGTTGTATGAGATTTTGTTTCTTGTCAAAGTTCGTGATCATCAAAATTAAACACACTTATTGTAGTAGATTCTTCACTTTCCGAATGATTGAAAATGTCTTCAGTATCTTCACTTATTGTTTCTTCTCTATTGTCTTTGGGCGCCAGATGAGCGACAGTTTCTTCAGCATGTTCACTATCTTCACTGGAATTCTTTTCCAACTGACTGAGTGCATCGAAAATATCCTTACTGCAACCAGGAACTGGGTCCGAGTCATTCATCGTTAATTTTTTAGTGAAGTACCGAGTAATTCTGGAAGCATTTCTCTCTCTTTCTTCTTTCCGTTTTCTTTTATTTATTAAATTTTAATACCCAGAAAGTTTCGTTTTCTTTTCCTTTTGGGACATCTAATTAAAGAAAAAAATACTCAACTCTAATACATTTTGTTATTAAAATGCTTTCTGCCCTAGTGATTCCAATTGGAATCACTAACTTTCTTAGCTTTCATAGCCCAATATTACGTTGGGAATGATTTCAATTCTGAAATGATTCACTTGCAATGAATCATTTCAGAATTCCTATCCTGAAATGCATTTTTCAGAAAAATACTTGATACTGTTGCTTTTTTAGACCTAAAGACAAAATAAATAGAAAGAAAAATATTTTTTCACTTGGAAAAAAAATTCAGGTCAGAAAGGGTTAAAATTCGAAATTATGTATATTTTTTTATAATATTAATAAAAAAAAAAACTTAGTACAAAACAATTTTTACAATGAGTATTCCTTGTATGAATTTACTAAATAAAAATTAATATTAAAAGAAAATGTCGAATTATTAAAATATATATATATATTAATTTCTTTAGCGACATATCTAAACGCGTGAAGATTTAATTTTTTCATGACAATTTAACAAAATTAAAAAATAAGGAATATATTACGTTAAACGTACAAGAAAAGAATGAATAACTTACCTTAGATCTTAGTTCAAATTCAAATTTATTTCTTGTCCTTGTTATTACTGATGCACTGCACTTTACTGTCCTATGTCTAATTACAAAATCTTACAGTTGATACCTTTTGGATTAGTGATACGATAGAGTATGTACACCATAACAGCAGAGTATAGAATAAAGTTAATAACTGCAGCAGCTTTTCTTAAATATGTTTAGAGCAAATGCCAGTTTGAACAAGAATAAACAAACTGAAATGCATGTCATCCTGTAAACAGTAAACTCACCAAAGTTCAAGTTTTTACTTCTTTACGCTAAACTACCTTGTTAGAACTAGGAACAGAATAAAATAAGATCTTAGCACTTGGGGTGCTTGCATCTGATCTGACAGAAAGATGCTAATTGTTAACATGAATATTCTTTAACCTATTATTGTATAGGTTGAAGGTCATGAGTATCTGCGTGTGAGTATATTAGGAGTGCTATTTCGCACTTTTGTTGCTGTTAGTTTGGTTTATCATGTTATGCAAAGATTTGTGATATTTGACCCTACAGAGGTCCCGGCAGATCTAACAGATACTTGTTAATTGACATAGATGTTTTATTGTCATGACTAGCTGCGCGTGCATATGTTACGAGTGATATTCCGCACTTTTTTTTTTTTTTTTGCTATCAGTTTGGTTGAACACGTTTTTTGTAAAGGTTTGTGATATTTGACAGTAAATTGTATCTGAGAGATACTGCGAGCTCCGATGTCAGTATAGCTCATAAATGTAAATGCTCAGATTATTCATATGCTGAACAACAATGTGAAAATACGGTGCATAATATTTATTAGAAATCTAGTAATGCAGTTAGTGTCAGAACAAATAAAAAGGCATTCAGAAATCTCTACAGGTGTGAATTGGTCTTTACACCTGAAACTTCATCAATTTCAGACACAGTTTGAAGAAAATTCTAATGATGAGATAGATACGGCTCCCTCGACAAACAGAAAAAGAAAAAATATCTTATGTGCTATGCATCCAAAACGAGTCGCTTATCAAAATATTTTTGCAAGCATTGTAAAAAGTACATATGGTATGAAAATTAACACAAAGAAAACAAAAGTGATGAGAGGCTCCAGGAAGTATCAAGATGATGACGAAAGGAGAAAGTGTAGAGCAAGTGAGACAATACAAATACCTTGGTAGTATAATACAAGAAAATGGAAAATGTGACATGGAAATAAAAGAAAGAATTAACAAAGGAAATATGCCTTTTATAGCAAGAAAAATTTGTTTATTAATAAAATGAATAAAAATCTAAAGAAAAGGCTTATTAAGTGCTATATTTGGAGTATGACCTTGTTGGTCATACTTCAAATTATATTGGTCAGAAACATGGACAATTAGGAAGAAAGAAGCTAAAATGTTGGAGGCATTTGAAATGTGGTTATGGAGAAGAATGGAGAAAATAAAGTGGACTGAAAAAATCACCAATGAAGTATTACAAGAAAGGGTTGAAGAAGAAAGGAATTTACTAAAGACCATAAGAAGAAGAAAGCATAACTGGATAGGACATGTATTAAGAGGAGACAGCCTACTCAAAAGAATGATAGAAGGGAAAATTGAAGGAAAGCGACCAAGAGGAAGAAGACGACTAACGATGCTTGATGATATAATGGGAACAAGAAGATATCAGGAAATGAAGGAGGAACAAGAGACAGAGGAAATTGGGAGAAGAGAATCTGCTGAGTTATACCATTGAACCTGTCAAGAGACAGAACACTAATGATGATGTAAAAAGTATTATGCTTTCAGCATAGCAATATTGTTTGCGATGACTGTTATGACAGTTCTGTAAATCCAACTATTGAAGATTCTGATTAATTAATGTTAAATGCATTTGTTTAGTTTTATTTTCTTTCATTATCGATGTTTGCATTATTTTGTAACAAAAATTTTTATTCTTTATACTTCTTTGTTTCAATAATTTCTAGATTGTAACTGCAAATAAATAAACCATCATCATCAAATTCCTGACAGGTACCCTCAAGGGGTGTACAGGATATGATAGTACTACATGAAAAATTTACATCATTACTAACTTCCTATCTACAATTTTCCTCCAATTCAGTCTGTTACTTGTCAAGACTCCAACATTATCAGCTCTTATATTTCTATCGTCTAAGGCATTTTGTACTGTATCAATCACCTATATCTTGGTCTTCCTCTGGGTCGTTTTCCTGCCAACCTGGCAGAGAACATTTGTTTTGCTAATCTTTCCTTGCCCATTCTGCTTAAGTGACCATACCACCTGAGATAAGCTCTGCTAACGCATTCCTGAATGCTGACAGTGTCAAGTTCTTTCTTAATATCCTCGTTTTTTATATGATATTGATATTGATGCCATCTGTTCACGCCTCTAATCTTTCTCAGGACTCTCATATCTGCGGCCTCTAGTCTTTGGTCAAGTGTATTACTTTTGACCCAGCTCTCAGATCCATAAGTTAAAACTGGTTTGAACACTGTCTTGTATACAGCTAATTTAGTGTTCCGACTAATTTCTCTCTTATTCCATATGAATTTATTCAATTGACTGCCTACCATACCAGCTTTGTTGATTCTGTTGTCTAATTCCATATTTAATTTACCATCTTCACTAAAAATGGTGCCTAAGTAGCTGAAATGTTTTACTTGTTCCACAGGTTTTCCGTTCACAACGCAGTTGAAAATGTCAACTGCGTTGTGAACAGAATTCTACCTATTTTCATTGTCTTTGTCTTTTTAATGATGACCTTCATACCATATCTATTACAACAGTTATTCAATTTAGTCAGAGAATCTTGCAAACTTGTAGAGGATTTATTTAGAAGTATAACATCCTCCACATAAAACAAAGAGCTGACATTAACATCTCCAATTCTGATATCATTTTTAATACCACTTTCCTTCATAATGTGATCCATATAGATAATGAATAACAGAGGGGATAATGTACATCCTTGTCTGAGACCAGATTTAACATTGAACCATCTCCCTGTACTTCCTTCAATTCTAACTGCTGACTTACAACTCAAATAAAGACTAAGTATTGCTTGATATAATGCCCCATTGACACAATATAACTGTAGAATATTGAATAGCTTCTCTCTTGGCACCTTGTCACATGCCTTTTCCAGATCGACAAAACTTAAATACAGATCTTTGTTATATTCCCTTATATTCCCATGATTTCTCTACTATTTGTCATAAAGTATAGACCTGATCCTGACAGCCTCTATTTGGCCTGAATCCAGCTTGTTCTTCACCAAGCTTTTCTTCCACAATTCTTCTCAACCGTTTCTCAAGTATACTTGCATAAATCTTGCCAGGAACACTCAGTAGGGAAATACCTCTGTAATTCTCACATTCAGTTTTATTTCCCTTTTTATATATGGGTAATATGAGAGCTCTACTCCAATCATCGTGAATTGGCCCCTCTGTCCAGGCCTTTGGAACTACGCATTGCAGCCACTGTAAGACTTTTATACCACCATATTTCAGCATTTCTGGTTGAATATCATCTACTCCAGCTGCCTTTCCACATTTCAAGCCTTTGATTTCTTTTTCTACTTCAAGTATGGATATGTATTCCTGACTGCATGCCTGGGCAGTGTTTTTTACCACTGTGCTGTCATCACTGCTTGTTTCATTTAGCAAATTTTCGAAGTAGTTACTCCATACTTCAAGGATATCTTTTTCTCCTGTTTTCATGTCACCTTTATCATCTCTAACTACTTTTACAGCACTCTTTCCTCCATTTCTATGCTTCTTCAACAACCTCCAGAATATTTTGTCACCTTCTTGATATTTATTTTCCATGTTCTTGCCAAAGTGTCCTCCCATGACTTTTGTTTAGCTACTTTTATACAGTGTTTAGCTTTCTTATTTGTCTCTGTATTCTTTTTCTATGAGTACAATCAGACTTATTTGCCAGGAACTTTTGATATGCTTTCTTCTTTTCCTTCACTGCCTCTTTAACTTCCTGTGTCCACCATGGAGGTCTGATTTTTCTATCCTTGAAGACAACCTCACCACATGCCTCTCTGGCTGAATAAATCAGTGTTTTCTTCAAGACTTGCTACTGATTCTCCACGGTTTGGTTCCTGTTCTCAAACCCTCGTATTTTTTCTTCAGTAAGCTTTGCGTATTTTAGTCTACAGTTCACATCTGAGAGTTGCTAGTATGTATAAACCATCATGTATTATTGAAATAGAGAGCCAAAGGCATATTTTTTTATCATACATGTCCTCTTGAACAGTGCTTCTGAAACCTGTGGATGTCATGGCACCCTTTTATAAAAATTAAAATGTTTCACGGCCCCTCTCGAAAAAAAATCATAATTGAGACATGTATTATTATAATATTTATTGTATTTATATTCAATGCTAATTTATATCCAAAAACATATGTGCAGCGAATATTGCAAAAATCTAATGCAAATATTACATTTTTAGCGTCTTACATAGACATTTGACATGGCACATTATCTCAGATTTTTATATAGATAGATATATATATATTGTTATTGTACATTTGCTTATTGTACAGAAGCACATGAAACATAAGACGATTAGTAATAAAGAAAGAATTAAAAACATAAAAGAAGTTTAATAATTATTTAATGTGATGGATGTGTTTCAATACTGCTACACAAAAAGTCAATATCAGTTGAAATATTTGAAATGGCTATTCTTAGATTTCTTCAGTTCTCCCATTGATGAGCAGGACCTATGTTTATTTTTAATTATCAATAACGATGAAAATTCTATTTCACAAAGGTATGTAGATGCGAAAGGAATTAACATATTTAAGGGTGCGTTTGCTAATGAAGGACATTCTTTTGTTGTCAAATCCAAATTCGGATAAATCACTGTTAAGAAATTCTGATTCGAGGGTTGAATCTGCTCTCATATCAATCAGTTCTTCTTGGAATGACCATGGATGATTGCTAAATTGTAGAGAAAGAACAAATGGTGTTCTTATCCAATCATATTGTTTATCTTCATTCAAATTAGGAAAATATTTTTCGAAAAAAACCATAGAATTTGTGAGGTGGTTAATTATTATCCTTTTATTTTCTGTTGATAGTAAAATATTATTTTCTTTAACGAGGAAGAGAAGTAAACATTTCCGTTTTATTATCCCTAAAACATTTTAACCACACAGAAAGTTTACTTTGAAATGCTTGCAATTTAATGCTTAGTGTTAATGTATTAGTGCTTTTACCTTGCAGAGAAAGATTCAATTCATTAACTTTTTCGAAAAAATCCGACAGATAAGAAATGAAACACAGCCAATTTTGATCACAAAAATGAGATGTTAACATGGGATTCTTATCAAGAAGAAAAATTCGTAGTTCTTCTTTCAATATTAAAACGCGTTTCAGAACTTTTCCGCGGGACAACCACCTGACATCTGTGTGATATAAAAGTGTCGTAATTGGAATCCATCTCTTGGCATAAAATACTAAACAGTCTTGTATTAGTAGCATTACTTTTTATATAATTAACTACCGTAGAAACTTCTGATAACACTTTATTCAGCGATTCTTCCATTTGTCGAAATACTAAGTTTTCCTCTATGGATAAGGCAATTGTCTTGCATTCGGATAAACTTTTTGTACTTTGCTACAAAACCTGAAATTCTTTCCGTCATGGCTGCAGCACCATCAGTGCAAATTCCAATGCACTTTTACCAATCAAGTTCATATTCTTTAAAAAAATTATTCACTTTTTCAAATATATCTTTTCCTTTGGTTGTACCGGAAAGATTTCTGCAAAACAGTAGATCTTCATGAATTTGAAAATTATAGAGGTGTCTAACAAAAATCATTAAATTAGCGTCCTGTATATTAAATGTAGATTCAAGCTGAATGGCAAATGCATTACTTTGTTTGATTTGTGAAATTAATGTAGACATGATATTATCGGCAATGCAATATATTCTTCTTTTAATTGTGTTATTAGACAATTAAATTTTTGGAACTTTAGGAATTTTTTTTAAAGGTTCTGATATTTCGGAACCATAGATATTTTCGCAGATTTTCATTGCTGCTGGTAAAACGAGGTCTTCACCAATTGTATGAGGTTTCTTTGTTTTTGCAATTAACAAGGCAATTTCGAAAGATACTTTTACTAATTTGTCATTCAGTTAGCATGCTTTGAAAAACATTTAGTTTGTCGTTTTAATTCTTCAGCCTTTCTTTGAAAAAATGCAATTGTCTTACTCTTATATTCCCCATGAACAGTATCTAAATGGCGACAAAGTTTTCTGGGTTACATGCAATCATTTGATAACTGTTTACAGCAGATTACACACATAGGTTTGTTTGGATTATTATATGAGGTGCAAACCCATATTTCAAATAAGAAGGATCGTATTTTTGAATTTTTTCATGCAACATATTTTGCCTCTTACCGTTTGGTGCTGAAGACGACGCGGGCTGTTCTGGTAAAATATGAAATACTGTCCTTTTTTTTTTTTTTTTGAGTCTGTTTCTGCTTCTTCTGATTGTTTGCTGGATTTTTTTTTTATCAGTCACTTATATATCTCAGGGTTAAATTTTTAATGTGGAATAGATCAAATAATAGCACTACTTACCAATACTGGCAAACAACAGACTAACAACATGAAATTAGTGAATATTACCTGAATAAGGGAATCCCCAGACTAGGAACATTTTCTCTTTTGTGACTTTTCTCCCTTTATGGTTTTATTAAAATGTGCATATGATTCGTGTGGTATTAACTAAAGATCGCGCGACTGAAAGATAAAAGCATAGCTGACAATTGAGTTGAAATGCTAACTCTCTTCAACCGAATTCCATATGTGAAACCTCCATAACATTCACTATATATATATATATTTCTTAGTTTTAACATGTTTACAAATTTTAACACGTTCGGTTGAATTATATTGCTGCCTTGCGAAATCGAACTCTCACACATCTAATTAATAACAATAGTTTTTAGTTAAATACTGTGTTTGTTGGTGCAACATATGGTTTTGCTTGAGTCTATATATACTGCATAGTTTCTGTATGAGGGGACATGTGATTCATTAATTAGTGTCGTTTTTATCTTAGTTGTCTCTAATTGCACTATTTGTTGAGAAATATATTAGCAGACTGCTCATACCTTAATCACTGACATAATAAAAGTATTTGTTTTTCTTGCCTCTGTAGTATAGTGACTGTTGGAGGAGGGTGTGTTGTTTACCGCTGCAAGCAAGTTACTATTGCCCCGTGAATTTGTTTAAGCTCTTTTTCATGTGCGAAGTATATATGAAACTTTTATTGGTAACGGAAAACTAGCTCGGTTGACAGCGATAATAAAAAATAAGTTTTGATATGTATATAAAGTCATTGTCAACAGTCGCTTGATTACGAATGTGTAATGAAAGGGACAGGAAGATTTGGAGCTTCCCCAGAGAGCATTCAAAGTAAATACAATGAACCACTGCTTTGAAATGAAACTTATATGAATAAGCATATATTAATAATATTCATTAAGCGCCGAAATATGCAGGAAGCAAAGTTTGTGAACCAACACCAATGTGTGAATTTTTCCTTTAAAATATAAAAAATAACAAAAAAAAAAATAAATAATAAAAGTTAAATACGTTTCTTTTAAGATTAAAAAAATGTACTTATTCTTAAAACATTTTAAATTTGTTTTCATTATTTCATGGCCTCCAAGGGGACCGCGGCCCACAGTTTGGAAAGTGATGCTCTAGAACAGTGCTTCCCATACTTCTGGATGTCAGGGCCCCCTTTGGAAAAATTAAAATATATCACGGCTCCCCTCGGAAAAAAAAATCATAATATAGACATATTTTATTATATTTATATTCAATACAAAACATACACAGAGAATATTGCAAAAATCAAATGCAAATATTACATTTTTAGCATCTTGCATACATATTTGACATGGCACATTATCTTATATTTTTATATAGATAAATATGTTATTATTGTACATTTGCAGTACAAGCACATGAAACGTAAAAAACGATTAGTAATAAAGAAAGAATTAAAAACATAAAAGAAGTGTAATAACAATGGAATGTTATTAAAACTTTTTAAAATTATTAAAATTTCAATTGTTATTAATAACAATTTAAACACATCCAGTTTAATAACTGGATGTGTTTCAATACTGCTACACCGATATCAAGTGAAATATTTGAAACTGCAATTCTTAGATTTCTGCTTTCAAATGAAACTTATATGAATAAGCATACATTTACTAATATTCATTAAACGCCGAAATACGCAGGAAGCAAAATTTGTGAACCCGCACCAATGTGTGATTTTTTTCCATTAAAATATAAAAAATTACAAAAAATAAATAATAAAATAATAAAAATTAAATACGTTTCTTTTAAGATAAAAAGAATCTACTTAGTCTTAAAAGATTTTAAATTTGTTTTCATTATTTCATTATTAGGAAGAGAACGGTAAAACCACCTTGTACCTTAAATATTCTCTAGTCAGGTAACATATTGCTACCCATCCAACCATAAAGTTGACAGCAAAACACAACAGCAACTCTGACCAATTGCAACATTCTAACAATAGTAGTTGAATAAAATAATTACTTGAACCAACATGTGCATGTTGCCAACATCATTTTGTGTTAGTTATTGTTGTAATGAAAAGCATGATGTCTATCCTATATCTTCATGATTGACATGCTCAGTAATAGAGGCCTGGAGCTCATTTAATACAGTATGGTGGGGGGGGGGGGGGAATTTTGTCATGTTGTACCATCATTCTATATTTTGGTTTAACCAATAAGAATACAATTTGGTCGGCTACATCCCAAATTGCCAGCCCATCCTCGTCCGTTCAGTATCCAAGTAGATATCCAACAGGGTGCACCACGAGAAGGTGAGGATTGGACATTAGGTCAGAAGCCCTGGTCGGTTCTCCGCATTCCTTTAAAGGCTATGTGAAGGTCTCCTCTCAGTTATACAGCTTTGACCCTTAAGCACCCCTTAATAATGATGTAATTTTTTTCATGTAGTACTATCATATCCTGTACACCCCTTGAGGGTACATGCAGGAATTTGATGATGATGATGGTGGGGGGGGGGGAACAAAAAACAGTACTGAATAACTACAACTATATACACTATGGAGTAAATGGGTTTATTACCACGTTCATTGCCAAGCTGAAAATTGGAATTTTGTGTGGTGGTGGCCAAATTCTTTATATTTTGACAACGACAGCCACGCGATAATGCGTGATCAGCCACCCAGTGAGAACTTGCATCACGCGATAGCGTGTGATTGGCAATGAACATGTTAATGAAGAAATTCTTTACACGTGATGATATGTAGATCCACAACTATCGGTGGAATCTCTATCGAATAAAACATTAACAACGATAGGCTATGTGCTCGAAATGGATTAGCGCATCACACTTTTTCAAACACTGCCTGGACAATGTTTTTCATTTTGACAGTACACTATAAACGTAAGAAATTTGCAATGGACTAGTTAAGACCAAGAATGTTGCTTCATTATGTCAACAACATTTTTGTCATCTGTCCAGGAACTAAAGAACATCCAGAAGAATTTAGAACTACTTATATCTATGCCCATGCATTCACATTAGACTAAAATTAGAAGATAACATCCCTATAACCATTTCTGAATATTGTATAGGCAGGGAGGCTCTCTGATAAGAACAAACTTAGAAATGCTATCTATAGGAAACTAGCATATGCCAGTAGATAGTTCCCTGCTACATCCCACCACCACAGAAAACAAAGAGGCATTCTTTGAACCCTCTGTGAAAGTGTATAAAGTTTTAAATAATAATGAGAAGCAGAACGAATGTAATACTATCATAGAATAGTTATCAATCCAAAATGATTAAAAATAAAATCCTTCGCATCCTTCT